>NC_079414.1:12539989-12542489 GCF_026213295.1 Gadus chalcogrammus | reverse complement strand
TGAATTTGAACTGACCTCACTTCCTGTTGACGGAGGGATCTCTGAGCCTATGATGTGACCTCATTTCCTCCGCTGCTCATGACACCAGGTGTGGACCGAGCATGATAACTAAAACTCTAAAGCCACTGGTTTGTCTGATTTTATACAAATAATATAACAATAAGAAAAGATTTGAATTCATGCCTACAATTAACGGTTTGGTTTGACCTTCCTCGTAAATCACAGCAGGTAATAGCCGGTTGGAGAAGATGGAGGAGCACTAAAGGAATCTATTTATAGTAACGAGGATAGTTTAAGACGTAACTATGGTAGCGACCCATCACAGACACTGTGATTGAGACTGAAGGGAAAATTTGATTAAGCAATGCATCGGTTTTTACTGAGCTAAGGAAAATGTGATGTGATAACCCTGTTGTGGTCTGTGATGTGTTAGCAGCTTTGTTGTGTTGTGCGTGGAGAGTGTGTGTGTGTGTGTGAGCTTGTCTAGATATGATCGAATGCTTTTGTGTGTTTGCACACATGTGTGCACGTGCCTGCAGCTATGTATGTGCATCCGTTTCTACGTGTTTGTGTGTGTGTGTGTGTGTGTGTGTGTGTGTGTGTGTGTGTGTGTGTGTGTGTGTGTGTGTGTGTGTGTGTGTGTGTGTGTGTGTGTGTGTGTGTGTGTGTGTGTGTGTGTGGAAACTAGGGGTCATGGTGGCCAACAGACCCACCCAGGAAGACTCACGCTAGTTTATCAATGGCTCCATTGATACATGGAAGCCTGATGCGTAAGGGCTTGTGTGTCTGTGTGTGTTTGTGGGGGGATTCATGATTGTAAATCAAGCAGATGTGGAAGTTCACTGTAATATTGCAATACTATAATACTATAGTACACTTATTCAGAAAAATGGTTTCTGTGTATCCATCCATGTACAAATAAATCACTCAAACTAACATTACTGTCCATACTTTCAGAGGATTGTTGTCATTGCAACACACACACACACACACACACACACACACACACACACACACACACACACACACACACTACACACACACACACACACACACACACACACACACACACACACACACACACACACACACACACACACACACACACACACACACACACACACACACACACACACCTTATCTGCTCTCTCTCATCCCCTTCCATCTAAGTATCTATCCATCGCCCTCTCACCCTTTTCCCTTTATTCTCTCTCTCTGTCTTTTTTAACCTTGCATACACACTCTCTCTCTCTCCCTCCCTCTCTCACTCCATATCTCTCTCTCTCTCCCTCCCTCCATCTCTCTCTCTCTCTCTCTCTCTCTCTCTCTCTCTCTCTCTCTCTCTCTCTCTGTTTGTTAGTGCACTGCCCCGTCCCTCAACCCTCTTTATCCCTCCTCCATCGCGTGTCTTTCACTGCCACCCTTCCGTGATCGTCGTGGCAACTGTGCTACAGTAAAGCCGTTGATGTGTGTATCTGTGTGTGTGTGGCCAGCTGCTGCTGTTTTGATTTTCATTTGTTTCTCTGTTTACTCTCACACACACACACACACACACACACACACACACACACACACACACACACACACACACACACACACACAAAACACACACACACACACACACACACAAGCACACACACACACACACACACACACACACACACACACACACACACACACACACACACACACACACACACACACACACACACACACACACAAAAACACAAAATAATACAAAAGGGATTTTGAGAGTTGAAGGTCAGTGAACCTTCACACACAAGACATTACAAAGCTAAGACCTGCTAACTACGATGTCATCAAAGGGGTGTGTCCTTTCTTGTTTAGTAGCTTGTGTGTGTGTGTGTGTGTGTGTATGTGTGTGTTTGATTTTATTATTTTGTTTTTGCCAAATTTGCCATATCATATGTTTGAGCATATGTGTGTATGTGTGTGTGTATGCATGTCTCAGTGTGTTCATGTTCTCGAGTGTGTAAACGCCTGATTTAGATACCTGATGAGAAAATATTTTTAGGGTGTGTCTCACTTTTGGTAAATATATCGCGATGGAGTAGGTGAATAACAGGAACCCGGAGATGACCATGTTCACCCTTCATGTCATCGTGTCTTCAGAGTCAAAGGACCGGAGGGGGTGAGATAGAGGGGGAGGAGAGAGAGGGGGAGGAGAGAGAGGGGGAGGAGAGAAAGGTGTGAGAGCGAGAGTAGGAGAATGAGTGTGAGAAAGAAAGAGAGTACGGGGGGAAGTGAGAGAGAGGTGGGGGGGGGGAGAGAGAGACAAGTGGAGAGTGTGAGAATGAAAGAGAGTGTTAGGGGGGGGGGGGGGGGGGGGGGGGGGGGGGGGCGAGAGAGAGATAGAGAGAGAGAGAGAGAGAGAGAGAGAGAGAGAGAGAGAGAGAGAGAGAGAGAGGAGAGAGAGAGAGAGAGAGAGAGAGAGAGAGAGAGAGAGAGAGAGAGAGAGAGAGAGAGAGAGAGAGAGAGA
>NC_079414.1:12531843-12539889 GCF_026213295.1 Gadus chalcogrammus | reverse complement strand
AATGTGTCCTTGTGTACGTGTTTTTGCATGGATGTGTTTGTCTGTGTGTATGTGTGTAGGTCTGTGTGTGTGTTTGCTTTGTGTGTTTGTATGATTGTCTGTGGTAGGTCTGTTTAGTCGTGATTGAGCGTTAGTGTGTGTGTGTGTGTATAGGTGTGTATGTATGTGTGTGTGTGTGTGTGTGTGTGGTTTGTGTGTGTGTGTGTGTGTGTGTGTGTGTGTGTGTGTGTGTGTGTGGTTTGTGTGTGCGTACAAAACATAGAGAGGAGGCCGCAGCAGCACAGAGGCATGTTTATAGGTTTTGGGTGTGTGTTTGTGTCTAAATGACAGCTGGAGCGTTAGAAGCAAAGACACTTTATCACATGTCCTGCCAACAAAGCATTCCAGGTGAAGTGAACCGAAGGAGACAGCCGAAGGATAAGGGATTCCACTGGAGGAGTACAGGGTGTTTAATTAAAGCTAAACACTAATTTTAAGCAGGGAAGAAACCCTGATTTCTTGTGAGCGCGTGTTTGGTTTGATGCTTGTGTGCGTTTTTCTATGTGTGTGTCTGTCTGTATGTGCAGTGTGTGTGTGTATGTGTGTGTATGTGCGTTTGTGATTTTGTGTGTGTGCATATACATGTATGCGTTTATGTGTGTGTGTGTTTGTGTGGGGGCGGTCATTCTCTAAAATATTAACAGTATTTCCTACCTTTAGTCTCCGAGGGCGGGGAATCCTGGTCGATGACATCACAGGTCAAGGAACGATCAGAGAGAGAGAGAGAGAGAGAGAGAGAGAGAGAGAGAGAGAGAGAGAGAGAGAGAGAGAGAGAGAGAGAGAGAGAGAGAGAGAGAGAGAGAGAGAGAGAGAGAGAGAGAGAGAGAGAGTCACAAAAAGCAGCCTCTGGAGGGGTGGCCTGGGACAACTCCTTATAAGGACACACTAGGGTATTGTTTTGTTGTGTTGCTCTGAGTCCACTTCCTTGTGTCGTGCGGGATGAGTGTTGTGTGGCTGATTCACTTGAACAGGACACTGTGACCTTATGACCCCACAAGACCACTGTACAGTCACTCAATCACGAAGGAGTTTACCCCTCAGAAGGACACAGAAGGAGCGGGGGAGAAAATGTTCTCCTTTCAGTTCAACTAATTTTTAAACATAACCCAATTAAAATACTAATAAAATGTATGCTACAGATATATTCTTACTTTGCCCATCAGTAGATAGGGAACGAGGTTATGGCACTGTCTAAGTCTTACATTTGAGGACTCAACCCCATCCCTTATTGTGAACACTGTTAGGGTATAGGTTAGACAGGGGATTCATTATGAACTATAGTCAATCTATCAGCATAACACGTATTGTCGCACATTGACACGTGATGGATGACACGCAAATGGTGGAAACTTAAATAGTGGACCTTATAGGGAACAATACAGACATGGCCAATCTGAATTTGAACTGACCTCACTATCCTGTTGACGGAGGGATCTCTGAGCCTATGATGTGACCTCATTTCCTCCGCTGCTCATGAACACCAGTGTGGACCGAGCATGATAAACTAAAACTCTAAAGCCACTGGTTTGTCTGATTTTATAACAAATAATATAACAATAAGAAAAGATTTGAATTCATGCCTACAATTAACGGTTTGGTTTGACCTTCCTCGTAAATCACAGCAGGTAATAGCCGGTGGAGAAGATGGAGGAGCACTAAAGGAATCTATTTATAGTAACGAGGATAGTTAGACGTAACTATGGTAGCGACCCATCACAGACACTGTGATTGAGACTGAAGGGAAAATTTGATTAAGCAATGCATCGGTTTTTACTGAGCTAAGGAAAATGTGATGTGATAACCCTGTTGTGGTCTGTGATGTGTTAGCAGCTTTGTTGTGTTGTGCGTGGAGAGTGTGTGTGTGTGTGGTGTGTGAGCTTGTCTAGTATGATCGAATGCTTTTGTGTGTTTGCACACATGTGTGCACGTGCCTGCAGCTATGTATGTGCATCCGTTTCTACGTGTTTGTGTTGTGTGTGTGTGTGTGTGTGTGTGTGTGTGTGTGTGTGTGTGTGTGTGTGTGTGTGTGTGTGTGTGTGTGTGTGTGTGTGTGTGTGTGTGTGTGTGTGTGTGTGTGTGTGGAAACTAGGGGTCATGGTGGCCAACAGACCCACCCAGGAAGACTCACGCTAGTTTATCAATGGCTCCATTGATACATGGAAGCCTGATGCGTAAGGGCTTGTGTGTCTGTGTGTGTTTGTGGGGGGATTCATGATTGTAAATCAAGCAGATGTGGAAGTTCACTGTAATATTGCAATACTATAATACTATAGTACACTTATTCAGAAAAATGGTTTCTGTGTATCCATCCATGTACAAATAATCCACTCAAACTAACATTACTGTCCATACTTTCAGAGGATTGTTGTCATTGCAACACACACACACACAACACACACACACACACCACACACACACACACACACACACACACACACACACACACCACACACACACACACACACACACACACACACACACACACACACACACACACACACTTATCTGCTCTTCTCATCCCCTTCCATCTAAGTATCTATCCATCGCCCTCTCCCCTTTTCCCTTTATTCTCTCTCTCTGTCTTTTTAACCTTGCATACACACTCTCTCTCTCTCCTCCCTCTCTCACTCCATATCTCTCTCTCTCTCCCTCCCTCCATCTCTCTCTCTCTCTCTCTCTCTCTCTTCTCTCTCTCTCTGTTTGTTAGTGCACTGCCCCGTCCCTCAACCCTCTTTATCCCTCCTCCAGAGTCGTGTCTTTCACTGCCACCCTTCCGTGATTCGGTACGTTGCAACTGTGCTCAGTAAAAGCCGTTGATGTGTGTATCTGTGTGTGTGTGGCAGCTGCTGCTGTTTGATTTCTTTGTATTCTGTTTACTCTCACCACACACACCACACACACACACCACACACACACACACACACACACAAACACAAACACCGCACACACACACACACACACACACACTACACACACACACACACACACACACACACACACACACACACACACACACACACACACACACACACACACACACACACCACAAAAACACAAAATAATACAAAGGGATTTTGAGAGGTTGAAGGTCAGTGAACCTTCACACACAAGACACTTACAAAGCTAAGAGCCTGCTAACTACGATGTCATCAAAGGGGTGTGTCCTTTCTTGTTTAGTAGCTTGTGTGTGTGTGTGTGTGTGTGTATGTGTGTGTTTGATTTATTATTTTGTTTTTGCCAAATTTGCCATATCATATGTGTGAGCATGTGTGTATGTGTGTGTGTATGCATGTCTCAGTGTGTTCATGTTCTCGAGTGTGTAAACGCCTGATTTAGATACCTGATGAGAAAATATTTTTAGGGTGTGTCTCACTTTTGGTAAATATATCGCGAGGAGTAGGTGAATAACAGGAACCGGAGGAGCTGACCATGTTCACCCTTCATGTCATCGTGTCTTCAGAGTCAAAGGACCGGAGGGGGTGAGATAAGAGGGGGAGGAGAGAGAAGGGGGAGGAGAGAGAGGGGGGAGGAGAGAAAGGTGTGGAGAGCGAGAGTAGGAGAATGAGTGTGAGAAAGAAAGAGAGTACGGGGGGAAGTGAGAGAGAGGTGGGGGGGGGTGAGAGAGAGACAAGTGGAGAGTGTGAGAATGAAAGAGAGTGTTAGGGGGGGGGGGGGGGCGCGGAGAGATAGGAGAGAGACGAGGAGAGGAGGAGAGAGAGAGGAGAGAGAGAGAGGAGGGGAGAGAAGAGAGTGCAGGCCAGAGAGGAGACTTGGCTAGAGACGAGGAGGAGAGAGGAGAGATGTTGAGAGAGAGAGAGAGAGAGAGAGAGAAACGGAAGAGGAAGACACCTGGTAGAAGGGGAACAGTTCAAACAGTTGTGAGGGAGGAAGCAGGTGCCCACACGCAAACTCACACATATACACGCACACACATGTACACACAAACAGTTCCTTCACATGCCTGCCTGCTGAATAGCAAACGGATATTAGTGTTGGCCCATATTTGGCCTCGTTGGAGGAATGCTAACAGGTTAGTTCCCCCATGGATCAAATAGACCTTGGGAGAGACAGAGAAATGAGGGAGGGAGGGAGAGATCGAGAGAGAGAGAGACGTATAAAGGGGGAGGGAGAGAGAAAAATAGGATGGAGGGAGAGCAAGAGAAGGAGAGAGAGATGAACAGAGAGAGGAAGAGAGAGAGAGAGATAGAGAGAGGGGGGGGGGGGACGTGAGAGAGCAAGAGACCTTTGGCTGAAACATGTCATGTTAGACTACAACAATCTGGTACAAGGCTGGCATTCCGACTGGCAGATGCTCAACCCTATGACTTTGAAAACAAGTAAATAACTGATGGCCTATGGAGACGCACAACATATTCATACACTAGGATATAGTGTATGAATAATAAGGCCAAAGGAGTTCACATGTCACATGACACACTAGGCTGTGACCGAATCGTCAGCTGACGAGAAGGAATTATGGGTAATTTCCAAGAAGTTGTGGATTATTATAATCCATAATAGACAAACAGAGAGAGAGGGAGAGGAATAAATAGATGGTGATGGAGAAATAAAGATTGAGATAGAGATAGATGGATAGACAGATAGAGATATATAGATAGATAGATAGATAGATAGATAGATAGATAGATAGATAGATAGATAGATAGATAGATAGATAGATAGATAGATAGATAGATAGATAGATAGATAGATAGATAGATAGATAGATAGATAGATAGATAGATAGATAGATAGATAGATAGATAGATAGATAGATAGATAGATAGTAAGATGGATAGATAGATAGATAGATAGATAGATAGATAGATAGATAGATAGATAGATAGATAGATAGATAGATAGATAGATAGATAGATAGATAGATAGATAGATAGATAGATAGATAGATAGATAGATAGATAGATAGATAGATAGATAGATAGATAGATAGATAGATAGATAGATAGATAGATAGATAGATAGATAGATAGATAGATAGATAGATAGATAGATAGATAGATAGATAGATAGATAGATAGATAGACATAGTAAGAGAGAAAATATAGAAAGATAAATAGATGGATGTATGGCTAATGATGGTTGGATTAAAGATGGATAGATGGATTAAAGAAAGATACAAAGATGGAGGGTGAGGTAAGAGAGGTCAGGGATTAGGCAAGGGACGAGAGGACTACCCAGAGGGTTTTATCCACATGTGTTAATATGCAGCAAAAACCAGGCTGGATTATTCTGGGATTACGTCATCTGGCCTGTGTGTGTGTGTGTGTTTGTTCGCATTTCTATGTGTGTTGATTTTTGAACACGTCTATCAGCCTGCGTTTGTGTGTGTGTGAGTGAGTGTGTGCGTGTATGTGTGGAGTGTGCTTTAAGTAAGCAGACAGTTAAATTAGTCACTTACACTGTCATGTCCCGAACTGTTCCAAGGTGGCACACACACACAAACACACACGTACGCACGCACACACACCCACACAAACCAACACCCACACACCAGCATATGGCCTAAAGCACCAGTTTCTCGGCTGCCTCTTAAGGGGAGAACAGGGGGAGTTTCTCTCTCCCTCAGCTCTCCCCCTTTCTGTAGCTTCTTCCAACCTCTTTACTCAAATCTGATCCCGTCTCCTCCCTCCTCAGTTCCGTTCCTTTCATTCTTTCTTCCCCTCTCCTCTCCTCTACCCTATTTTTCCTCCCCATCTCATCCACTCCCCAAGTGGGTCTCCCCAGGCTCCTCCCCCTAATCCACTAATCACTTTGTTTCTCTCCCATCACGGATATTATCCACTTATCCCATCATAGATTCATGAAGTCATGCATGAGTTAGTTTACCCTTCTTGTCATCTCATTCTAAACAAAAACCTTTCAAAACTCCCCCCTCCACCCTGCTGTACTCCTGCTGAAATCCCCCTCACCGGGGGGGGTTCCAGTGTTGTGTCATGCATTGTGTTTTGTGTTGTAGTGGTTTATCCAGGACGCCTTCGGTGGGAATTATTGTGAGCTCCGCTTGTGATCTACGCAGCCTCTTGCTGTTTTCCATGACTCACAATGGGCCATTTAGGACAATGTGGAAAATGTGTGATTACTGTTATAGACTGTAGAGGTATGCAATGTGTCAGTGTGTGTTTGTGCGTTTATGTGTCCGTCTGTGTGTGTGTGTGTGTGTGTGTGTGTGTGTGTGTGTGTGTGTGTGCACGTCTATGTTTGTGTGTGTGTGTGTGTGTGTGTGTGTGTTTGTGCACGTATGATAGAGTGAGATAAAAGGATAAAAGGCTTTTTTTCTATGTGAGGAAGCAACCAATAAAACATGATATTTTCATTCTGTTCTCCTTTTAGAACCAAGCTGTTTGTAGCGGTCAGTGGGTAGAGGCAGTGCTATTGTTTAGTCTGATAGTGTTGAAGAATACAGTCTAAACAGCTGAAAGATAATAACTTTGGGAATTCTTACGTTTAGTAGTTTAGTAGTAGTCTATCCAAACCAATTATTTTAACACCTTGTCACCATAAAGATATGAAAATATTTAGTGTATGTGTGTCAGTGAGTGAGTGAGTGAGTGAGTGAGTGAGTGAGTGAGTGAGTGAGTGAGTGAGTGAGTGAGTGAGTGAGTGAGTGAGTGAGTGAGTGAGTGAGTGAGTGAGTGAGTGAGTGAGTGAGTGAGTGAGTGAGTGAGTGAGTGAGTATGTGAGTGAGTGAGAGAGAGAGCAAGCAGGTGCACACACAGTTTTTGTGTGTATGCAATTGCACGTGTGTGCGCGTTTTTGTGTCTGGTGTGAGTGAGTGAGTGATTTCTGGGGCCTGTAAACTGTAGTTAAAGTGTTCAGCTGGACCATTGATGTGAGCAGTTAGAGTCGGGAAAACTATTATTATTATTATTGGATTTAAAAGATTAGAATGCACCTGTACCTCAGGACATTAGAAGGGCCTTGTGTGTGTGCGTGCATATACATGTCCCAAACACCTACACACACACACAAGACAATATCAAACACACTTACAGATTAACATTCAAACACACGCTGCTCTTCAAAGGGGTGATTTGAAGGTCTCAGTCTGACGCATTAGAACTAACGTGGTCCTCGATCGGAATCTAAAAACAGGAGCTACGTTCGGCTGCCAGGGAACAGGAGAAGAGAGGGCGGTAAAACACCTGCTGCTTCACTTCATCTAACCTGCTCCAGGAGCACAGCACCAGTACACAGAGGCAGAGCGGGAAGGAGAGGACGGGATAGAGAAATAGCAAGATAGAGAGACACACACAGAGTTAGAGAGGGAGAGATAAAACGGCCACAATACAGAGAAAGAAAGACAGAGACAGAAAGAGAGAGGGAGAAGGAGTGTGAGGGGAACAAGAGAGATAGAGATAGAGAGATGGAAAGTCAGAAAGTCAGAGACACCAGATTAGCCTAGTCTGATTCTGGTGTGAACTCACGACACTGCATCCTACAGGAAGTACAGCCATGTAAACAGGAAGCATTTAGGACAGCCTGTGTCCAGGAGGTAGGATACGTTTAGACATGTTACCTAAAATACCTTAAAAACACACACACATGCAAGCAGACACACACACACGCACACATGCAAACACACACAAAAACAGACACATACACACATACCTGCAAACACACACACACACACATACCTGCAAACACACACACACACACACACACACACACACACACACACACACACACACACACACACACACACGCACACGCACGCACACACACACACACACACACACACACACACACACACGCGCACACACACACACACACACACACACACACACACGTACACACACGCAAGGACAAATTGCTGTCGGGAGGTATTTATAAGCCATACGTGGTATAATTTTTGGCAACAGTACACAAACACCCACAAACGACCTGTTGGTATTAATATCAAAGGAGGAAGGCTGGGGGTGGGGGCGGAGGGGAGAGGGTTGATAGGGGCAGGGGGGTGTTGATTGGGACCGGGGAGGGGAGGGGAGA
>NC_079414.1:12521843-12526843 GCF_026213295.1 Gadus chalcogrammus | reverse complement strand
AGTGCTAGAATCTGTGTACTAAAGTAGATCACCAGACACATTGTTTCCCCATGTGCCAAAATAAACCTTATTATGGTGATTGATTATGAAAATGAGAATGTTGGAAAATGAGGATCTGCTTAACAAACTCATTTTAACGTAGCCCCCTAAGTCCTCATGGTGTTACTGTAATTCACCCAGTATATGTATATACCGTTTTTGATCCGGTAGTATGATCTGCAAGTGATATTTGAAAGGAACCCAATGCTGGAAAACCCCCCGATATCAAAGGTTCTGCCTTTCAGAGCCCAGATATCCTAAGGTGCTTCACCATAAAGGGAAATTCTACAAAATCACAGCATTGAGCACCAAAGTGGCAATATCTCTACATCTCTATCGACAGATTGATCTTGTCGGTACAAAAGAGCTTCAGGCATTGAAGTTAATGGACACCGTCGCCAAAGAAACACGTTCACGGCTCACATTTGACAGCTGAGTTTGAGAACTGACATTTCAGATTAGCTCGGCATTTGCTCCTTCAAAGGACCCTGAAACATTAGACTCAACACAACCTCACGCTTGAAAAATGTAAACAATCTCAGCATGTGACTCTGAGGCCACGTTAGCATGTTTATCGAACCACTTGGCTGTACTCTGTCAACATTGTTAACGGTTTCTTTGACTGCGTTACACCCTCCCTGCAGGAGTGTTGAGTCAGCACACTGCAATCATGACTCGTCACAAGTCTCACGTCAAAGCAACCGTGAGCTCAGGGGGGAGGGCTATATTTTATATGGGACAATCAGAGTTAAGAGTTTAAAAGTGTAAAACTTAAAAAGAGTTATAAGCGTATGATGCCTTTCAATCTTTCGGCTGCTCTCTTGATGCTATACACTCTAGTCTAGAGCACTGATCCAAAATGTAGCGTCCGCTGGCTTATGATAAATGAGCGGAACAGAGAAGGAAGCAGAGGAGAAGAGAGAGGTGGAGGAGAGAGAGGTGGAGGAGAGAGAGGTGGAGGAGAGAGAGGTGGAGGAGAGAGAGGTGGAGGAGAGAGGTGGAGGAGAGAGAGGTGGAGGAGAGAGGTGGAGGAGAGAGAGGTGGAGGAGAGAGAGGTGGAGGAGAGAGGTGGAGGAGAGAGAGGTGGAGGAGAGAGAGGTGGAGGAGAGAGGTGGAGGAGAGAGAGGTGGAGGAGAGAGAGGTGGAGGAGAGAGGTGGAGGAGAGAGAGGTGGAGGAGAGAGAGGTGGAGGAGAGAGGTGGAGGAGAGAGGTGGAGGAGAGAGAGGTGGAGGAGAGAGAGGTGGAGGAGAGAGGTGGAGGAGAGAGGTGGAGGAGAGAGAGGTGGAGGAGAGAGGTGGAGGAGAGAGAGGTGGAGGAGAGAGGTGGAGGAGAGAGGTGGAGGAGAAAGAGGTGGAGGAGAGAGAGGTGGAGGGAGAGAGAGGTGGAGGAGAGAGAGGTGGAGGAGAGAGGGTGGAGGAGAGAGAGGGTGGAGGAGAGAGGTGGAGGAGGAGAGAGGTGGAGGAGAGAGAGGTGGAGGAGAAAGAGGTGGAGGAGAGAGAGGTGGAGGAGAGAGAGGTGGAGGAGAGAGAGGTGGAGGAGAAAGAGGTGGAGGAGAGAGAGGTGGAGGAGAGAGAGGTGGAGGAGAGAGAGGTGGAGGAGAGAGGTGGAGGAGAGAGAGGTGGAGGAGAGAGAGGTGGAGGAGAGAGAGGTGGAGGAGAGAGAGGTGGAGGAGAGAGGTGGAGGAGAGAGAGGTGGAGGAGAGAGAGGTGGAGGAGAGAGAGGTGGAGGAGAAAGAGGTGGAGGAGAGAGAGGTGGAGGAGAGAGAGGTGGAGGAGAGAGAGGTGGAGGAGGGATGACAGGTGAGCAAAAAGAGTAAGGGAGCTGAAAGAGAGTTTCAAGATAAGAATTATGTATTAGGAATAAACAGGAAAAACAAATGAAAGAGGTGAAGGATGGCAGAGACTCTTTGACTGCGTTACACCCACCCTGCGGGGGTGTTGGTTCATCTCTCGGCAATCATGACTCGTCACACGTCAAAGAGGAGGTGGAGGGTTGAGAGAAGGACGGGGGGAGGGAAGAGAATGAGAAACAGGAAAGGAGAGAAGCGAAGACTCCTTGGGACGTGTTTATTCCCCAGTAGTATACTAAACAAAGGAAGGAACCCACGGCGGGGACATGAAAGACTTAAGCGGCCCGGCCCGGCTGACCCAGACCTGACCTGCGGATACACGCTCAACGCTTCAATCTCCCAGGACGCACATATCCGAAATGGGCTGTCAGACTCCCCATGCATGTACACACACACACACTAACACACACACAAGAAGGCACCTACACACCAACAAGACACCCACATGAGACACACACTCACATGCAACCATATGACCGCCCACACACCAACCACCATGTTGTGTGTGTTTATACGATTATTTATTGATCCCACCAGCACACCCGATGACACAGAACACACACACACACACACACACACACACACACACACACACACACACACGCACACACGCACACACAGTACAGCCGATCTAATACTACCCTTATGAACGGAGGAAGTCCATGTCAGGACTTAAAGATTAATGAGAGCCTATTGAAACTGATCTTCCCTATCATACAAACACGCACTCGCACATGGATCCACACACATGCATAAACAAGCGCACAACCCAGTATATATCAAGAGTTACTTTTGGATTTGACCAGACAGCTCCGACACTCATGCTCTCATCCCACTCGCCCTCTCCCTCCTCTTCTCTCACCCCCTCTCTATCCTCTCCGCTCCTCCCCTCTCCTCTCCCCGTTCTTCCTCTCTTCTCTCCCTCTCTCTCCCCCCTCCTCCTCTCTTCTCTCCCTCTCCTTGTTGCTCCTTTCTCTTCTCTCCCTCTCTCTCCCCCTTCCTCCTCTCTCTTATCTCCCCGTTCCTCCTCTCTTCTCTCCCTCTCTCTCTCCCCCCTCCTCCTCTCTCTTATCTCCCCGTTCCTCCTCTCTTCTCTCCCTCTCTCTCTCCCCCCTCCTCCTCTCTCTTATCTCCCTGTTCCTCCTCTCTTCTCTCCCTCTCTCTCTCCCCCCTCCTCCTCTCTCTTATCTCCCCGTTCCTCCTCTCTTCTCTCCCTCTCTCTCTCCCCCCTCCACCTCTCTCTGGGTCACTGCTGCTCCTCTGAGAGGCTCTTTGTACTGAGCCCCATCCTTGTGACAAACCCGGCCCGGTCCAAGTGATCCGAACCTGGAGGAGACAGCCGGCTACTGGTACCCCCCCCACTGGCCGTACAACCACTGCCCCCCCCTCCCCCAGCGGCGAGCAGGTCACTGCGGTCACCGTCGTCATGGCAGCCAGAGACTTATCCTTCCTCCTTGGGACGCCACAAGATATGAAGTAGGGTGCCCCTCTGGGGGGTGGGGGAGGGGCCATAGGAGTCCACGCACACTCACACACACACGCAGACACACACACACACACACACTTGTATACACTGCTACAACCACACACACACACACACACACTGAGCACTAGACAAACACATACACAAACAGAAACACACTCGCACAGTGACAAACACTATCACATGCATTATCATATAAGATACATATAAACACACCAACACTCAAACATATAAACACACCGACACTCAAACATATAAACACACCGACACTCAAAGATATAAACACACCGACACTCAAACATATAAACACACCGACACTCAAACATATAAACACACCGACACTCAAACATATAAACACACCGACACTCAAACATATAAACACACTGACACTCAAACATGAACACACACATTGTGCCACACAAACACACCCAAAAAACACACACACACACACACACACACCTTGACCTTTAACATTCTCACGACAAGCAGTTGGCAGTGTGTGTGCGAGATAATTAACAATGATAAACACATATGAGACAACATTGAGTGATTAAGCGTGACATACACACAGTTAAGCGAATTGCATGACTTTAAGGGTCCCATGGCATGCTTCCTCATGGATGCTTATATACGTATAGGTGTAAGTGGGCCCGTAATACAGTATTTGAAGACGTTCAAGAAGTTCTGCCTTGGTGCAGAATTACAGCTACTACGAGCCAGTCCCACAATGAGCTTTCCACACAAGATCAGGTTTTTAGAGGCGGGTCAAGGTGAAGGGTGGGGTAGTGGCCCTGAGTAGCTTGGCGAGGCGCACACAGCTTTTGACCGTGTTCTCTAAATATTCTAGAACACTCCGGGTGCTCCGGCGGGAGTCCTTGAGCTCTATATTGAGATAATATCATATTATACAAAGCTATCTATATGATATAATATATATTATATCACGGCAAAAAGCTGTGTGCCCCTCCAGATGATATTATGAATCTCAGACGACTGCGTCGGGTTCCCCGACGTCCCTGGTTCTTCCAGTTCCACATCAATCTGAAGTAGAATGAACCGCAGCATGGAGGAGAAAGGGATTGTTGCCCGCAATTGTTGAACGGGCAACAATCGGCGGTGCCTCGCGGCGGCGGGTCTCCGGCGTGAGAAAATCGCGGGCAACAATTCCTTTCTCTTCCATGTCGCGGTTCATCTACTTCAGGGAGTCAAAGCCAAAGTTCCTTCTCAACCATGGATGAGATTACCCCTACTACGAGTCTCCTTGTGGAAATACCGAAGACGTCAGAGAACCTGACGTGTTATGCGCCATAACACCAACAGCAGAACGGTTATCCAAATAACAAAGAAGTGTAGGCTACAACACTTGCGTTAAAGTTTGCGTATTCACACACACTTGGCGCTAGCACGGTCATAGCCCATTGGGAAAAGCAGAGAAGGGGAGGTAACATGGCCACATATGACGACATACGGGGGAAAATGTATACGTCTGAGCTTTGTTTTTTCAAAGGCAGAGCAGGATAGCTAGTGCTCGTTTTAAAACCTAACGCCAATTAAAGCTACTGGGGGACCATAGGCAGGCTAGGGGAACTCATATTAATGTTATAAAACCTCATAAAGGGACATTTTCAT
>NC_079414.1:12486843-12516843 GCF_026213295.1 Gadus chalcogrammus | reverse complement strand
GGTAAGTGTCAGTGAGGCCACTGGTAGCCAGTGCAGGGTTTGGAGGAGCGGTGTATTGTGGGAGGACTTGTGTGGTTTGAAAACCAACCAAGTTGCTGCATTAACCGGCAGAGGTGTAATTTTCCCTGTAAGTCAACGAGAAAGGGCAATGGTTCACAACGTCCGCATGTACCGTTTGTGGCAGCAAGCCATGTTTATGAGCGTTAAGGGAATATCAGGTCTGACGCCAACTGCATCAGTCACTTAGGTTAAATGTTCCGTGTGTCCGTGAGTGTGTGCAAGTGAAAGTGTGAATGTGTATGTGTGTGTGTGTGTATGTGTGAGGGTTTGGGTGTGTATGTGTGTGTGTGTGTGTGTGTGTGAATGTGTTTGTGGTTTACTCACACAATGACTTACAAATTACATTAATGACATCAATCAAATGCTGTTAACGCCCTGACGCACCCCCACACAACGTGACAATTCGTTAGCATTAGCATTAGCCTCTCGCTGGCCCGAGACAATACTTGCCAGCCCCTCACCATTTTTCCTGGGGAACTCCCGGTTTTCCATGTCACTCTACCTGTTTTTCTGCCAGAGACAGACAAACTTCTCCTGTATTAGGAGAAAGTCCTGATCTGCCGCTTCTATTTCCATGGCTGGGTTACGTGATCGTCTGTAAAGTCTGGATGTGAATTCAATATCCACATCCAAACATTACCTCATTAGTCAATATTTGATGACTAGTCACTAGTCATAAGTCAACGCATGCGTCGAGATGGGGATTGTTGTCTGCAGGCTAATAGTTAGATGAAGTTACTAATCGGATCATAACACAATGCAATGAGACGGAGAAGGACAAAGAAAACAAGAAGCTAATGTATGTCAATACATTTTGGTATAGAGACGACAGTTATATAATATAACTTATTCTTATTTTGCGATAAAACATGACTAGATTACATTAGAATAAAATCTATGAAATGTGACTATTTTCTGGGGGAGGGCCCCAAGACCTCGCATGGTAGTTTTGTATAATGTCCCTATTTCTGTATGGCAGAAACAAAGACAGAGGTCAGAGACAAACAAAACTTTAATATTCTACTTGTCTTGTACATTTGTTGTAATTGACAATAAAGCTAATTTTGCCTTTACCTTAAATGCCAAGCCTTTCTCTGCAAAGCCTAGCAGGTGTTATATAGTTCCCACAAAACAAGTTCTTAAGAGCTGCTTATGAACAACCCCCAAACATTACACACCATCAAAGGATCCTCATATCAAAGAAGTGACACATATCGTTGTTGTTGCTCTATGTATCTTCTGCCTTGATCTGTAGATGCAATTATCCTATTTGTTTTTAGCAATTGCTGTCGGTACTTCACCAGCATAAAATGTGTACATTTTAAATTTATGGCTAGGACCTGACACAATACAATTAGCGGTTATCCCCCAAGCAGTACAAAGATTACGAGTTAAGAATAATAAGTTCTATGAATTACAATTATGAACCCTACAATTTCAAAACAATTTACCTGTTAGTGACCTCAGGCGTAAACAATGATGTGGGTGTGTGTATATGCATGGTTTTCAGTTGCCCATGAAACTACATTGCATCACTTTTGACTTTGCTTCAGAAACATTCCTTTCTCTGTCCGCGGCCTCCGTGTGTGTGGTTTGTGTGTGTGTGTGTGTGTGTGTGTGTGTGTGTGTGTGTGTGTGTGTGTGTGTGTGTGTGTGTGTGTGTGTGTGTGTGTGTGTGTGTGTGTGTGTGTGTGTGTGTGCGCATGTCTTTACATGTGGGTACAACATGTCATATAGGAAGGCATTGAGTTCTTGTCAGATCTACCACCATGATTTAGCGTTTCAGTAGCTTGTCTCAACTCCTGTCTCTCGACTGCTAGCAATTAGACTTCTGCAGCCGTCACATTGAACTGCTTTTCTCTCTGCACGTCCCTCTCAAACCCTTCTCAAACACTGCATGGGTTAGTGCATTTGGGATTTGCCAAGTGGGTTTGTGCATGTGTGCGTTGTTTTACATGTGCATGCAACACGTGCCTGTGTGTGTGTGTGTTTGGTTTGTGTGAGGGCTTTGTGTGACTATCAGCATGCAACTTGTGCCTGAGATGTGTATGTATGTGTGTGTCTGACCAGTGGCTTTTGCAGCATTTAATTATAGCTTGCAGAGACATCTGAAGCAAACGTGTGTGTGTGTGTGTGTGTGTGTGTGTGTGTGTGTGTGTGTGTGTGTGTGTGTGTGCGTTTGTGTGTGTGTGTGTTTGCGTGTGCACGAGTGTGTAATTATCAGGACATGTTGGGCCGACTTTGAAAGTGGTTATGCATCAAGGTGTGTTCCTGTGTGTGTTTACCTAACTGGGTCAGCCAATGGTCTGTGAAAGTCAAACAGGTGTCCTTCAGGACGCCCACCTAGCACACAAACAAAGAGTTAGGGGGCTGGGGGGGTGGGAGAGAGGAGACGGCGTTGAAGAGGATGGAGAGTTGAAGCAGCGAGCGAGGGAACACGAGCGAGGCAGCGCAGCGCAGTGCTACCCTCATTATGCCAGCGTTAGCGCTTCATTAGCATTGTTAGCATGTTTTAGGTTGTGTTGAGGAGGGTGACGATATCATCCTGTGAGCATCGTCATAATCGTTGATTTTAACATCACACCTCCAATATGCGGCTTACCTCCATGAATACACTTTCCTCAGTCGGTGCTTGAGTAATTTTTCCCCGCCACAAGAAGCCTTAAACAACTCTAACCTATTCACCCCCTCCGTCCACAGTCCTGGGTCAGACACAGCAACACTCATTGGAAACACTATGGCTTGTAGCAGACTGCTGGATTTCTCAGCTATTTCTTTCCCTCCCTTCTCAATTACAAAAGCCTAATATAGTGCTGTTAGACAACCAAACTATTTATTCATAAATTCTGCACATATTTCTCTACCTGCACCACAAAGAAAGCAGGTACAGACAGTATGTGTGGCCCAAAGCATCCATACCGTCCCTTCAGTCTTAAGCTTTAGCTTACCAGACAAAACAGGGTCAGTTGAGTCCACCCCTAACTATCTATCCACTCCCGTTATGTCTGGTCGTTCAGCTTTTCCCTGATAATTATAAGGAATGCATGCCGGTTTAGTTGGTTATGTCTTAACATGGCTATGGTAATAAATCTCAGGCCAATACTGCCTCACCTTGGCTGAAGAGAACTGTTGAACATTGATTAATTAGGTAAGTTAGCTTAATGTCATCAAACAGTCTTCATTCTAAATCAAAGTATGAATCGGCTTGACATAAAAAAGGAATGAAGCCAAGAAACGTGCGTGTCATTACTCCCACTTAAGAACTGGGGCCCGTAGCCATTAGCCAAGCACAACATTGATGTGGTGGGCTGCGGCGCACAGCCACAGTTTGATCAGCGTGAAAACTCATCACAAAACTCAGCATCCCTCCCCTCAGGAAGAGAGACAAGGACAACATTGGACTAGACGAGGAATTCGGACGACAAAAGGGACCGAATAAACAGAAAGAGAGAGGGGAGTAAGGAAACTCAAAGAAGAGTCACAGAGTCAAGACAGGGGGAGGGGAAGGGGTGGAGGAGAGGGGAGCGGCCCTCTGCAGCCGTCTCCACTCACGGAAGCACGGAAGGCGCAATCTTTGAATGTCGTTCAATGACACACGACACAACTGTGCCAACGCAGTGCCTTCTGAACTCGCAAGGCGAGAGATAGAGATCAGTTGTTAAGAGGGAGCGGAGAGAGAGAGAGAGATCGGGAGTAAAAGGGAGAGAGCGTCGGCTCCCCCACAGCTTAACACGCCAGTGTTTTGATAGATACAGTGGTGACAGCGCAGTCTTTGCATGGTTACAACAGACCACCAATCACAGCCATTGTTTCCTCCAAAGGAGGAAGTGAAACTGGAGCAAGAGTCTGTTGGATGTGGCAGAATACGAGGAACAATCAGTGCTCATCTGTCATCTGTGGGCCACTCTCTCCGTCTGTCTGATTGACAGCTGAACGGCTCTGAGGGAGGAACTTATGAAAGACACGGCGCTCTGCGGGGAAACAAAGGTCTCCTCGTCTCCCTCTCCCTCCCTCTTCCCCGTCTCTCCCTGCTCAAACGGTTCCTCTTTCGCTGCAAAAAAGTGCAAACACCCTCTTGTTTCTGAGAAGCAGTATGAAGAAGTTGTATCATGGGGTGGAAAGAACAAAGACTATTCCTTCCTCGCTTAGTGCTTGCTTCCTTCCTTCGCTGCAGCTGCTGCTCTCCAATCACAACCTGAAGAAGTAAGAGAAAACTAAACTCAATGACTCAATGTCACATGTCAGACACAACAACAGACGGGGCTTGGAGTGTGTCCCCGCAGAGAGGCAGAGAAGAACCCAGTCAGCCTAAACATATGCTCTGACCCAGGCCAAACTTCAGGGGTAGAGCGCACAGAGCCTGAGCCAGAGAGGGCTCCGCTGCCCAGTGCTTCTTGTGCTGTCAGGGATGTGTTCTTCTTCAGAAGAATTGATTTCCCAGTGCAAGATGGAGGTTTCGGTGTGGATCTGAATAACCGGCTACAGTTCCAGCCCCCAAGCAATAGTAAATCAATGTAAAGCTAAATAAATAAATGTTCACCCTGATTTGTTCTCGCTTGCCATCAGACTTTAGATTAGTGTTAGTATCATTTGTGCGTCATGACCTACCACAACCCCAAGTTGTGAACCATGACCTCGGGCTATCCCTCTGGAGGAGCGCAATGTTTATCGGCTGCTGTGTTGAATAAAGTCGTTGCAAAGGTGTTTTTCTTTTTCTTCCTCACTTCCTGCAGTTTATCTAGCTCTATGTACAATATAATACTCATCAACCCAGGTCTATTGATCTCTGTCGGTCTATGTATGTCTGTCTGTATCCCTCTGTATCTTTAACATTTGGAGCATGACACCAAAAATATTGAGTTTGGCAAAGCTTATCAAAACATTATAATAATGAATGGTGATTAATAATCCTTTCTCTTTGTCTCTGCTCCAGGGCGACCCCCTACCCAGCTACCTGGTGGAGCTGGTGTGGAACAGCCCCATCGCCTCCATCGACGACCTCAGGCATCTGTTTAGGCTAGAGGCCGGAGAACTCACAGGTACACACACACACAAACACGCACACACACGCACACAAACACGCACACACACGCACACACGCATACACACGCGCACACACACACGCACACACACACACACGCACACACACACACGCACACATACACACACACACACGTACACACACGCACACACACACACACACACACACACACACACACACACACACACACACACACACTCTCCCTTAACCTCATGCTGCATGAGTTCTACATGAGGAGTTCTCTGGACTTGGGTTTTGCCATAACAACCCTGCGCACCAGGACTTCAAATTTACATTAACGAGCTGCTAGACGATGCTGTATGGTAATCGGGTACTAACTGTACCTACACACACTCGCACACACACACACACACACACACACACACACACACACACACACACACACACACACACACACACACACACACACACACACACACACACACACACACACACACACACACACACACACACGCGGGCACACACAGGTTGTAATTTAAAAAGAGCCACTTCAGCCTGAATATAATTAGCTCTAGAGAGCGATGGAGCGGGACTTTATAGACACACACAGGCTATATTTAACTTGTCTCTGTTCTCCTCGTAGCTAGGGGCGCAGAGACAAAGTGTGGCAAAAAAAGAGCAGTAATTGTTTTATTGAGGAGAAGGGCAGGGAGGTTCCTCCGTGCTTTGAACAATGACTCGGCGCTGCTGGAAACAGGTCGCCATGGCAGCATTACGATGTGTCACTAAATGCAGAAGTTCACAGCAAACAACTGACGATTATGAACGCCGTTCACATTGCTTCCATTTCATTCATTGAAAAAAATCTCCTCTCTGTCTCCTCACTGTCTCTCTGGCTGTGCTACCTTCATCATCTTTTAGAGGGGGAGGAAGAAGAGCAGGACACATCTGACCATCACCCTGGGAGATTCACCAGGAGTCTGAGTAAGGACCACTCATTCGTGCCATGCACCATACGCTTTTGTCAGTCTAACTGTGTCACTGTGTCGGTCTGTCCCTTTGTATTCCAGCCTGCTTTAAGTTGGTCTCATTCTCATTCACTAAACCGAACCCTCTTCCCTCCAGATGAGGCCCCGAAGGCGATCATAGCGGAGTGCAAGGTGCGGACGGAGGTGCAGGAAGTGACCCGGGCCATGCACGACATCAGCAACGCCCACTTCATGCTGTGGCCGCCGTGTGTGGAGGTGCAGCGCTGCTCTGGCTGCTGCAACTCCCAGATAATGCACTGTGTCCCAACCATCACGAGCACCAGAGACCTTGAGGTACACACACACACACACACACACACACACACACACACACACACACACACACACACACACACACACACACACACACACACAGATATGCAGGAATACACACACACACACACACACACACACACACACACACACACACACACACACATACACGCACGCACACACACACACACACACACACACACACACACACACACACACACACACACACACACACACACACACACACACACACACACACACACACACAGGAATAAACACGCACATGAGTGCACACACTAAATGGGTGTCCTCTGGCCCCTGTCCCGCTCCAGGTGGTAAAGATCCAGTACCTGAACTCAAAGCCTCAGATTGGGAAGGCCATCGTCTCCGTGGAGGACCACCTGAGCTGCAGGTGCGAGCAAAGGGCCCACCCCCGTGCCATCCTGCCCCCCAGCCAGCCCCAGCCCCAGCCCTTGCCCCAGCCCCAGCCCTTGCCCCAGCCCTACCCCCAGCCCTACCCCCAGCCCTACCCCCAGCCCTACCCCCAGCCCCATGCCACGCCCCCCAAGAGCTCCACCTCCAAGGCCGAGCTCCATCGTCACGACGACCAGAAGCACAACCAGCAGCAGTTCCAGACGGCGGAGGAGCGTGAGCCCCCGGCCACCCGCCAGTGGCCCCAGGGGGGCTACACCCAGCTGGCCCGCTGGACCCCCGGCCCGGGGGACCACCACGCACCCCCGCTCTACACCCTGGCAGCAGGGGCCGCCGTCACGCGGCCCGTCACCGAAGGGGCCGGAGGCGGCCTGGTGTGGGCGGGGGCCCGAGCGTTGGGCCCCCATGGCTCCAAGGACATAGGGCCCCCTCCGGGCAGCGGCTCCGAGGGGGGGGCCCAGGACGCTGCTGGATCGCAGCATCAGCAGCCCCTGGCACCCAGGCACCACAACCACCCCCCCCACCACCCCCACCGCCCCCAGTACCCCCAGTACGGCCAGAGGCCTGATGCCAGCACGCAGTACAGGCTCAACTCCTTCCAGGGGGACTCCGCCTCCACGCCGCCCAGCAGCGCCACGTGGCCGGCCAATCACAGGCCAGAATGGAACCCCACCCCCTCAACGGCCAGCACCAATCAGAAGGAGCCGGCCTTACAGGTGGCCAGTGGGGAACACGTCAGGGTCGACAATGACCGACAGACAGAGACTGGTTCGGCCAATCATAGTAAAGGATCTGACAAGGAGGAAAGCGGGTCGACCAATAGCGGGGAGGGTGTCGTGGTTCCAGCCAATCGGCGACAGGATAAGGACTCTGGAGTGATGGATGGGGGGCCTGCTCTCAGCGAGGAGGAGAGGCGACAGAAGCTTCTTGAGATTGTACAAAGAGAACCACACCCTCCTCACCCTCACCCCGCAGACCACCTTCCCCAGCACAGACCAAAGCCCACCGCGTCTAAAGCAGGTACTACACCGTGTGTGTGTTGGTGTGTGTCCATTCCAAGCATGTATTATATTGTATTGTATTGGTGGCCTGAAATGGGAGTGGAAATAAACACTTTGTAGCCAGAAAGTTATCCAGAAAATACAACAAATTCAACCGATTTCCTTCCTTTAAATAGTTGCATGTTGTTTTTGAAGTCATGTTTTCCATTCTTAAAGGGTACATATTATACCACCAGGTGTGAGTGTGATTAGCCTTACAAGCCGCTTCGAGGATCTGCCCCATATGACATTATTAGTGGGCGTGTCCACCTAGATCTGTGCTGGATAGATCAGCAACGTTTACTTCAGTCCACTGGGTAGGCTAGTAGACTGATCTATCCAGCCCACTTCTAGGTGGACACGCCCACTTGTGATGTCATAAGGGGCCGGTTTTCGAAACGGCTTCTAAGGACTAATCACACTCACACCTGGTGGTATAATATGTCCCCTTTAAGAATTAGAAAATGTTCTGACAATCCCAGTGGACGATAAATGACCCAGACCTCTCTCTCTGTGCCTCTCCCAGTGGTCTCCCTGGAGGGTCCGACCCGCCGGCCCCCGTCCACCGCCGCGCGGACCCCTAGGAGGCCGGCCGCGCCCCGGCGCAGGAGGAAGCACCGCAACCGCAACCGCATCAGCAAGAAGGCCATGCGGGCCATCATCATGTAGACGGGTGAGGCCTCTCCCCCAAACACCCGTATACCTTCCCCTCCGAACTGGGGGGAAGGTACCCTACGGGTGAGTGCATCACTCTGAGGGTGTCACTATCACTCTAAGGATGTGAGTAGTACTACTCTGAGTGTGTGCGTAGTACGTTGTAACTTTCACCTGAACCGTCGCGGAAGCGCCACGGCAGCCAAGCGGTTGTGGTCCGTACTGCCATCCCCAGTAGAAGCTTTCCGGACACGTTCCGGCTGATGGCTCAAGGCGATACGACGTTATAATATATGAATTGTAAAAATGATTAGAATGATTCATACAATATTATTCACGAGTTATAGTCAACCCCTACACAATATGTAGGGGTTGCATCTTTATGGACCTTCCTGTGTCTTGAATAAATTATAATAATTATAATAATGATAATAATAATGATAATAATAATAATAATAATAATAATAATAATAATAATAATAGTAATAATAATAAAAATAATAATATATATAGATCAAAATTATAACCCATTAAATACGGTATGATTTCTAGATGTCATGGCAACGTCGCGGTCCGCTCGTGACACTGGACTTGCGATCAGAGAATAGTCTTCACTTACTCTCTGGATGCAAAATAACTTCCTGAAACTTAACAGCAACAAAACTGAACTCCTCCTCATTGGCTCCAAATCCAACCTCAGTAAACTTGCAAACCCCCCCACACTCACTGCTGACGGCACCATGGTCTCCCCCTCCCCCCAGGGCCTCAACCTTGGCATAATCTTTGATGCCACCCTCTCCCTTGACCCCACATCCGCCACACCGTCAAAACCTCCTTCTATCACCTCCGTAATATCGCAAAGATCAGATTCTCCCTCACACCCCACGCTGCAGAAAGACTCACCCATGCCTTCATCTCCTCCCGCCTTGATTATTGCAATTCACTCCTCGTCGGCATCTCCACCACCTCCATCAACAGACTCCAACTGGTCCAGAATGCAGCAGCCCGTCTCCTCACTCACACTAAAGCGTGGCACCACATCAGCCCAGTCCTCAAGAATCTCCACTGGCTCCCCATCTCACACCGGATCCATTACAAACTCCTGGTCCTCACCTACAAAGCCCACCACCATTTGGCCCCCCCATATCTCTTTGACCTTCTCTCCCTCTACCAACCCCCCCGGGCCCTCAGATCCTCCTCAGCTGGTCTCCTCTCCACCCACACATCAAAACTCCACAGCATTGGTGACAGAGCCTTCTCCAGGGCAGCTCCCAGTCTCACCATCTTCCAGTCCCGCCTCAAGACTCATCTCTTCTCCTCTGTCTACCCCTAGATCACTCACCAACCCTAGCCCCATCAACTCAAAAAAAAATGTTTTCTTGTTTACCTATTGTTGTGCCCCTATGTAAAGCGCTTTGAGTGTGAGAAAAGCGCTATATAAATTGAATTTATTATTATTATTATTATATTAATGTACTCATTATAAGAGTTGGTTGAACAGAATTGAGGGAGTAAACTGTGTGTGTAGATTAACAAAATGTTTGACACTTGTGTTTGACACTGTTTGACACTCCCTGTTTCTTTCCACAGAAGCCAAAGTGAAGCGACTGTGAGGATGAGCCAATAACAACTGGAACACTGGACTTTTGGGGGATCCTTCTGCAGAAGGCTCTACAACTCTAGAAGATGACACCATTTTGGTTCAAACTGAACCTGCAACTGGAACTTTAACTTCTACTGAACTTTTAATGTGCAATCATACTGACTCTTTGTGAACAGAGCATACTTGTTAGATTATGAATAATAATAATAATAAGGATAATAATAACACACTTGAGACTGGCCTATACATTATATGAACCATGAATCTAGCGAATAGGTGCCCTGATAGCCCCCCTTGTCCCTTACCTGGAATCCTGAATGGATTGGACAGCCGGGTGGCTGAATGTTCTCCCGCGTCGACGCACAGCCATTGATTGGCTGTGCCCGACTTGTTTGACTACTGATTGGGCGTCGAAGGAACGAAGAGCTTCCTGGCTTTGTTGCTGGGAGTTATCTTCAAACAGAGCTGCTGTAGCAACCCTACCGCTGGACCAGACACTGTTGTGTGGGAAAAAGAAACAAGAGAAAAAGAAAAAATAACAATTAGCCAAGAAGAATTAGACACTGGGCGGCCTGCTGAAAGAGAAACACACCGCCCCAACGCCAAAACCGTTGACTGCTAAACTCTTCGTTACTCTAGATCCAACCATAACACTGGAGTGACATACACTGATCCTGTGCTGTTGACCTATTTAACCCAAACCTAGTGTGTAATCTCCAGAAGTACTGCCCCTGTGGAACGCTTGTGCAGCCATTAATACCCGCCTGGTCCCGGTGACCGGGCCGCCATAGTAATGCCCCCCCCCCCCCCCCCTCTCCGCGTAGGGAAGAGCGCTTCGCAAAGTAAAACGACAAAAGAGTCTTTATTTCTTAACTTATTTTAAAACAATGGAGGATGCTGCATCTTCCTCGTTCTTAAGTGTAATTATTGGTGCCGCAGTTTGTTTTAATGATTATTGATCACTGGTTGTACACTGTTACTGTCATGAATGTTATTTTTAATATAAAGACCAAACGGTAAAGTACATGCTGTCGGTTTCTGCCCCTCCCTCCCCGAGTGTGATCTGTGTGGGTTGATTAACTAGCATTACTTCAAATATGCGTCACAAAATGTCTGTACGTGTGGTATGTGTGTGTCAAGCTGGGAAACATGTGTGCGTGCCTGTGCATGCTTTGAAGGAATGTGTGTGTGCGTTTGCGTCCTTGTGAGTGTGTGTGTGTGTGTGTGTGTGTGTGTGTGTGTGTTTTTATAGCATGGATTCACATGTATATAGGTGTTTATGCATCTGTTTGTGTGTGTGTATGTTTGTGTGTGTGCTTTTACATCCATCCATGAATAGGGATGGGAATTGATAAGAATTTCACGATTCCGATTCCGATTCCGATTCTGCTTATCGATCCGATTCCTTATCGATTCTCTTATCGATTCTCATTGGGTGAGAAAATAAGTATAAATGTGTTTGTTTGTATTAAATCTCTTTAATATCTGATCAGAAGTGCTTCTAGTATTAGGAAATTGTACATTTTCAAATCAATTGGTCTAGACGAAAAAATATATGTTTGGCTTTTTAAGCCCAAATGCCATCATTATGTGCCATACAACTAAAAACACAGACTGAAAACAGCCAAGTAAGAGCTTGTGCCTTTTGGAATGCTAACAGTGCTCATTTGCATTCAACTTGTAACAAAATTCAACTGACATAAACAAAATGAAGCATTGATTAGACAGAGATTTATTAGATGAGCCTACCTAATAAGCCGTTGGAACACACAAGACCGAAAACCATAGCAATGCCGGTAAACAAACCCAGAGAAGCCCACCCCTATGAGAGCTCCCCACGCTACGGCCATCCGGAGGCGACAGAGCTGTTGGCCGTGATATTATATATACAATTATAATATATTATAGACTATTATATATAGAGCTCCGGGAGTCGCAAACTGCAACAATCACTTTCTCCTCCATGCCGGTTTTCACCCCGGACTGCACTGAGTTTGACGGCTGAACGCTGATTGGCTGTTACGTTACACATGTCACTCAGTTATCACGCTGTTGAACGCTGATTGGCTGTCATCACGACAAAAACTTGTCGCCGGTTTTCTCCCGCGAAAGATTCGCCCTTATACGCGTCTCTACGTTCACTTTATATGGGATCTTGTCGCCCCGTCGCGTTTGGTGTGAACGCACAATGCGATTCTTCCTCGGCGGCGACATTTGCTGCGTTCTGAACTCAAATCAAAGCAGCGTGTGTGTGACGTCGCGACGCATTTGCCGCGACCGGAACCGATAAGCGGAATCGTTAAGCAGGCTTGCTAATGATTCCAAGGAATCGGTTGACTCGGAACCGGTTCTGAACAAGAACCGGTTCTCGATTCCCATGGATACATCTGTCTAAATGTTTCCGTGTATGTGTTAGTATCTCTGTGTGTCTCTTTGTTTGGGAATATGTGTGTCCAGATTATTCCGTCTGTGTTTGTGTGAGTGCTTGTGTTATAGTGTGTGTGTGTGTGTGTGTGTGTGTGTGTGTGTGTGTGTGTGTGTGTGTGTGTGTGTGTGTGTGTGTGTGTGTGTGTGTGTGTGTGTGTGTGTGTGTGTGTGTGTGTGTGTGTGTGTGTGTGTGTGTGTGTGCACCCTGTTGTGCCAGCATCACCCATAACTCCCCGTAACCATGTGTCTGCATCCACGGCGACATCAGGGGTCAAGCATGTCTGATCGCCATAGCAACCTAGATAGGACACATCAACAGAGGAGTATCACATGGTGAAGGAGAGATAGGGGCGTCCAAGACCAGGAACCAACACATGGCTTACAACACTGGTACTGATAGAGAGACACATGCATACACACTTTTATGTGTATAGAAATATATATACACACATACACATATAGACACAGAATCATATATATTATACACATACACACATATAATATAAACTTACACATATGATGTATTTATACACATACACACACATATAATACACAGTATACGGTACTTACAAACATACACAAACACACACACACATACATATTTATATATAGATATATTCATTTTTTTAAACAAGATGGATATATAAATATATAACAAGACCTGAATTCCAGTGCGGGATTGGGGGTATTGCCAATCATTTTAACGATTCCTATGAAAGATAATGAGGGTAATTTACTTCAAACATGGAGATCGATGTCAACGTATATCCCTCCAACACAAGCCTGCCGGAAAGCTTGCACCATTGCAGAATGCCATCAGACTGCCCCCGGCCCGCCCTCTCCCTCCTCTATAAGGCTCGGGCCCGCCCCCACTGAGGAAGCTTATCCCACTAGCGCAGGCCTACGTCAGGCGGGGGTTCCCACAGACGTCCACAGGCAATATGTCGACAATGTGCGCCATCGTTCATGTCAGCTATGCATTTAATTCTTATAGAAAATATAGGCTACTATAAGCGTAGATAGCATACATATAATAAAATAAACTGAAGCATATTAACATAATCTATCTATGAAATCATAAGGTGGCCACCATATGTAGAGACAGAGTGCACAGTTCTGTCGTTTTATGCACAGATTTCATATCCGATCATGACATAATCAGCAATAAAGTGAATGTAGGAACATTTGACTGATCTACAATTTGAAAATTTTCACCAGCGCGAGAGTCTGCATAAGTGCATAAGTCCTGCTCATTATGAATTGTGTACGCTAATGTCGTCAAAGCCCACACAGGGCAATAAATTCATCTGATCTAAAGCGTTTTGGTGTTTCAGTTTTCAGTTGACGCCGTTAAACCTGGACCGCTGATTGACCTATCGGTTACCAGCTTCAGGTCTCTTTAGTACTCAGCGTGAATCAAAGCACAGCATCTATGTGTTAGGCTAGTTTTAGAGACTGTTTAACAGTTGCGGAGTGTTCACCAATCATTGTTTTTAATTGTAGGCATAGTTCCCTCATTAAATCAAACATAATGTAATAACAATAATTATTATCACTTTCACCAATGTTTAATAGCCGATAAAAGCCAAATTCATGATGAAGTAAGAATGTGCGGTAGGCTATATCTTTTGCCGAACTATATGTAATTTGTCAGACATCCGTCAGGTATAAGGGCGTGTAATGTGAGGAGATCTGTTACTAGTTGAGATATGTAGGTAATGTCCACTCTCTGACTTTCAATACTTTCTCTTCATCACGGCTGGGCTCCGGTGCGTCTTCAGGCAGCACTTATGTGTCCCGTTCCGGGCCGAAGTGGCCTCACCTTCGGTGCCCAGTATAGCAGTTTATCCTGCCACAAGACAAACGTGTGGCTTCGCTGCGCTCCTCCGACACACAAGTACATGATGTACACAAACGTTAATTTTGCAAGTTGTAACCGGGGTACAGGCCAAACAGCAGTTAGCTTCTGATACGTCGGAGCTCTCCCTTGAGTGTTTCGGGTGATGGGTGGTGTGCATTGATCACTCCAATACCCGAGAGGTGTGAGGCCTCTCCCAGCCCCAGAACCTAATCATTCTACATCAAGCCAGGGGAGGCCGCACAACCTGCCGTCAGCCACACACACTCCACAGTCACTATTGATCCCAGTATTAATTTCACGGCCCAAGTGTTGGAGAACAAATGGAAAAGAAGTAGAAAAAAAGTTTAGAAGGCCCTACATTAAAATGCCACGCGTACTGGTATGCATTGTTTATCTTTATACTGCTGTTCATCTGATCATTCACAACGGATAATGATCCACAGAAATACGATGTCTGGTTGTTCAGAAACTTGCTCACACAGCACTATGCATTTAATTGTATGCTTTGATTAATCCCGGCCTGCCTCCCTAGTTAAAAGGTCAGCATACTTCTGAATAACCGGAATTTATTTTGGCTGGCCAAGACGGACAAACTTGTTTTATACCCAACAGTTTCGGTTATGTCTCTGAACCTTCCTTTGGTTAAGATCAGTAAGGTGTAATGGAGACCAGATAAATATGGGGCTGACTAATGCCTGGTGAACAATCACCGTACTGACTGTTCCAGTAGATCAAGATCTTAGAAGCCTGGGAAAGGTTTTTTAAACGTAGTCCTATCTGAGTCCCTACAGCAGGACTACTCTATAGACTAGGTGAGAGGACCAAAACTTTATACCTCACCTTGCATTTCTGACTAATCACACGCAATGAGCAAGAAGTGCCAGATCCAAGTTTGGTGACGCGTGTGTTTGTTTGTTTGTTTTCTCCACCTTTCCCAACAGACGGCTAAACACTGAGGTAGCTTTGGATGGACGTGTTGGCCGATTCAAAATGTATAAGGAATGAATAAGCTTATGGCAGACAAACTAATAAAGACAAAGGACAAGAGAGAACTGGTCTATAAATCAAGGTTAGGAATAATAAAAACCATCACAAAGAAAGAAATAGAGCGTGAAATAGAACGTTCAATAAACACGTTGGAAGGTTTTATAGGAGTTTATCCTGAGGTCATACTCGATTAAACTGACTCAGCGAAAACTGGGTCCTGATTCATTCAAACACTAAATATATACACTAGGCTACCTTTTTCACACACACACACACACACACACACACACACACACACACACACACACACACACACACACACACACACACACACACACACACACACACACACACACACACACACTCCTTTCTTATTACTACCACTCCCAGCTCTTTCATAAGCTATATGCTTCTTCCTCTTCTCCCCCCCCCCCCACACACACACACACACTCTCCTCTCCTCCCTCCTTTCCTGACCCCTCACTTGTCGTCTCCCCTCTGCATCCTTTCTTTCCCCTTCTCCTCCTCCCCAACCCGACGGTACCACCGGACCCCGGGGTCTTGTTCTCCGAGCCAGTGAGCATCTATGTGTTAGGTTGTTTGGTGGGTTAGGCCAACAGGGATGAGCCAAAGTCCAGCCGGGTCACCACCGGGCTGCAAGGCAACGGGCGCCCTCAGATTCAACCCGCAGTCTGTGTGTGTGTGTGTGTGTGGGGGGGGGGGGGGGGGGGGAAGGGGGTGTGTGAGTCTGTGTTTGTGTGTGTGCGTGTGTTTGTGTGTGTGTGTGGGGGGGTGGGGGGGAGGGGTGTGTGTGTGAGTGTGTGGGTGAATGTCTTCATTGCACGTTTGGGTGTTTGTTATCCTTGTGTGTTCTTGCGTAGCAACCTGCGTCCATGGATGCTTGCCCCCCCTTGCATGTGGCCTTAGCGTGTGTGTGTGAGGATGTGTGTGTGTGTGTGTGTGTGTGTGTGTGTGTGTGTGTGTGTGTGTGTGTGTGTGTGTGTGTGTGTGTATGTGTGTGCGTGCGTGCGTGCGTGCGTGCGTGTGTGTGTGTGTGTGTGTGTGTGTGTGTGTGTGTGTGTGTGTGTGTGTGTGTGTGTGTGTGTGTGTGTGTGTGTGTGAAACAAATGGACAGAATGTGTTTTCCTGGCATGGTGTGCTGGTGTGAGTGGGGTTAATCAGCTGCTCGTTGGCAGCCAATCAGGGCCACTGCCACAGGCCAGGGTCACACCCTGGTACGATGTACAAACAGTATGCTTTGCCCGCCCACAACTGGACAGACACCTAACGGGGCCTACAAGCACACACAGGCCAACCATTGCCATGATACCAACATTTATGATGAGAAACACACTATAGACTATAGGATTAACTATGATCAAACTGAGGTCGATTGGGTTTAACAAACACACACACACCAAGGCAAAGATATACACATACACGCACACACACACAGAAACACAAACACACATACACACAGTCTCAATATTGTCAGGACACACATATGTTTATTGAGCACTTTATAATACAGGACGTATGCAGGAATCCTGAAGTTGAAATAATGTATCTTTTTTAAGACCTATTCAATATATCTTAAGACTTTAACGCCACCTCCAGCTGTCACCACTTGCATCAGCAACACAACTTTGAGTTACATTCACTGCATTGATTTTGAGATTGCAAAACCTAGCAGTCTTAGTTTGCGACTTCTGTGGACAACCACATCGATACGACAGAATCCAGATAGGCAGAACCAATCGAGTGGCTAGTGGCCCAAAGGCAAGGTTAAACTGGTTCCACGCTCACACACACACACACACACACACACACACACACACACACACACACACACACACACACACACACACACACACACACACACACACACACACACACACACACACACACACACACACACACACACACACACACACAAAATCAATTGAAAGCCATTGGGGACAAACTGTCAATGAAAATACACCTTAACAAGGCAAAATGGACCGCGTAAAACATAAACGTGCTTAAATACCCATGTTACCAAGGATGAAATGGCTATGTTTAGACTGCCAAAAAAACGTCAGCTGAACAATTAAGTATGTAATCATCTTCACATGTTTGATAGAGTGTAAAGCGATTGGTTATATTCCTGACATGGTGGTGTTTCCATTGCGTACCAACCACGTCAGTATCGTGACATGCCCAGATGAGCCATACTTAACCTCCGTTTGTTATAATTGCCTTGTATTGGTTCCCTCCGCCCGCGTGGGATTCATTTAATTAGTTCTACTGCATGGATGCCAGGATGGCTTCAGGATAAACAACCAGGAAAAGGATCAAAGCTATTGCTCTGAATGAGCATGGCATTTAGTGGCTTGCTTTTAATTGATACTTAGGTCCTGTGTTTTAATTGCATAGGGTTTAGAATTATTGGCTTTTGTTGTCTTCATTTTCACCCGCGGGCCACATGCTTGGATTTGTACTGTATTTACAAAGTTCTACAGCAGAAACCTTGGCCTTATTATTGTTCTTCCTCAGTAGATTACAGAATATTAACCACTTTCCATTAAAGCTATAACAGAGGTTCTACAGGCAGCATCCTGCTGAGAATTCCTCTTTTGGATGCCTAACTACATATCTTAATTGGACTTCGATGTAAAGTAGCTTTGTTTAAACAAGGCAGGTGACAGACCAGGTTGGTCTACTAACTAAATGCTTTTCAAGTGTAGTAAGTATTTATAAATCATCAATTATTCATTCTCAATGCGGCGGGCAGCACGGATACGACCATGGTTAATTTGACATGTTTAAATACGCATTCCAGTTGTCATTGGACCATACCTGTCGAGTTTACACTTGTTTCTTTCTTACACACTGAACCAAGCGCCTTCCGGTTATTCCCAGGCCCATTCATTGCCCTCCTGCCGCTGGGCTGACAACTTGCATTTCCACATTTTGTTGGTTTATATGACGGTGTAAGTGGACCTAGGGTCGGGTTGTCCAACGGACAGCAGTCATGCAGTGGGTCAGTGAGCCACCAGAATGGTTGACCATTTCCCATGACCTCAAATGAAGGAGGGTAAGTAACCTACCTAGGCCACATACATTGTTACTATATTAATACTCTTTAGTAAACAATCCATAATCAGCTAGAACATATGAATCAGATGATTCATACCATTAAAATGGTTAATACGATTATTTATAAACTGAAAATGTATGATACGCAAAATATTTAAAACAGGTTGATAATGCTTTAAAAACAATCACTTAAGATGAGCTCAAACTAATTATCTTAAGCTTTATAAAGAATCAAATGAACCCTAATCCAATGATCGTATTAATAATTAGATGAATGAATAGCTTACTAATTAGTATTCAAATATGTGCAGTGTTTTATCAATTACAAATTAGATTTTACTACTGCTTTATTAAGGAAAAAAAAGCTGAAAAGATGGAGATTTTCTGAAGGGCTACCGAAACACTTGTACAAGTCCCACTATCAGTATATTGAAGTCAACTGCTTCAACACAACCCAGAAACACTGACACACACACACACACACACACACACACACACACACACACACACACACACACACACACACACACACACACACACACACACACACACACACACACACACACACACACACACACACACACACACACACACAGTGTATAGTTGCAAGAAACAATGGTCAAAGAGAACAAGTTTTTCCTGCAGCAACTTCTGTAATTGGCATTAAGTGCATACAGGGTAAATGCACCTTGGCTAATTGCCTGGAACATATCTGTGGTGACAAATTGATGATGTCACACACAAGCAAATACATAAGCATACACGCACACATGTGCCAAACACACACAAACAGCTCTGCCCTAGTAAAAACATTCCAACGGAAAAACTCTCTTAACTTAGACACACCTGAGTCCCTTCAGTCAGTCTACAGAATACATGAGCTTTCCTACACTGGATAATACCGCGCATATTCCAAAAAAAGCTTCCATACCTCAACCTTGTTCAACCTAGTATCAGTGTGCCAGGGAACCGGTAGATGTAAGGATACCAAGGCCAGAATAGTTATATCACTTCAGAAGAGGATTGATTTCACAAAGATTTGTGTGACATTTTTTATCTTTATTGTTCATGCAAGCGGTCATGTGAACTGCTATGTTACGAGTTAATTGTTGAATTGTGGCACACACACACACACACACACACACACACACACACACACACACACACACACACACACACACACACACACACACACACACACACACACACACACACACACACACACACACACACACACACAAACACACATTTTCTGCATCTATCACATGTTTAACCCTTAGTGAATGCGTTGGACGGGGGATCTTACCCTCTCCCCTACGGGCGACCCCATTAACCCCTCTCCTCTAGCGGTGTTGATACTTCCTCATTTGGGTGGTGGGCCTTCAATTGACTGAGGCTCTGTTCCATCAGAAATAAACATTAGGCAAATTTGTCTGTTTGAGCGGCGCCATTCGAGCCATTCGCGCCGCTGACTTGGCCTGCGTACGTTTGTATCAATTTGGGTCTTTGCATTGACTTAGTATGTATTCGCGCAGCGCCAAAAATCCAAGTGCTTTCAGTGTGAACGCACCTTAGGTCTGTTAGCATGCGCAGTTCAGTGTCAACCCAGAAACAGAACTTGTGGATTCGTTTGTTTTATGCAAACTATTGGGGAAAGCTACCAAGCCAGGGCAGTTTGCATGCGTTTTCCTTGGTTGAACAAACTACAGCTATGGGAGCTGTCTAACCCTTGTTTGGAATAGAATGCATTTCAATTGATGCCCAACTTCCCAATGTCACACACACCCAGCCATATGTACACTTCCCCTGTGCAACGTATTAAATGCAAATAAAGAAGAATTGTTTGGCCTGTAGCTGAAGGCGTTTCCTTTATCAATTTGACAGGGCGGTGCATCGATTAAACATGTCCACAGCAGGTGGCCGGCCAATTACCTGTCGTCCTATTCTGAACCACTATCTAGCAACGTCACCAGACCTGCCAAAAATGTTAAAGGCTGTGACACACACAGGGACCAGGGCCAGGCCAGGGAAGCCAGTGGGTGTTAGCTCAGGATTCCCAATTCCTCACACTGTCCTTCTACAGTCAGGCCTCTGCCCTACAGCAAGGCCTACAGTCAGGCCTACGTACTACAGCCAGGCCTACAGTCAGGCCTACGTACTACAGCCAGGCCTACGTACTACTGCCAGGCCTACCTACTACAATCAGGCCTACTTACTAGTCAGGCCTACAGTCAGGCCTACTTACTAGTCAGGCCTACAGTCAGGCCTACTTACTACAGTCAGGCCTACGTACTACATCCAGACCTACATACTACAGTCAGGCCTACATACTACAGTCAGGCCTACACCCTACAGTCAGGCCTACGTACTACAGTCAGGCCTACATACTACAGTCAGGCCTACACCCTACAGTCAGGCCTACGTACTACAGTCAGGCCTACATACTACAGTCAGGCCTACACCCTACAGTCAGGCCTACGTACTACAGTCAGGCCTACATACTACAGTCAGGCCTACACCCTACAGTCAGGCCTACGTACTACAGTCAGGCCTACATACTACAGTCAGGCCTACACCCTACAGTCAGGCCTACGTACTACAGTCAGGCCTACATACTACAGTCAGGCCTACACCCTACAGTCAGGCCTACGTACTACAGTCAGGCCTACATACTACAGTCAGGCCTACCAGAAACTACAGTCTCACGAGAGCCGGCTTTGCGGTCCTGTGTCGTGTGTCCATTTCCTATTTATGTATGCGTGGTTACCGTAACAGGGAAGCGTAGTGCCTGCCCGCCGGGCCGGCTCCTCTCCACTTCCTTCTTCTACTCCCTCTGTGTTTCCCTCCTACTTTCACTCTGCCGCCCGCGGTCAGGTCAATGCCCTGATGGATGATGGACGAGTTGTTCTCCCCCAGAAGGAGAAAGTGGCGGGCCCACTGAGGGGAACTCAATGTTTTCGCGACAATGTTAAAAATAACTCTGGAATATTGCGACACAAAAATGTGCCAACATCCCCAAAAAACAGCATATTTGGCAGTTTCCCCCCCTGCTCCCCCCCCCCCCCACCCCCTGCCCATCCCAGATTGGACGATTGCACAAGCGCCGTTCAGTGCCTGGATGACCGACAGTAAACCTGGCCAGGGCCGACCTATGGGAGACGTCCAGGAGAGTTCAGGTAAGTGTTTGACATGTGTGACGTGTGTGTGTGTGTGTGTGTGTGTGTGTGTGTGTGTGTGTGTGTGTGTGTGTGTGTGTGTGTGTGTGTGTGTGTGTGTGTGTGTGTGTGTGTGTGTGTGTGTGTGTGTGTGTGTGTGTGTGTGGTGTGTGTGTGGCATGTTCACAAGATATGTTTGGGAAGTTATCTCTTCAGTCGAAACTTTGACAGTCTAGGTGTGACTGCGCCTTAGAGGATTTTCCATGCTTAAGCATCCAGATGTACCTGTTAATCAAAGTAAATCCCCCCACACAAACACACACACACATACAAACACACACATGCACACTGAATGAATGCACAGACACCTGTAAACGCACACAAAAAGTGACACACACACACAAACATATACAAACTCATTAACACACACACACACACACACACACACACACACACACACACACACACACACACACACACACACACACACACACACACACACACACACACACACACACACACACACACACACACACGCATGCAGGCATGAACGCTCGCCCAACCTCACACAGACACACACACATATCCACACACACAAACAGACACGTATGCACACACACACACACACACACACACACACACACACACACACACACACACACACACACACACACACACACACACACACACACACACACACACACACACACACACACAATAACACACATGAACACACACACACATACACAGATACATGCACACGCACACGCAAACTCATGAGTCAGTACTTAATTAATTAATTAATTATAATCAGGGGCCCACAAAAACCTGTTGACAAACCGTTTATTGAGACCTGTTTACGCTCATAAACAAACCTGCAATGACATGCAACCCCATTCCTACATCGTAACACACCGTTTAGTTTTTGTCTTATTGCCCACACACACACGCACACACACACACACAGGCGTTCTTTCACTCGGTCCATCCCCATTCATCCATTGATTAAAATCGGTTTCATTCTTGCCTCCAGAAACACCGGTGAAAAGGTTTCTGTGAGGAACAAGAATTGATAAAATGACAAAATATTCATCCCCTAAAATGGTTCATTGTTCAAAACGTGCGTCTCTGGTAGAGAGCTGGTTTCCATGGACGCGAATAAGTAGTCAGGATCTTAATTATAGTCTAGATTGATAAGGGAGATTTCATGTCAGAAATCATGAGGCACTTCAATTGTGGAAAGATTATAGCTGGTCCCGAAGCTCTCCATCTGGGGAAGAGCAGTCAGCAGTCAGAAGCTTCCTTCCAAGGTCCCTACCTGGGCGGCCATCCCTGAGCAAAACCCCTACCTGGTCTTCAATGTCATGATTATAAATTGTTCTGTACCCAAGCTAGGTCAGTAGTTTCTTTGGAGTGACGGTAGCAACTGGAAAGTGTGAGTAGAAAATAATTTAGCATTTAGAAGGACAATGAATGTTGATCTGCTAGTGTCTGCACTGTGGCCTCCACTGCGACCGTCGGACTGCCATCACAGTCACACGCCCTTCAGACTTCCCTTCTTCTGAAGGACACTTCAGGGAATTCTCAGGGTGCTCTGCTCCGACCGAAGGAGGAGAGAGCTCTTTCCCCTAGTCATTTATTCCTATAACATCCTAATAACTGTCATATCTCATAGCCGCAAGGGAACTTTAAAGGTTTACCCACTAAAGAATGTTAATGCTTCAAAGCCTTGTCAATTACCTCCTTTTGTATCAAGGCAAGGCAGGGCAAGGCAAGGCAACCTTAGTCATAGAGCACTTTTCATTCACAAGGCAGATTCAAGGTAACCTGACTCTGGCCAGATGAATTTCTCTCCACCTAGCTCCACTCATCCATCTGGGATCAATCCATTGGAGAGGTGTTTTAGAAGGCTGGGCCATATCAAAAATCCTTGCATACGATAGGATAAACCACTTGTCCGTCATCTTTATTGACATGCTACTTCAACCACTCAAATCGAAACCAACCCGTGACGCTGATGAGAGTGTTCTCTGATGTTCTTTTAAAGAAAAAATATTCGCTAGGTGGACAACACGGATGAAACAGCAGCATCGATGTTGACGCTTGCTTCCTCGATGCGCGCCACCATTGCTTCTCCGCTACGTCACATCTGTAAAAATCCCGCCTGGCGGCCCTGGTTGGCTCGACCATTACATTTTGGGCCCAAATCCCTCCAAATCCCTCCACATTTTGGGCCCAAATCTATCTTGGAGCGATCCAAGATAGATGAGTGGAGCTAGGTGGAACGAAATTCATCCGGCTTGAGTCAGGTTAGACTCAAGGTGCTTCATGTAGAAACATTGTCATAAAAATAGATACAAGTAAAAGAAAGCAAAGGAGATAAAAAAGAGTAATAAAATAAAATAGTTGTTTAAGGAAAATTAAACAACTGAATTGGATGACAGATGTTATACCGGAATAGAATGACATGCAGACACAAATGAATGCTTCCACCTGTGCACGCACTGGCACACACTTTGCATGTTGACAATGTTAGGTGAGTAGGAGTTGAGGTATTTGTGTGTGTGTGTGTGTGTGTGTGTGAGTGTGTGTGTGAGTGTGGGGGGGTGACAGATAGAGAAAGAGACCTCGATAGAGAGAGACGGAGGGCGAGAGAGAGTTCTCTCTCTCGCCCTCCGTCTCTCTCTATCGAGGTCTCTTTCTCTATCTGTCACCCCCCCACGCGAGAGTGAGGGAGCGAGAGAGAGGACAGAGTACTAGACTGGGAGGAGGAGGTCAGACAGACGGAGAGAGATCAGAGGAGGAGGAAGAGAGACAGCCATGAGGCCTTGTGTCAGAGCTCATGCAGACCTCACTGTCTCTCTTTCCACCGTGTTGTCGAGGAATGTGTGGCATTCCTCCTCAGACCCCAGCGGCCTGCTAATGTAAATCATTCTGATAGGAAAGACCCGGAACGCCGCCGTCCATGGAATGCAGTGTGCTGTGATCGTGCCTGTGTGTGTGTGTGTGTGTGTGTGTGTGTGTGTGTGTGTGTGTGTGTGTGTGTGTGTGTGTGTGTGATTGTTTTGTACAAAGCGCTTCCAGTGTTTTCCATCTCCTCAGACAGGAAGTGGTACCTTGGCTACCAGTATAAAACACAGGAAGTCATATCTGCGTGCCGCAAATTCCTGCATTGTCCAAGTTCACTGACAAGCAACACACACACACACACACACACACACACACACACACACACACACACATACCACACACACGCGCACACACACATATATATGTAAGTGTTGTGGAGGTGAAGAAGATTAAAAAGCAGCGAGAGAGAGAGAGAGAGAGAGAGAGAAAGAGAGAGAGAGAGAGAGAGAGAGAGAGAGAGAGAGAGAGAGAGAGAGAGAGAGAGAGGTGTAGAGTAGAACCAGAACAACAAAACAAAGGTAGAGAACAAATAGAACAGAAGGAAATCGAAAAATAAGGGACAGTAAATAAAAGGAATAAATGTACTTTAGTAAGTTAATTGGCCAGATGCTTACATGCACACTCACAGAGAGACACACACACACACACACACACACACACACACACACACACACACACACACACACACACACACACACACACACACACACACACACACACACACACACACACACACACACACACACACACACACAGACAGACACACACACACACTTTAGGCATGGGAATGCAGCAGTCCCACAGATGGTCAAGACTGAAAGCACAAAAGAGGAACTATGAGGCTGTGGAAAGAGAAGACAATTAATGACGAGAAGAGAGAGTATTCAGACAGACACGCTATAGGCACGAACATGCGCAAACACACACACACACACACACACACACACACACACACACACACACACACACACACACACACACACACACACACACACACACACACACACACACACACACACACACACACACACAAACAGAAAATTATTTATTTTGTTCTGGGTAATGGGGAATTTAAAAGCATAAGAGGCTGGTATTTATAGAAGTGCTGGTTAAGCACTCAACATATAAAAGATAGAACATGAATTTATAAATTAACAAAACATATGGTCCCTTTTTCTATCTATAGGGCGTTCCTATTGGTCCCTTAGGTGAATCTTTAATGCCAATATAAAAACAGATAATGGCATCACTCACTCTCTCACTCCATCACTCGCATACGGGAGCACAATCATAAAACCATGACAGTAAACTTCTGTCATGGTTTCAAATCGTACGGAAAAAAAATCTTACGGAAAACCGTCCACTTGATATAATTGTTTTTATAAATAAAGTGATATATCAAGTTATCAAGCTTTTTTTTTTTACATTGGTAAACTCTTTGAATTCATATAGACAGGGAACCCTCCTAATTCTACATCTCACCATTCTACATAAACATCATCAAAATACAATCAGTATGGCAAAAAAAACGTTCCTCCTCTACTGGACCCACTCGATACCTATGACACCTGCCTCGCTACACTCCTCCCCTCTCACTGCCAATGGATGTCTCTCTTTCTCTCTCTCTTATCCAGGACGCCAGTGCCTTCTTCATTTTAGCACAGTTTATACCCAGCCACACTGCCTGGATTTTCTCCTCATCCTCCCTCCCTCCCTCCCACCCCATCCTCGTGTCTTACCCCCGTCCTCACACTATGTCCCTCTCTGCTACACTCCCTATATTTTCCTCTGCCAACGTTCCCTGTCTTTTCCCTTCCCTCTCATTGGACAGCACTCAGACAGAGCTACACTGCCATCCATCTCTGTTCTGTCCGCCCTACAGGAGGGGTTTGGAACCCGAGAACACGCCACGGCGTGGCGTTGATGGGCGTTCCAACGCATCGTCTCGTGTCCGTCACGCTCAGCGCACGAGGAGGAAGTGCTCTCCGATAATCGCTCCATCATCAGAAAGCACGGGTCTCACATGCAACTTTTCACGGGAAGTGACCTTCCATCAACCTGTGTCTGGCAGCATGAAGTCGCCAGCATGAATGTAGAGACAACAACCTTCTCTCTGTTGTTGTTGTTTTTTTGCCGCTTGGGCGGGGTTTGGCGAGGGCAGTTCGGGGTTGCCTGTAATTATTTTTGACTTTCTAGTTTTGAAGATAACATACATTTTGGCGTGTAAAGGCTGCACGCCTCCAGTGATGAATGTGCATTCGTCAAATAATGGACATGATTGGCTTGGAGGACAGGCCAGGGCGGTTGTTTGCAGGAAGGTCCTGGGAGGTTCACGTCAAGGCCTAAAGTGGCGGTCACCGACAGGTCACTGAGCCTCTAGGATTGAGCCTAGGGCCTAACGGCGCCGCTGCGTTTGCAGGATTATTAATGCGACCGACTTTCCCGCCATGCATTCAAACAAGGGTCGCAAAAAGCTCAGGTTCCCTTTGCACACGGTTCGGCGTTATTGCGTGTGGAGGACTCAGCAGTTTTACGAAATCTAACAAATGGTAGCAGCATATGCGTTTTAGCTTCACTGCTATTCCCCTTTTACAGTGCAGTGAAGTACGCAGGAAAAGGGAGAGGGAGAAAAGAGACAGGGAGTGAGAGTCAGAGTGAGAGAGAGACAGAGAGTGAGAAAGCATAAAGAGGGAGAGAGAGATACTGAGAGAACGAGAGAGCACTCAAGATAAAACAAGTTTTTCGGGGTATTGATTTTCCTCCAAAAGATAATGAACTAATTATCCTTGCCTCGTTGGTTTTAATAGGCTTTGTGCAGTAGCTGATTGTGGCCAAAGGTGCAGAAACTTTAGAAACCAAAAAATTCTAAAGTTCCTCTCTCACCCTCTCCCCAGTCTCTGTGTCTCTCCCTCTCTCCATCTCTCTCTCCCCTGACAGTGTGATACATTGGGGCTTTATCTTCCCATTAGCCGCCCATCCCATAATTATCAGTGCTCAGCAGCGGGTCTCTGTTGAGAAGATTAATCAGCTTACACACAGGACTCATCACTCCTGTGGAGCTATATATGGACCTGCAGTCCATCACACACACACACACACACACACACACACACACACACACACACACACACACACACACACACACACACACACACACACACACACTCACGTCTACGCACTCTCTCATGCACTCAAGCACACACACACACACACACACACACCACTCATATCTGCACACTTTCTCATGCTCAAGCACACTCACATTTACACTTTTTCACGCACAAAAGCCCCCAACACACACACACACACACACACACACACACACACACACACACACACACACACACACACACACACACACACACACACACACACACACACACACACACACACACACACACACACACACACACACCTTATCATGCACACACCCATACACACACACAAATGGATGTGAGGGTGGAGGGAGGAAATAAAATAGCATTTTTGATGGAAGGTAAACAGAGGCAAAACACACATGTTTCTAAGCAAGCATGGTCAGACATGGAAGGTACAGTTTGATAGTTATGCATGTTAGAGGAGGGGAGCATGTCTAAACAGGGTGCTTGTGTGTGTGTGTGCTTGTGTGCTGTGAGAGTGTGTCTAAGGACAGGATTTAATTCCCCACAGTAACTGCTGCAGACAGCTGTTTTTGCACCCATCCAGATGTGAGCAGGATGGAGGGAGAGAGAGCGAGCGTGAAACACAAAAACACACACATAGATATAATAACACAGATGGCATCAGAGGTGCAGAGGAAACACGGTTAAGAGTGTTCTTAACCGGGGCACACAGGGCCTCCCTCCCCTCTGCGCTGGGCTGTGTTGAGAAAACAAGCGCTATCTGCCCCTGATAGCCGCTGTTATGAGAGAGATTCGTTCACCTCCTCAGAGTACACAGAGGTCAAGTCTATCAGCCACTCCATGCTCGGCGTGCTCCGAACGGGCTGCCACTGCAGAACCACTGCACGCATGATGAGCTGCACCAAAGCTGTTTTAGAGCGAGAGCAATGTTGCTTCCGTTTAACATAGCTGGAGTAGCAGGACGCTATTGTGGCATAGACAGCATTGATTTCATGAATATGCATGAGGAAATTACGACATCTATTAAGAATAACTTTTTTCTCCGAAATGGTTTAAAGGGATACGACAGGATATCATAAATTGCCGTTGGGCCTGTCTTAGCAAGATTCAGACGACTTGTTTGATTGCAAATCAATCATTGTACGTCCAGCAGGGGAGAAGGCTTGGTAAGCATGGGCTTTCCCTTAGCCCCTTTCATTGACTTGCAGAGATCCAGTAGTCGAGCTCCTGCTCATGTGAGCGGAAAACACAGGGTATAAAGCAGTGCCGACTTGTCTGTGTCTGAAGACAAGCTACAATCTCGTTGTGTTGTTACCGCGATGCGTTTTGAAGTGTTGAGCTATTATTCGGGCCCCATTGGAGATTTTCAGAAAGTCATTCAAAGTATTTTCCCCTCACACGAACAGGAGCTTGGCTTTTATTACTCTGCAAGTCAATGGCAGCGGCTCACTAACTCAAGATAATACTAACAATAAGTAAACATTACCATGAACACACATGCACCGACTGCACAGCGAAACCCGGCAACGACCATAAACACACGTGCATTGACTCAAGCCCGTGCATTTGGCTCCCAAATTAATGGCTTCAGATGCAATGCTACAGAACAAACTAGCAACTAAAAAATACACCCTTCTTAAAGCATCTTCTGTGCTATTTATCAAGGACAAACGCAGACAACTCCCTGATTACAGCCTGTACCGAACATTCTGCCTGCCAGATCAAACACCAGGCCCTTGCATTCATCTCTCACTCCCACTGTCTTTATTTAACATGCTGATAGACACGGAGAGAGAGAGGAGAGACAGAGAAAGAGAAAGAGAAAGGGAGAGATAGAGGGGAAAGAGATGGGGAGAGATTAACAGCGAGAGAAAATAGATAAAGAGAGAGAGAGGGAGAGGAGAGAAAGAAAAGAGGAGAAAGGAAGGAAGGCACAGGGAGGTGTGCGTTGGGACTCGTTTGTCAGGCAAGGTTATGGGTAAGTAGGTTTTGATGACGTGCAGATTTTGGTGCGATAAGGCTGATGGACGCTGGGAAAGCCAGGGGAACTTTGGAAGAAACAAAAGACAGGAGATTCAAACACAGAGGAAGAGTGATTATGGAGAACAGAGAGGACAGGCAGCATAGACAGGCAGAGCAGGCAGGCAGAACAGACAGGCAGCACAGACGGCCAGGCAGCACAGACAGGCAGAACAGACGAGCAGCACAGACGGACAGGCAGAGCAGACAGGCAGCACAGACAGGCAGCACAGACGGACAGGCAGAACAGACAGGCAGCACTGACAGGCAGCACAGGCGGACAGACAGCACAGACGAGCAGGCAGGCAGAACAGACAGTCAGCACAGACTGGCAGACAGATGAGCAGGC
>NC_079414.1:12476843-12484343 GCF_026213295.1 Gadus chalcogrammus | reverse complement strand
TTTCTTTTCATTCTGAACGGGTGCACTGCTCAAATAGAGCCCCCCATTGCCCTTTGATGACTGATCTTTCTCTACAGAGACAACTATGTTAATGTCCCCCCCCCCTCCCAAACCTAAGGTAGCTCTATTCATCTGCACCCCATGAGATAACTTTTACCCCTTTTCCAGTGATTTGTCCTATTAGACATTAAGGCCCTGCCATTCATATTGTGAAACAATTTAAAAGTGTTGATCAACAAAAGACACTTTCCCAAGGTCACTGCGATGGATCATGGTTGATAGATGGTCGTTTAATCCTCTATTTAAAATGGCTATTCTCACATGTGTACTTACTAAAGTAACCTAAACTAAAATATAGATTTTTATAAGTCAATCAACTAAACACGACACATGTCTCTATAGGCCTTCTAGTAGGAACCAATATCGTGTGTTTGGATTAGCCTTCGCCGCTAACAAACGGCTCATCCATAATTGACAGCAGACCCAATACAATATAATTTGATAACTAGGGCTTTCAAATGATACTTCACTGGCGTAAATGTGGGCAATTGTGACGGAATGAACATGTACATAGTTTCATGAACGGATAAGGACTACTGTGCAATTTTATAACAAGGTCACCCCAACTAGATTTTCGGAAATAACTTACTTTATACGAACACGACAAAAGATTACGGCGCAGCTGGCTGATTATTAGCAGGTCAACGGCGACCCTGGGTGGCCAGCAGCGGGACAGACAGGCCTCACCATTAATCCTCATTTTTTGTCTTAGACTTGACTGAGAAAAAATAACAAGACCAGTTCTTCTAATAGAAAATCCCAAGTCATTATCCCAAGTCCATATTCATTTAGATAAAATATTATATTCAACCACAAAACAAAGATAAAGATTTAATAAGGCAAAGCCTCTATACATAGAAAGCCTTCTATGGCAAACTTTCAACAGCGTGAGTGATGTGGGGAAGGTTTTTATGCAGATTAAGAATTTATTTATTCATTCAAAAATTATTTGTTTGTGTGTGTGTGTGTGTGTGTGTGTGTGTGTGTGTGTGTGTGTGTGTGTGTGTGTGTGTGTGTGTGTGTGTGTGTGTGTGTGTGTGTGTGTGTGTGTGTGCGTGAACGTGCGTGTGTGTGTGTGTGTGAGAGTGTGTTAGTGTGTTTGTGTACGTGTGTGGTCTGTAAAAATGAGGACGAGTAGGGTCTGTCTGACACAGTGTGTGGAAGATGGATGGTTTCATCAAATGACAAGCTGCACCGCAGACCAGCAGTAAATAAGCACATCTATCTCTCCCTTGAAGATGCCCTCTCATCTGTATTCACTTGTATCGGTGTGCATATGCATGTGTGTGTGTGGTTGTGTGTGTGTGTGTGTGTGTGTGTGTGTGTGTGTGTGTGTGTGTGTGGTTGTGTGTGTGTGTGTGTGTGTGTGTGTGTGTGTGTGTGTGTGTGTGTGTGTGTGTGTGTGTGTGTGTGTGTGTGTGTGTGTGTGTGTGTGTGTGTGTGTGTGTGTGTGTGTATGTGTGTGTGTAAACGTTTTACTCTGGCATGAACCACCTTGTGAAAGCGCGACACTTGTGAAAGTAAGATCTGTTCAAAATGCTCCCAATTAGAGGAACGGTAAAAAGATCTGCCAATTAACCTTGCAAAACCAGCAGCAACCAGCAGTGGGCAGCAAACACCTAGAATGCAGCAGAGATGTCCCTCACACATGTTGGATAGTACTACACACATAAACGTTACAATCGCACACACAAGATTTCAAAAGAGACGAAACACAAACATATCAGCACACTCATAAAGAACAATTTGGTTATTTATGTCTAATTCTATTTTGCTTCACAGTAATTCCATTCTCCCTTCAATAATATGGTCTGTCCATTCTGTCCAATAAAGCAATCAGTACAGACATCTGATAGCCAGTTCTATAAATTCACGCCCTTTAGGTGAGTCATTTCCTTCTCAAACAAAAATTCTGAACTAACGATCTCAATTAGGTTATGTTTTCAGTCACGTCCCATTGACTTTTTGGTCTGAACTCCTCAGAAATTAATGATGCTCATTTAGGAGATAATTAGCAGTGCAGCAGGCTCCTCCTGGGACAACCACGTGCTAATGTAGAGCGCGTCCTTAAGGGTCAAAGGTCATGGAGGTGATGTCAGGTGCATTTTCTGATACACGCTGACAGATGAGACGGGGCGGGAAGGACGGAAAAAATACATTAAGAAAATGTGACACGGAAAAAAGTTGGTGTTTCACTTGATATATTTTAATGTAACTTTCGTGCTTAGGTGTCAATCATAGGACATATCTTATAGGATGTATTATAACATTGATTTTAAGCAGAGTTTAGCCTGAGAATGTACTCTCTATATTCCCTTTGACATAATCTGCTTTGACACATTCAATGCTGTGTTACATTTTTACCAGCACACTGAACCGATAAGAACAGAACATAGCTGCAAGTTATATAAAGCAAAACAAGTTTTATATTTGAACTAGACTGACCTCAAGAAGTACACCAACTCCAATTTAATACAAATTTGGCATCTCTCAGTTTCTATCTTTGGCCCTCTCTCTCTCTCTCTCTCTCTCTCTCTCCCTCCTCTCTCTCTCTCTCTCTCTCTCTCTCTCTCTCTCTCTCTCTCTCTCTCTCTCTCTCTCTCTCTCTCTCTCCCTCTCTCTTTCTCTCTCTCTCCCTCACTCTCAAATACATCTCATCTCTTGCCCTTCTCACCATCTTTTCGATGTTATCATCCCTCGGTGGCGTACACGGAGAGGTCGGAGGTCAGCGTGACGTGCAGCTCCCAGGGGAACTGGTTGACGGGGCGCTGGGCGCGGCCGCGGGCCTGGCGACGCCCCTCGCGGGTCATCAGGCCGATGTCCTCGTCGTCCAGCATGCGGATGAGGTCACCCTCGGGGTCGCGGTAGTTCAGCGCGATGTCGGCCATGTTGAAAACATCTCTGAGATAGAGAGACGAGAGTTGACAGGGACGGGGGGGGGGGGGGGGGGGGTAGTGGAGTGGGAGGGAAAGGGCGTTAGAGAGAGGGGGGGGTAAATGGAGAGAAAGGAGAGGGAGGGGGGAGAAAGGGGGGAGTTGGTTTTGTGTTCACATTGTCATCATTGTCATCTTCGTCATCATTATTATCATCATTATCGTCACCGCCACTACCTCCATCACCATCACCATCACCATCACCATCACCATCAGGGGGGGGGGGGGTGGGAGGGAGAGGGATGGGCATGCAATGTGGCTGCCCCTTGCAGAGTCGGGAAAACATTTTTCAAACCAGTCTGATATTATTTACTATGCAGTGTGAGGGGTGATTACGTTGGCAACCGCCAATGAAACCAACAACCTGTTCCTCGTAACGGAGGAGTCTGATTTCTGGCTTATAACATGGCCGATCAGAGATACCCTTAAAAAGAGGAACCTTAGAGAGTGAGAGAGAGAGAGAGAGAGAGAGAGAGAGAGAGAGAGAGAGAGAGAGAGAGAGAGAGAGAGAGAGAGAGAGAGAGAGAGAGAGAGAGAGAGAGAGGATAAAAAAAAGGGATGGGAGAGAGAGATGGGTAGAGAATGATGTTTGAGAGAGATGGGTAGAGATTGAGAGGGGTAGTGAGAGAGAGGGAGGGAGAGAGATGGTAGAGAGAAATAGAAGGGTCAGATGATAGAGAGAGATAATAGCATTGTATCAAACCTCCACATACAGGGGGTTGTAGACAGGGATGTGTGTGTGTTTGTGTGTGAGTAATTGAGTGTGTGATAGAGTGAGTGTGTACGTGTATGTGCATATCCGTGTTGGTGTGTGTGTTTGTGCGTATGTTTGTTGGTGTGTGTTGAATAGGTGTGTGAATAGGAGTGGACACTTGTAGGGTTGAATGCAGTGACATGCTGAGGGCCCTTCAACCATAGAGCTCAATGACACCCTGAAGAGGTTCTCAGGGGCTCTGATTGGTTGAATATCAGTATGCCGGGGTAGACCAGCCTAGTGGAGGCTAGCTCGGTATAGGGGAGGTTAAGGCTTGTCAAGGCTATGTTTTTTGTTTTTTTCTAATTGTTTTAGCCAGGTTATGTCTAGTCTAAGCTAGGCTACGTAAGGTTTAGCGAGGTTCAAGCTAGGCTAGCTTAGTCGAGGTAAGGTTATGTTAAGTTCTGGCTAGTCTTAGCTAGGCTAGGTTAATATAGCCTTGCCTACCTCATGCGAGCCAGAAGATCGCTGTATGATGGCTGGATGGTGATGTCTTCCTCCACACACACATCTCTGTAAGATGAACACAAACACACACATCTCTGATAGAGAAACACAGGTTTGTAGTTCATGATGTACAAATAATGAATAGGCAAACTATAACAATATTAAAAGCTGAGCACTTTTAAACGTAACAACGTAGAAGACACCTTTTCAGATAATAAAAATCACAGTATAAAACTTTGACCTTTGTCAACTGCATTGTTAAACTAAAGCACAAAATCCTCTCCATCTCTCGTCTTAGTCCTGAGCATACTGTGCTGGTCTATTTCGATGCGGTTGGATTAGGATCCTGAAATAACTGCCGTGCTCTCAAACACTAATTCAGGATCTGCCAATGAAGAGAGAAAAGAAGCTGGAACTGGAACACAGTGTATCGGTGCACGAGGGGGTGAATGGAGGGGCTGCACAGCAGATGAAGCCATCCATAGAAACAAACAGAAAGGCGCACTGAGCGTAGTGGTTTAGAGAGCGTTGTCAGGCAATGTTAGGCCGTTACCGGTTCACCTGAAGCCATGCCACCAACATCAAGTTGGTCAGAAGAACACAAAGACAAACACACACACACACTCATAAGAATGTACATCTGAACTGACGCCCAAACACATACACGGACTCACACACACACACACACACACACACACACACACACACACACACACACACACACACACACACACACACACACACACACACACTCACACACATATATAAGCACACACGCACACACACACACACACACACACACACACACACACACACACACACACATATATAAGCACACACGCACACACACACTGACACACATATATAAGCGCACACAAACAAACATACACACACACACACACACACACACACACACACACACACACACACACACACACACACACACACACACACACACACACACACACCTGGTGTCCACCCCAGAGGACGTGAGCATGTAGCAGCGGAGGCAGCTGTAGGAGCTGGCAGATGTGGCCACGCCCCCCTCGTCCTCTGGGAGGGGCTTGATGACCTTCACAAAGGATTCTGGGAAAATGCCTGTTTGATTGTTCACCGTGCCCTGGGAACAGAACAGTGTCATGGTAACATGTGATCCGAAGTTCCTAACGCACATTCCCAGTCGCCAGCTTGGTACTTCTTGACCTGTTTCAGAGAACGACAGAGCGACCAGTTGTTGGTGTAATGGTGAATAATCACTAGGATGGAGGCTGGGAATTTGCACGACATTACGTGAAACCCTCCTGCATGATAGAACTGAATAAAAATAGAACAGAAGAGAATAGAGTGAGGGTGGTGAAAGAAGTGCACATTGGATATCAAAGAAGAACGGGGGGATAGAGATGACTAGATAAGAGATTTATTTTTTTAGCATTTTTAATTATAATAACTAATCAGGATGAACTTTCTGTTAAGTTTATTGCCTTGCGTTTAGCCACTGCATTGCAGTGCAATGATTACACAATGTTAACACAACACTCTCTGACTCTCTCTCCCTCCATCTCTATCTGTCTCCCACTCTTGCACTCCTACCTCTGTTAACATGCCCACACATCTCTGCCGAAAACATTTCTTCACCTTTTTGTGTAATTATTTCAGGACGGTTTACTTACCATACTGTGTGTGTATGTGTGTGTGTGGGGGTGTGTGGTCTGTGTGTGTATATGTGTGCGTCTTATTGTATGTATATGCTTGTGTGAGAGTGTGTGTGTTTGTGGGTTTGCATGTGTGTGTGTGTGTGTGTGTGTGTGTGTGTGTGTGTGTGTGTGTGTGTGTGTGTAATGCTGGTGCGTTATTGTATGTGTTTGCGTGTGTGTGTGTGTGTGTGTGTGTGTGTGTGTGTGTGTGTGTGTGTGTGTGTGTGTGTGTGTGTGTGTGTGTGTGTGTGTGTGTGTGTGTGTGTGTGTGTGTGTGTGTGTGTGTGTGTTTGCGTGTGAGACGTCTCTTCTATCAGTAAAATATCATCTATTTATTTCTCTCTTCTGCAAAGACGTGCAGCTCTATTTTTGTTTCAGTTTGTGTTTGGTTCAGTGATCCATTGCTCACATGGCTTGCTCTACTCTAAAAAGATCTGCTGCCCTCCTCGTGTCCATCACTCACCTCCCTCTCTCCTCTATCTCTCCCTCTCCCATCCCACTCTCTATCTCGCAAAGCCTCTCTGGCTCTCTCTTCCCTCCTTCCCTCTCTCCTACTCTATCCCCCACACTCTCCCCTATACCTCACTCTCCAAAATTCTCCATCCCTCTGCCACTCTCCCCTCTTTACAGCTCCCTCCCCCCTCTCTCCTCTATCTTTCCCTCTCTCTCTCCTCCGCTCTCTCTCTCCCCACCCTCCTTCCCTCTCTCCATCCTCTATCCTACACCCTCTCCCCTACCTCAGCCGAACACTCCAAAATCCTCCATCCAATCTCTCCTGCTCTCTCCTCCCCCTCTCCTCCCACTCTTCTTCTCCCTCCGTCCCTACCCCTCCCTCTCCCAATCTCTCTCCCCATCCCTCCCTCTTTCCCTGTCGCATTCTCAATCTCCCTCCTGACCACCCTCCCTCCCCCCTCTCTCACCCACTCACCCTCTACCTCTCTCTCTCCACTTCTCCTCTGCCTCCCTCCACCTCTCCCTCTCCTCTCCTCTTCTGCCTCTCTACACCTCTCTGTATCCAACTCTTCATCGCCCTCTCTCTACCTCTCTCTCTCTCCCTCCACCTCTCTCCACTCCTCCTCTGCCTCTCTCTACCTCTCTCTCTCCCTCCACCTCTCTCCACTCCTCCTCTGCCTCTCTCTACCTCTCTCTCTCCCTCCACCTCTCTCCACTCCTCCTCTGCCTCTCTCTACCTCTCTCTCACCTCCAGCCAGTCTGCGTTGACTCTCCTCAGCAGGAAGATCACATCTCCCGTCTTCAGACTCAGCTCCAACCTCCCGCTGCGGCGAAACTCAAACATCACCTGGACCCACACACACACACACACACACACACACACACACACACACACACACACACAACCACACACACACGCACGCACGCAGACACACGTAGACAGAGGACACAACACAGTTTAAGTGACACACACACAGTCCACCACACTCCAGGAAACAAGAGTTCAACTACGTGTAGAACTTATCACCCAAAATAAACTGCCAGCGAGGAGCGGTGAGGAGAGCACCGGGCGGACGGAGAGAGAGAAGGAGAGACGCAGAAGGAGAGAGAGAGAGAACAGGGAGGGAGAGACAACGGTGTGTTTGACGGCGGGTGCAGG
>NC_079414.1:12409343-12469343 GCF_026213295.1 Gadus chalcogrammus | reverse complement strand
TTCCCCTGCGGCAGTCCATCTGTCCATTCTGCCCTTCCTTCCTCAACCCCCCCCCCCCCCCGTCCTTACACTTTGCGCGTGGGGGGCCGGAGGCGGCGCAGGTTGTGGGGGAGGTGCTGGCTGTCCTGGTCCGTCTGGTAGAAGAAGATCCTCAGGTCGTCGTCCAGCAGCAGCCAGGTGGGGAGGCCCAGCAGCCTCTGGGAGACACAGAGCCACACCGGGGGGCCATGCAGAGGCTCAGTCGTGGTTCCCCGTCGACGCAACGCAGCGACCACACAGACGCTTTGAAGAAGTAGTGAAATTGTTTCGGTTCTGCGTCGGGTTTTAGTGAGCGGACTAATCATAGCCCTTGCTGCTGCCTCGCCTCGACGTGAGGTTCAAATTGTTGGGAGGCGCACGTCAGACCCTTGCGGTGGACGCAAGGAGGGTCCGCAAGGACCTAACGGGTCCGTAGGCCCCCTTGCGTTGCGTCGACGTGGAACCATAATCAGCCCTTAACCCAGCTGGGCAGTGACAGGATAGGGATTAACACCCAATCAGAACCGGGTAATGGTCGGTGGGAGGAGAGACACATTAGCTAAATATCACCTTGAGTGTTTGGAAACAATGTAGCAATAGTTCTCGACTTATTCTTGTCGTATGTGTAAGGCTTTAGCAACAAGAGGGGGCAAGATAGAAAGGGTAGGGGAGAGAGAGGGAGAGAGAGAGAGAGAGAGAGAGAGAGAGAGAGAGAGAGAGAGAGAGAGAGAGAGAGAGAGAGAGAGAGAGAGAGAGAGAGAGAGAGAGAGAGGGGTAAAAGAGAGCGATGACCAAGTGACGATGGAAAACAAGGTGTGGTCAAGGGATAAGTAGGAAACGTGGGTAGGGAACAAGGGTCGGGAAAATAGTGTGTTTAAATAGTGTTTGACAAAGAAGACAAGGCAAATGAGGTAGTTTGAGAGTGTGTGAGATCAGCGTTAGTATACAGTGTGTGTGTGCATGTAGCAGTGTGTGTATGACTGTGTGAATGAATCAGTGTGTGAGTATATAGTCTTAGTGCACACTGTGTGTGTGTGTGTGTGTGTGTGTGTGTGTGTGTGTGTGTGTGTGTGTGTGTGTGTGTGTGTGTGTGTGTGTGTGTGTGTGTGTGTGTGTGTGTGTGTGTGTGTGTATGAGTCTGTGAATGTATCAATGTATGAGTGAGTGAATGTATCAGTGTGGTAGTGTGTGAATGTATTAGTGCGTGCGTGTGTGAGTGTATTTACCTTCATGTAAATGTTGAGTTCTGAAATTCGGCTCTCAGCGATCTCCTGCTTGTTGCCGATGTAGACTTTACCTGAGACAACAGACCTGAGATCAGTACACAGAGGTGGTGGATATCTGGCTACAGAGGACATCAGACCCAATATCCGTCAATATTGAGGCATCAGTGGCCTGCGTTCCAAGCGCTTTCAACATTCCCAGCTATCTGGAAGGGTCCTGAAGACACAACAAAAGCACTGTAGTGATTCCAGTGGTGGTAGCTGATGTTGATAACATGATCTATGTTATTACACTGCAGTGTTTCCAGTGGTGGTAGCTCATGTTGATAACATGTTGATCTATGCTATTACACTGCAGTGTTTCCAGTGGTGGTAGCTCATGTTGATAACATGTTGATCTATGTTATTACACTGCAGTGTTTCCAGTGGTGTAAGCTCATGTTGATAACATGTTGATCTATGTTATTACACTGCAGTGTTTCCAGTGGTGGTAGCTCATGTTGATAACATGTTGATCTGTGTTATTACACTGCAGTGTTTCCAGTGGTGGTAGCTCATGTTGATAACATGTTGATCTATGTTATCACACTGCAGTGTATCTAGTGGGAGTTCATCATGTAAATGATGCTAATAAACAGTTCTGACGGCACAATCATGTGTGCAATACACAGCAGGTTGCTTTACAAACTAAAGAAAGAAAAGAAAAAAGAAAAATAGAAAATAGAAAAGAAAAATAAATAAATACATTTACATTTACATTTAGGGCATTTAGCAGACGCTTTTATCCAAAGCGACTTACAAAAAATACATTTGTCATAAGAAGTTCAACAATATATCAATTCCCCGTGTTACGGCAATGATAGCAGCTACTGCAGTTGCTACACAGTTAAGTACTATAATACAATACAATACAATACAATACAACACAATACAACACAATAAAATACAGTGTACAATGGTGGCCAGAAGGGGGAGGGTGGCTATGCAGAGTCGAGGTGGACTCTGAACAGGTGAGTCTTGAGTCGGAAGATAGTGAGCGACTCTGCGTTCCTGAGAGCGGCAGGGAGCTCGTTCCACCACTGAGGTCCCAAAACCGAGAAAGGTTGTGACTTTGCTGAACGGCCTTTGCTAGCTCTTAGCGATGGCGGTACCAGACGTCCAGCTGAGGTAGTTGAGCGGAGGGATCGAGCTGGGGTGTGTGGCTTTAGCAATGCTTGGAGGTAGGCTGGGGCAGTTCCATCGACTGCCTTGTATGAAGGTACCATCGTCTTAAATTTGATGCAAGCTACTACAGGGAGCCAGTGGAGGTCCAAGAAGAGGGGGGTCACATGGGAGAACTTCGGCAGGTTGAACACGAGGCGCGCTGCCGCATTCTGGATGCGCTGCAAAGGTTTAATCGCAGAGGCAGGAGGTCCAGCCAGGAGTGAGTTGCAATAGTCGAGGCGGGAGATGACCAGTGATTGGACTAGAAACTGAGCTGCTTCCCTTGTGAGGAAGGGCCGGATTCTGCGGATGTTGTAGTGCAAATCTGCATGATCGGGCCACCGCAGTGAAGTTTGTGGTGCAGCATAACTGATTGTCCGATACGACACTGAGGTTTCTGGTAGTTGGAGAAGGAAATACAGTGATGTTCTCAACGGTGACCAGTAAGTCCATGTGTGGGCAATCTTTCCCTGGGATTAGGAGGAGCTCGGTTTTGTTGAGGTTAAGCCTCAGGTGATGGGTAGTTGTCCAGGTGCTGACGTCCGCCAGACATTCCGATATGCGTGTTGCAATCAGGGCTTTTTCAGATGAGGGGAAGGAGAGGAATGGCTGAGTGTCGTCAGCATAGCAGTGATAGGAAAAGCCATGTGATGCAATTACAGAGCCCAGAGATCTGGTATAGAGGGAGAACAGAAGAGGCCCCAGTACAGAGCCTTGAGGGACACCAGTTTCAAGCGTGCAAGGTTTGGACAAGGAGCCATTCCATGTCACATGATAGGTGCGGTTCATCAGGTAGGATGTGAACCAGGAAAGAGCAGATTCAGCGATGCCAAGTTCGGCAATAAATAAAGAAAAGTAGGAACCACACCCACTTTGCTTTTCTCATCAATCACATAAAATATTTCGCATAGCCTTCAACTGCGGATATGTCAGCGAGTAGAAAATAGTTTAAAAATAAGTTTGGCAAGTTTCTCTGCCCGAAGTATGCGGGCGGCTTGAGGCAGCGGTGGGCCGTGAGAGAGAGAACAGACCTGAGCTCTCTGGCAGCAGCAGGTGAACAGGTCCCTGTTGAAACCACCTCCATGGCTGGCACTGTCCCAAATATGTGTACAGTAGGCGTAGGTTGAAGCTCAATAAGAAAGGTGAGGACATGTATCAGAGATAACTCTGTCTCCAGCTCCGCTCCGGAATGTCCTGGCATTGACGTGATGGTACATTCAGGCATCACATATTCAATCCTCTGACCCGCAGTGCGCCAGATTCATGCCCTTAGAGAGCAGGTAGGGTGAAAGGAAGTACTGCTCAAATGAGGGGTTGGGAGTTTTGAGTGGGTCGCAGCGCATATGCAAAACCTTAATCTTAAGGCTGAGGGATCGAACCCAGAACCTTTGGCTGGGACTGGAACATCTTAATCACCAGACGACAGGCATGAGTAATGGAACTCATTGCGGACAAACAATACCTTACAATTTTTACAATAGACTCTCAAGAATGCAACTATCACAGATTGTATTGGGTATGGCCTTGTTAAGTTCAAACACACACACACACACACACACACACACACACACACACACACACACACACACACACACACACACACACACACACACACACACACACACACACACACACACACACACACACACACACACACACACACACACACACACGTATAGCCAGCACGGACGACAGTAATCGATGCAGACAGTGATGGCGGCCGCAGACAGAGAGGCTCATGGGAAATCAAGATAGAGAGTGCAGGAGGACAGCCAGGGTTCCTTAGACAAGGACAATCAGCTGATGTCTGAGGCGCCAGGGATCACAGACTGTTAAGCGTGCAAACATTGATTACCCGTTCCCAATTGGAGATGTAGGGCTCTCTCTCTCGACCTTCTTTCACCATCTCTCTATTTCACTTTCCCGCTCACCCATCTCATTCTCTCAGCCTCTCTCTATCTCTCTCAGCCCTTCTCGCTCCCTCTCTCAGCCTCTCTCCCTCTCAGTCTTTCTCCCTCTCTCAGCCTCTCTCCCGCTCTCAGTCTCTCTCTCTCTCTCTCTCTCTCTCTCTCTCTCTCTCTCTCTCTCTCTCTCTCTCTCTCTCTCTCTCTCTCTCTCAGCCTCTCTTCCTCTCAGCCTCCCTCACACTCTCAGCCTCTCTCTCCAATCTCAGCCTCTCTCTCCCTCTCTCAGCCTCTCTTTCCCTCTCTCAGCCTCTCTCTCCCTCTCTCAGCCTCTCTCTCCCTCTCTCAGCCTCTCTCTCCCTCTCTCAGCCTCTCTCTCCCTCTCTCAGCCTCTCTCTCCCTCTCTCTCGCTACCGCTCACCTTCTCTTCCTCCTCCTTCCTCTCCTTCTCTGACCCTGTACAGCGCCCGCTCCCCCTCTCCCCCTTGGGCGTTCATCTGTCCACTTGCTGTCCATCTCTCTCTCCCATTTGTCCGACCGTATGCTCTCTGTTCAACCCCGATTTCTAACCAAAGTCACACCCACGGCTCTCTGTATATATTTGTGTTGATGATGTCATTAATGGGCAGGTAGGAGTGAGGGCGTCCTGCCCAACGCCGCCCTCAGGAAGGCATCACCTTCGGTAGGGGGTTGGGGTGGGGGGAGATCCTAGAGGCAAGTGTCCTAGAGCCTTGGGTGTTTGGAACAGACCCCTAGACGACCGGCCTGACCCAGATGTTTGCATATGTTTCATTAATTCCCTCAAAGACACACACACACACACACACACACACACACACACACCCCCCCCCCCCCCCCCAAAGACACCCAGAGGCAGACTGACCGGGGAGCTGCGGCAGGGTACAGGTCTTGGGGTAGCTTTGGGGGTCTTCGGAGGAGTACTTGGACTCCAGGATCTGGTGGAGGGTGAGGAACTGACGGTACCTCCGGTAGATCAGGTACTTACTGCCCCCCTTGTTCTTCACCTCCATCACAAACATCTGACACACACACAGGGGGAAAAACACACACACACAAATGCGTTAGGGCAAACATAAACAATAAACAAGGTAAGAAACACACAAACCCACACACAGGTGCGCGCACACATAGACAGATACAGACAAAGAGGAACAAACACACACATCGGCACACACGCAGGGGCAAACATGCATACACACGCACATCAATATAACGATACACCTACACACGTACACAAAAAGGGGAACACATGAATAAACACACACATACATTTAAAGGCAGACACGCACACACACACACACATACACATTCACAAAGGCAGAGACACACACACACACACACACACACACACACACACACACACACACACACACACACACACACACACCCACACACACAAGCACACACAGAGTATTATGAGAAATGATGGACAGGTTTGACATCTTGAGGACAGACCAACAGATGGGCAGTAGCTAAAAGACAGACAGACAGATATATCTTACAAAGTAATAGATGAAGCCTTTCTTCTCCTCGATGTCAGCGATGCAGGCGCTGACTGGGACGTCATTAGGCAGTTGGTCAAAGTCACTGAATTAAGATCAATAATAAAAGAGCATCTTCAAGATATGTATGGGACTATAAAGGCACTACTGAGCTGTTCATTTGAGAGCAGATTAAGATTCACGGTTCCGAACTTTAGAGGACATAGGTGTGAACAGTTGATCTAGTTCTGTTTCATTCCTTCAAGACCGCTAGTGGCAGTCATCCAGGAATCACAGAACCATAGTTACATTCTTAACTTATGCTTTCAAACCACTAGCAAGCCGAAAAAACCGAGTCACATTACGAAGTTTAAGGACAAGTTGGACAGCGCACGAATGGGCCATACACTGGTCACCAAACAGCTATAACTACATCCATCGCTATATATTTGTTATTTGTATATCAAAATTCAGAGCTCACCTCTCATCCCGCAGCTGCCTAGGAAGCGACATGGTGTGGCTTACTGAGTTAGATCAAAGTAAACAAAATACAACGATGAGCACTTGATAGTTGCGTTTTTCTTCAACTGGTTTCGCGTTGCAATAACAGCGTTTCGGCTTTGGTGCGCAATGGGGCGGAAGCGCCTGTTCCCTAAACGCAACAGGTCATTTGCTTTCTCTATGGGTGGGTCCAACACAGCCGCCGGACCGTACCGGCAGACCGGGTACCGGGACCCTCCTCTCCAGTCAGTCAAACGCGCTAAACATACCGCCCTGGGCTGGTCCCTATCTTACTCCTTAACAAAACATGCCTTTTGTTATTATGAGTGTTTTAAGAGGTAGGGCGGTGTGTGTGTGTGTGTGTGTGTGTGTGTGTGTGTGTGTGTGTGTGTGTGTGTGTGTGTGTGTGTGTGTGTGTGTGTGTGTTTGTGTGTGTGTGTGTGTGTGTGTGTGTGCGTGTGCGTGTGCGTGCGTGTGTGTGAGTGTATGAGGTCACATGTGTGTGTGTGTGTCTCGGGGCGCTGGTCGTGCGTGGCCTCCTGATAACATAAGCATGACCTAACTAAACAGTTAGTCACCGAATTGCTCACAGTCGAGTGCGTGGACACACATACCTACTACCCAGTGTGTGTGGTTGAAATCAGGTAAGTGGTGGATGCAGCTTTGGGGTTTCATTCGTCCGTCAACATAAACAAAATGCCCCTCCGTCTCTGCCACCTCCCTCGTTTCTCAGTCAGTTTCAATTCATCCATGAATCCTTGGAAATGTGCTGGGAATGTGCCGGGTGGTCTCGTATTGATGATATGTCATATATAGTGGAAGACCCATGCAACTAGAATAGCTATAGCCTACTTAGATAATTGAACAATAACCCGTTTCTAACTAATGACATTTGAATGATGGCTCTTAAATCTAAACCTACAGCACCTTTAAACAGTGTTCAATCATATGGTCACTAGATGTCAGCAGATTATCTTGCCAGCAGTGTGTGTGTGTGTGTGTGTGTGTGTGTGTGTGTGTGTGTGTGTGTGTGTGTGTGTGTGTGTGTGTGTGTGTGTGTGTGTGTGTGTGTGTGTGTGTGTTAGAGAGAGTGAGAGAGGATAGAATGTGAAAATATGTCTATTAAATTAGGGTGTAATATGCACCTGGGTTTGTTGTGTCTTTGTATGCATTTGTTTTTGTGCGTACGTGCTTGTGTGTGACACACACAATCAGAGAAAAGTTTTGTGGCAACAATTTAGGGAAGTGACACATGGGTGTGTGTGCGTCTCCTTTGGTGTGCGTAGGTTTCTATGCGATTAAATATGCGGCATATTTATGCAATTTTATGCGAGGAAACATCTTTTCGATGTGGTTCACGTCGCGTAATTACATCACTTCATAATGTTCCCATGGCAACAGGAGAAAATGGCTGCTCTTTTCCTCCTGTTGAAAATGTTGAAGTAAACGCAACATTTTTCAACTAGATATCCAAGATATATAACTAGATATATAACAAGATATATGTGACTCTTTTGCAACGAAAATGCGGGGATTATGAAATCATGCAAGCCCCGCATATTTTGCGCGGAAATCGGCAATTTATCCGGTGAAAGTGCGGCTTATTTGAAAAAATGCGGCCCAAGCATGAATATGCAGACTTTGGCTGATTATGAGTTCATTTATGCGATCGCATAATCGCGTTTTTGGAGGTACTGATACGTTCCGTGTATTGTCTTGCAAACTTGCTATTCTGCAGGGTCTTCTAAAATGTCAATCTTAGTAGCCGCGTTTACATGGACACATCTGATCCGCATGGATTTCTATGCGGAATAGAAAAATATCATATATACGCCTCATTCGGAATACGATTATCTGTTCGGCATAGAATTCTATGCCGAATAGTAGAGGTGGTCTAGTCCCTTTTAATCGACATGTATACACTTATTCCGAATAGATTGGGATTTAACTTAGAGCAGCTGCAGTAGTTCGCAATTGGTCCACTGAGCTCCGTCGGTACTTTTATGCACACCGAACTTGACCACTGTCAAGGAAAGTGGATTTATTGCCTGATTCACGTCTTTGTTACCACTCCGTAAGTAGTCCGGTAAGCGTGTCCGGTTGCTAAGCGACGGGACATGGGTGTTTATTAACGACGTGTTCGCTCATTGTAATGTCCGCGCGCGTCCGAGATAACTGTAAATGAGTAGGCTACTACTAGTACTTTTGCAGGTTGAACGTTAAAATACTTCTTCATTTAGAGAGACCACTCTGTCCCACCAGTCTTGGCTGCGGACTCGCATTCAAATTCCTCTTGTTTGCGGCGGAGGTGGGGGTAAATATAAAGATCGGACGTATAGCTGTGCTTTCATTAAAATCAAATTCACAATGCCAAATAGTGATAAGACGTCCATTATGTCGCCGCCGGTCCAGAGATGTGTCAGGTGTGCGCGAGAGACATAACGGACACTTTTGTTACTGCCATGTATACAGTACATTCTGATCACATTTTAGGAACAGATCTATTCCGCATAGAAATCTATGCGGATCAGAAGTGCCATGTAAACGCGGCTTGTGTTTCATGTGATGTAATCTGGTTTCACATTCCGTTTCCGTGTTGTCTGTAGTTTGGTTTGGGCCTGTTTTCCTTGACCCCCTGGGGAGCGCAGAGAAGCAAAAGGGGATAAGGAACAGCCTCAAACACCTTCTCAACCTCTTAACTAAGGAACTTCAATCAATCGATTAACATCTGGTGAACAAAGGCTTTTGGTTTATTGGGGGACACCAAAATGCTCTGGTGCCTGATATCTCTGTGTGTGCTGGTAGCGTGTTTAAGCACCGTGGTTTAATCTCTGATCCACACGCTCAGTAAGAAGGGACTCTCCGCTCACCCAAAGACCCCCTTCCTTTCAGAACCTGTCGACCCGCTCGAAACAAAAACGTAATCTGCTCCTGTTCATATCTCAGAGGTGCAAGTACGAGCTCCCTGCAAGTTACACACGTTCATCGTTCCCCCTCCGCTGTCCTCTGCTGACCCCCACCATCACCTACCCCCCCCTCCCCCACCCCCCCCTCACCTTCAATGTACACTCCTAGAGCATACCTGGTATGTTCTACAATACAGTCTGTTTTATAGGGATGGGAAGGGAGCCGTTTAAAATGAGTTCATTTAAGCCTTTAGACACAAAAAAACACAAGCATAATCATCTTCTCCTGCACTAACCCTCCGTTCCTTCTGTGGCTCTTCCGAAAACAGCAGTTTAGAGGTCAACTGTGTGCGAGGGAGTGCGTGTGTGTGTGTGTGTGTGTGTGTGTGCGAGTGTGGTTGTGTGTGTGTGTGTGTGTGTGCGTGATTGTGAGAGCGTGACAGAGTGTTCTGTGCAGACGACCTTTCACATCTTCCTATACACCTACTTCTTTGCCCTACTGCTACACTCCCTCACGTGTCCTGTTCTTCTATCTCTCTCACTACTTTTATCTCTGTCGACTCTTCAACCTCTCCCCCCTCCTCCTCCTCTCTCCATCGACTCTTCAACCTATCTCTCCTCCTCCTTCTCCTCTCTCCATAAACTCCACAACCTGACTCTCTCCTCCTCCTCTCCTTCTATCTCTATCAAATCTACAACCTCATTCTCTCTCCTCATCTCTCTCTCTCTCTCTCTCTCTCTCTCTCTCTCTCTCTCTCTCTCTCTCTCTCTCTCTCTCTCTCTCTCTCTATATATATATATATATCGACTCCTCCACCTCTCTCCTCTCTCCTCCTCCTCGTCCTTCTCCTCTTCCTCCTCCTCTCCATCAAATCCCTGATCTGTCCCAATCCTTCAGGGGGAGGAGGAGGAGGAGGAGAGGACGATGAATGACTGAATGGCTGGAGGCTGACATCTTCCAGCAGGGAGTAGATTAATGGGCCGGGTCTCTCTGGGTCTTATCTGAGAAGAACCAGAGTACAGAGTCTATTTAACCGCTCCAGGGGAGGACAATGGGAGGAGAGGTGTGCTGTGCGCTAGTGAAAAGAGTTTGATTTAATCCGGGGATAATTAGGCTACAGTATGCTACACACACATTGAGCCATAGCGCAGTGGTAGACATGTATTGTGAGTGCATTGTGGAGATAGATAGATTGGGCTGCTCAGCACTGTAGAAGGCTTTTCCAAACCAAGCCTCACATGGCTAGACCCGACCGCTGTAAGCTAATGTATTCAGACGCTGCATAGAAAGATACAAGGACATAATGTGCGCTGTATTGTAGTACTTAACTATTCGTCACCCAGACAATGGCACTGGATTCGGTGTAAGTCGTGTCTTACAACATGCTGGTTATGCATGTAGCATTCAACTGGGGAGACCTCTTCGTTGAGATGGTGTAGAAATGTGCTGACATGTCTAGGAACAGTTTTTCATCCATTCTGAGATGATGCAAAGTAGTTTATCTCTGGTGTCAGCCCTGTGTTGATGGCATGCAGCGAGGTAACACCATCCCTGCAGAGAGGTTACACCATCTCTGCATGTTTGGCATGACAATACATATTGCCATATGAATTATTAGTTAAAAATGTATCTCTCTCTCTCTGACTGTATGTGTATTTAGAGATGACATGTGAAATAATTGAATAAAGTATTTGGATGTGCGCACGTTTCTATTTTCAAAGAGTGTGTGTCTGTATGGGTGAGTGTGTCTGCTCTCACATCCTCTCACCTGAAAGGTCCTTTCGAATGCGGCCACACACACACAACAACCTAGACAAACACACTCAGGTACATTGTTATTTAGTTTCATATGAGACAAGCAATTTCTTCAACCACCCCCTTCATCATTAACATGACAACTTAGCGTGTGGTAACCTGTCTCCTGGGGATCAGCTCAGTGCTGCCACCTGTGGGAGCTTCTGGTGTACTGTCCTCTACTGGTTCATCCAGAGACATTACAAGCCATTGCACAATCCATCCTTTTGTAACACTACACATGGGAGAATCCACACAGATCTATGAAGATAGATCATTGCTACTCGACATCACACCTGGTGGTAAAAAAAAGAGCCCTTTGTGTTAACTCTCCTCCATCCTCAATCACTCAGGATAGGTCCACTTGTTGACTCTCTCTCCCTCTCTCTATTCAGCTGTGAACTCTGCTAGAGACTTACTCAGCTAACTCTCCTACCTCTCTCTCCCTCTCCCTCCCTCCCTCCCTCCCTCCCTCTCCCTCTCCCTCTCCCTCTCCCTCTCCCTCTCCCTCTCCCTCTCCCCCTCTCTCTCTCTCTCTCTCTCTCTCTCTCTCTCTCTCTCTCTCTCTCTCTCTCTCTCTCTCTCTCTCTCTCTCTCTCTCTCTCTCTCTCTCTCTCTCTCTCTCTCTCTCTCTCTCTCTCTCTCTCGTTATAGGAAAATGGCCATGACGGATCTGTTGAAAGCGGAGGATATCAAGAAGGCTCTGGATGCCTTTGCAGGTATGGTGACTCCCGAATCAATCTCATCACCAAATCAACAAAAACAAAGATCAGACATCAGTAGACATCTACCTGTCTCCCCCCTCCCTTACTACCTATCTCTTCCCCTGTCCCCTCCCTCCCATTCTCTCCCTCCCCCCCCCCCCCCCAATCTCTCTCTCTCTCCCTTCTCCCACTCTCTCCCTTCTCTCTCTCGCTGTCCCTCGCTCTCCCAGTGGCGGACTCGTTTGACCACAGGAAGTTCTTTGAGCTGGTGGGGATGCGGGCCATGGAGGCGGACAGCGTGAACAAGGTGTTCCAGGCCCTGGACGTGGACGCCAGCGGCTATATCGAGGAGGAGGAGCTGAAGTACGTGCACCAATGTAAACCTAGAGACAACCGTAGCGCAGGGAAGTCCATCGAACGATTTGAACCAAGACGAGACGCATTGCAGTGGACCTCCCCACCGAAGGGTTCTAGGGACTGAAGACACCAATGTTCAGATGTTGAGTTGGAGAGAGACTCATTGGGCCATTATAACAACCTTGATCCAACCGACGACCTGATCATAACCTTACAGTCTCAGCGTTGACTTAAAACTGAAACTAGAGGTTTATTTTTCTAACTCACAGTCCGTCAAATGGGCACCTTCGAAGTCAGAGGTTTATTTTTCATCCGTTTTTGTCAAGTGCCCCAAACATTCCCTCCCGCCTTTCCCCCCACACACGCACGATCACACAGGGACAAACACTGAAACACACACCCACCCACACCCACCCACACCCACCCACACCCACACAGCTAACGTCCCCTCCGTCCTGCCCCAGGTTCGTCCTGAAGGGGTTCTCCGAAGAGGGCAGGGACCTGACCGACGCGGAGACCAAGAAGTTCCTTGACGCTGCCGACAAGGACGGCGACGGGAAGATCGGCATGGATGGTACGGAGGCCAGGGGATACAGACCCCTGCACTGTTAGGAAACGATCACGTTCCCCAGGGGGTGGGGGGTCAGGTTGGTGGTGAGGTCATCACATCTGACCCGGTTGTCGAAAATTGATAAAGGTCACTGACAAGCAGGTACGGGATGATCAAAGGTCAGGTATCTTCATCAAGGTTCTGGGTTTGATAAATACTGTCTGCAGGTGGACTTTAGACATTGAGTTCTGAACCCAGAACATATCAGTGAATTTTGGGATCCGACCGACCCCATAGCCTGACCAATATAGGGGTCAGGGGGTTTCTATCCCCAATATCTGCGGGACTGTCGACATTGAGATCCACAGCCAGAACATTCAGTGAATTTGGGACTCTGAACCTATAGCCAACCAATGTAGTGGTGAGGGTGTTTGACTACCAGCCAAAGGGAACTGGGTAAGATTCCAAATGACCACATATCGAATGCAGACATCAGGGATTGGCTGGGAATAAAACAAAGCACCTTTAGGCAGAGAGGCAAACACCGAAAGGTTGGTCTGGCATCAGACACTCTAGACGCTAGACTACGTTATGTTCTGGGGTCCAACCTAAGCCCTCCCGACTCCGTCACTGATAACGATGCTATGTGTTTTCCAGAGTTCCAGGCCTTGGTGCACGAGTAGCGGGCTCGCCTGCAGCTGACCCTCTCTCCACCCAGCATCCACCCATCTCCCTGCTCCACCTCCCGCTCCACCTCGGAGTATCGCACACGCACACACACACACACACACACACACCTATCCGCCACCACCACCACCACCACCACCACCAACACCACCATCATAGTGTCGGACCAGACCAAGGCCTCTCCCCTGACCGTGTGCTTCCAGGAGATGACCACCAGGGGGCCAGTCTTGCCCCTGACATACACACCACTGTCACGTTGAAACGGGAGAGATGTACACACATAAGCTCTGAGGGCGGGTCCGGGCGTCAGTGGTGTGTCGCGCTGCTGCCTATGTATACTAAATGCTAGATCCTGCTTCTAGATGTGATTTCGGTGAAGTCTGTCGTACCTGCAAGATGTTCCCAGTGGTTCGCTGGCTGCCTCTCGAATAGAACTGCTGTCCCCTGCCTCAAATCTCTCCCACTCCTCCTCCTATTCCTCCCTCTATCCCCCTGCTCACTGCCTCCTCTCCTCTGTGTTCTCCATCTCTGCCTCCGTGCTGTGTGGCTCTCTGAAGAGACACCATGTAGTGATTAAAGTGATGACAATAAAAAGAGACGAAATCCGACAGGCACGGCTTGACGTTTTGGATGTTTTGTTTACTGGAGTTTCAACTGCAGCCCAAATGTAAATGAATAAACGCATACATATAAAAATACACGGAGCGACAACAGACGAGAGGAACACAAACCACAACCAGACAACTTCATATCGGCGGAGCTCGGCATCATTCCACAGCAAAAGTATTGATACACATAATGTTTGGATTAAAGGAAGATTTCATTATGTTATATAAGCACTGGGGTTACATTCTCCGGCGTTTGGTCTATTAGCTGTTTACAAGGTGGATATACGCTTATTTAAAATTAATGTTTTTAATCGCAAAACACAACAATCAGCCCACACAGAGCTAGAAACATAGTCCACAGTCTCAAACCCCGACCATCATACGTGTAATGTTCAATTATGGGTGTCTCAATCATATATTAACATATTGTACACTTAAAAAAGGCAAAATAGTATGATAATAATTATTTTGCCATCTCCTACACTTGTGTGATCTCCTGTTCAGCATTAACGTTTGCATAAAAGGACTTTGCATGTGATGCTTAACAGGACTACAGATGGAATAAGAGAGAGTCTATAAGGTTTACATGAAATATCTACATTCTACAACAGTATGTGAACTCATCTGTTTGCAGGAAGGGCCCAATGCGATCCTCATCGTCTCAGCCTGTTCACACATAGTGGCAGTCAGCGGCAGACCCCTGCTGGGTTTGGACTCAAGTAGGTTTCAGATGTCTACACAGCCATCATGTTTCACAACCTCTGAGAACAGGCGGAGACGTGGTTACCGTGGTTTCCCGGTTTGAATTTCTTTGGATAATGCTGTGAATCATAGTTAGCGATAGAAATAGGACTCGTAAGAAAAGAAGGTATTGCATGGCAATACCTTCAAGACGACCTTTCTCTCGTCAATCCAGATTGAATGTTATCACCATCTCTTGTAGAACCGTTCCCGTCTGTTTAGACAGAGAAAACATCCCTCTTTTCATAACCATCTAAAAAACTTTTTCAAACTGTGAGTAAATAAGGCTCACAGCGGGGACACTCATGTGAAGGAGTAAGTATATACAGGTATTTGACAAACAATGTGTGTATCTGTGAAATATATATTCAGAATTGAAATGAAAACAAAGCGGTTAAACAAGAATATAATCATAGCATTATTTGTGAAATTTACAAAGCACTCAAACCTCGAGAGGCATCTCAAATCCCTCAATTTAAGGTCATTTGATCGAACTTTGCCTCACAATTATCTGGATGAATCCCTTTGGTGAGAGTAGGACTCCCATGCTGGACTACGGTCCACTTCGAGCATTGGGGTTGGTATCCAGGGCTTGAAGGGGAACTGTCACATTCGCTATTTTCTAGTATGGGAGCCTGCGGCCTGCAAGATGAACCGCAAGTTGGACCATTGTGGATGTTAATTGTAAATATGGTAAAAATAATAAATTTGGTAAAATATTTTTCTTGTGTAAAAGAAAGTTGATGTGGCAGAGATTTCTGTTCTCTCTGATTTACAATATAGCCATGCATGACTTCTCCCCTTTAAGGAGGGACCTCCCTGAGGCCTGTCTGGTCTATCAGGCAGGCAGAGGAAGCTCCGTGATCACCAACCTCAGGCGGTAGGGTGACGGAGCGATGACAGATCAAAGGACCCGTGGAGCAGATCTGTCATTGGTGGTGGTCGGACGGAGCTTGACGGTGGCGAATGGGTTGGTCCCCCTGGAGACGGAAGGGAATGAGAACTAGGCTCCGGGCTGGAGTTTCATCACACAACCGCTGGCGATGAGGACACACGCATATGCACACACGCGTACACACGCACACAAGCATGAACACACACACACACACACACGCACACGCACACGCACACACACACACACACACACACACACACACACACACACACACACACACACACACACACACACACAGCATGGCAGTTACCTGGGAAAGAGGGGGTTTTCTGGGCCGGCTGGTGAAAGGTTCTAAGAGAGAGAGAGAAGGAGAGCGAGACAGGCGGAGAGTGTGGGAGAGAGAGAGGGAGAGAGGGAGAGCAAGAGGGAGATGGAGGGAGTGGGAGGGAGAGAAAGGGAGAGAGGGGGACAGAGAGAGAGAGAGAGAGAGAGAGAGAGAGAGAGAGAGAGAGAGAGAGAGAGAGAGAGAGAGAGAGAGAGAGAGAGCGGAAGATAGAGCAAGAAGGACAGGGAGAGAAAGGGAGAGAGGGAGAAATATAGAGCGAGAGAGTAAGAGCGAAAGAGAGTTAGCAGAGTAAGTCTCTAGCAGAGGTCACAGCTGAATATGCCTCCTTAAAAGAACAAATAAATGGCAGGAATTCTTGGACACTGATTAGAGACTATGCGGTGCAGTCCCGCTATCTCAGGGTCATCGGCGCCGCGCTACCTACCGCCTCGGGCAGCGGGGAGACGGGTCTGAAGTCCGCCGGCCCCCTGACGGGACCCTGGAGGGGCGGGGGAGGGGGCGGGGGCGGGGGCAGCTCGCTGTATCTCCTCCTCGCTGGGTTATTGGGCCCGGCGTCCGCGGCTGGCTCCGCCCTTGGCGAGCCGGCTCGCACGTCCACCGAGGCCCGGCGGATGGGCGTGGCCGGAGGCGGGACGTCGCCGTAGCTCTTGCTCTCTGATTGGTCGGCCGCGGTGTCAGCCGGGTCCAGGAGGTTGTTCATGCTGCTGCTCCTCACCGTGGTGTCACTGGGAGGGCAAAGGTCACGCATCGTAACGTAGGATGTTGTGTTCGGTTTTCACACTGCAAGACCGAATCACAGCTTGATAAAGGCAGTACTGCATATTACTAGCAATGTTAGTTGCTAGTAATATGCAGTATTACTAGCAACCAAGTATTACTGCATTTGGGAGATGATCAACCTGACTAAAGTGCTTCTTTCCTCCGTGCTCAAGGAAAGCAAAGAACGTGGCGCTACATACCTGATGGCTAGAGAGTTGACCTGCTCCTCAACAGGGGCCACGTAGGCTGCAGGGAACCAGCCCTGGCTGGAACAACACAACACAGCACCCATCAACACACAACAACGCAACAAAACACAAACACGACACAGCGCCCAACCAATCGACACAGAAGCACAGAACACACAACACATAATAACTCTATTCCATTTCCATTTCACATGTTTACATGATGCACAGTTAATAAGAGGTTCTTTTATACCTGGAGCAAAACTTTAACATGATCACTCACACACACATCTACACACAGAGTATGCTTTCAAATCGAACACACATGCGCACACGCACACAAAGTAAAGCAAGGCAAGGCAACTTTATTAATATAGCACTATAACACAAAAAAAATGGACATGCACCAAGTAAACCCCCCCACACCTGGACCCACCGCAGGTTGGCGTCGGTGCGGCCGTACAGCCAGCCGTTGCGGGGCTCCAGGAGCAGCACGGTGACCGTCTCCCCCCGGGTGAAGGACAGCAGCTTGGGGTTGGAGGAGGCCGGGTGGGCCACCAGCGCCCGCATGGCCCTCCCCGGGGTCAGGCCCAGGGACTCCCCCACCGAGCTGGACCGGGAGCGGCTGGGCAGCGGGGACGGAGCTAAGGCGGGGGAGGGGGGAGAGAGGAGGGAGGGAGAGGGGGAGGGTAGAGAGAGAGGGAGGGAAGGAGGGAGAGGGAGAAGGAGGGAGGGAGGGAGGGAGGGAGGGAGAGGGGGAGGGAAGAGAGAGAGGGAGGGAGGGAAGGAGGGAGAGGGAGGGAGGGAGGGAGGGAAGGAGGGAGAGGGAGAAGGAGGGAGGGAGAGAGGGAGAGGGGGAGGGAAGAGAGAGAGGGAGGGAAGGAGGGAGAGGGAGAAGGAGGGAGGGAGGGACGAAGAGGGGGAGGGAAGAGAGAGAGGGAGGGAGGGAAGGAGGGAGAGGGAGGGAGGGAGTGAGGGAAGGAGGGAGAGGGAGGGAGGGAGGGAGCGATAGGGAAGAGAGAGAGGGAGGGAGGGAAGGAGGGAGAGGGAAGAGAGAGGAGGGAGGGAGAGAGAGAGAGGGAGAGAGAGAGAGAGAGAGAGAGAGAGAGAGAGGGGGGGGGGGTGGGAGGGGGACAAGGGAGGGAGCAAGGAAGCAAGTGAGGGGGGAGGAAGCAAGTGAAGGAGGCAGAGAGGGAGATAGGGAGAGAGAGAGAGAGAGAGAGCGAGAGGAGCAAAGGAGGGAACGAGGGAGCGAGAGAATATTTTTCAGCTACTGTAAATGGAAACATGGAAACGAGGTAATAAGGAACCCAAATGAATATGTTTTAGTAAAATTCCAAACAGCCTATTGTAAACATTACGATGGCACGCAGATGCAGTTGTCGTTGTACATCGCCAATAAACAGCCGCAGCCTCCACCAGCGCTGCAGTCAGCCCACCTACCTCTAGAGGGCACTCTGCCCAGGGCCTGCTGCTCCCTGCGTGCCCAAGACATGTCTTCATCCCTGGCCACCGTCTGCAGCAGGGAGCTCACCGACCCGCGCAGCTGGATGGATAAACACCAACCACCACCATCAGACTCTTCAGCACGCACACTTGCCTCTCTGAGGGCCTCCACACACTTTTGAACCTATTATCAGATGTTATATGACAAATGACGCAACGACGTACCTGGGCCTCCTGATCTGCAGGCGTGGGCGTTCGAGGTCTGGCCCCTTTGTTCTCGTTCATTTTCTCCTTCCACCCGTCGGCCTTCTGCTGCAGGGAGCCGCCTGTCTGGGGACGAGAGAGAGAGAGCGAGAGAGAGAGAGAGAGAGAGAGAGAGAGAGAGAGAGAGGAGAGAGAGAGAGAGAGAGAGAGAGAGAGAGAGAGAGAGAGAGAGAGGTGTTCCTCTCGTTTCTTTCCAAGGTTTCTGTGATTGGACCACAAGTATGAAAGCCCCCTGTATTTAGCTGAAAGAGGCTTGTCTGTGTTCAGCTGTGTGCTGGCTAGTTGCTAGTGAGTTAGATATGAGTCTAGCTGGGCATCTGTGCATAGAATTCATCATGGTATTGTAAGGTGAAATGTCAATAACGTGTACCACATGGCCAACATGGGTGTGGCGGCAATGAGAGACTCACTCCATTGTGGAACTAAAACACACATTAAAATACAGGGATTCATTCTGTTCCTTGACCACATCAAAAGCACTCATGATAATACAGTGATTGTCTGAGGGGGTTGCCTTGTTGATGTGGAATAGCAGTGATTGGCTGATGGGGTGGCCTTGTTGATGGGGAAGAGCAGTGGTTGGCTGAGTGGGATCTACCTTATTGATGAGGAAGAGCAAGAATTGGCTGATGGGGTTATACCTTGTTGATGAGGAAGAGCAGTGATTGGCTAAGGCCACAGTGCTTCTCGGCAAGGAAGCGGTACCTCCTCTCCTCCTCCTTCAGGATCTCCTGCTGGCTCTGCCTCAGATACTGCATGTATTCACTGTTCTCCTGGACACAGGGGTCAGTGTGCGCTAGTATACGCAAGAACATGAGTATGTGTGTGTGTGTGTGTGTACATATATATATCTATATATAGTATTTATTTGTGTGTGTGTGAGTGTGTGTGTGTGTGTGTGTGGGTGTGTGTGTGTGTGTGTGTGTGTGTGTGTGTGTGTGTGTGTGTGTGTGTGTGTGTGTGTGTGTGTGTGTGTGTGTGTGTGTGTGTGTGTGTGTGTGTGTGTGTGTGTGTGTGTGTGTGTGTGTGTGTGTGCGCGCGTGTGTGTGTGTGTGTGTGAGTGTGAATTTGTGTGTATTAATGCCTCTAAGCATGTGTATTTGTCTGAGCATGTGTATTTGTCTGTCAGGGTGTGTGTGTGTGTGTCTGTGGGTGTGGTGGATGGTTGGTTCAACCGAGTCAGGTGGATTAGACTCTGGGGATGGGCTGCACACTGCACACCTGGGGTGTACTCTGTGATCAAGGCCCACAGGATAAACCATCCATCACTCACACACTCAGCAGGGCTCAGACACATCAGTATTCAATCCCTCGCTCTGCAGGATACAAACGTTTCAACCCTCCAGTAAACCGGTTTTCTACAACATTTACCCGTTGGGAGAGCCCAGTGACGCCACCTAGGTGGAGTGTGTCAGGGTCACCTGCTACAGTGGACTTGTAGACTGGTGTGTGTGTGTGTTACAGCTTAACGTGTGTACCAGTGAGTCCCTGAAGGTCCCTCGTCTGAGTTGTTTCTCGAGGGCCTCTGCTTGGTTCCTGACCTCCAGCTCATACACCCTGCGGCTGCCCTGGACACACACACACACACACACACAGACACACACACACACACACACACACACACACACACACACACACACACACACACACACACACACACACACACACACACACACACACACACACACACACACACACACACACACACACACACACACACACACACACACACACACACACACACACACACACACACTCACACACACACACACAAACACACACTCACACACAAATACAAACACACACCATGAAAGCCATGCTTATTACAAGCCTCCACAGTACTCAAAACACTAGGGTCAAACTGAGGACCTCATTGCAGACTCACATCCATGTATTCCTCATCCAGCTTCACCTTCTTCTCCATGGCCTGCAGAACCTCGACCTGGAACCAGCGGAACTGCAGCAGTGGAAATACACCCGGCCCCCACAAGTCATGAACAGGAGGATGTGTGTGAATCCACATCTCAATAACGAGCTGGGCGCCTCTGTTTGATCATACTGCTGATCCACCTGGGGCTCATTGCTTTAGTACGCGGTCTCTCATGGCTCCCTGGGCTCATCAGGGAATATGCGCTGTTCATCTGCAGAACGGTTTAGAGGCAAACCCCCACTGAGGTCTCCCGTAACACCGACCTTGGTGCTTCTGACAAACACTGATCAGGCAGCAGGATTTACTACAGCTGTCACGGACCAACCTCACTCAATTGTATTTGGAAAACATGTGGAATAGGGAACCCTGATTTTCCAGGCATTTAAAATATTCAGTCAAAGATGTGAATAAGGGTGTGTAAGAGTCAGTGGTAGAAGTGACTCAAGGCCAAGTCTAGTGCAGAAATGTACCGACCACGCCTTCCATCTCTGCTGTTAGCCGCCTCTGAGTCTCTGAGATCTGGACCAACACATCTCCTGTTGATGGAAGACAGAAAAGCTGATTTCAATCATATGGAAACCAAACCACATACCAATCCATGGAAAACTGGGCTGTTGTACGAGATTACGTTTTTGACCTTTGTTTATACTGTAAGTATAGTACAGAAGATGGTGTTATCTAAATAAACGTACATTGAATCCAGACAAAGCCAGGGGTTAAAGGATGCAGGTTGAGGCAGGCGTGGATTAGGGGCATGTCGCTGAAGGATACCTTAACGGTAGGCTGCAGACTTCGGCCACTCGGCTGGGAACCTGACCACTACACTACCCTTCCCTATGATGTTGTACATACATCTGTTCCAGCAACAAAATGTGTGAATATTTGAAATCTTTGAGATCACTAATTTGTGAAAGCAAAGCAAATTTTAGATCAAAAGTTGTACATTTGTAGAATATGAATAGTAATGTATTAGACAATTTCCTTGATGGTTACATAATATGAAATCTGTTACTAATTTCCAATATTAACATGAAACATAATTCATTTTTATGAAGAATCTGTCAGGGCAGGGGGGGTTAGTTTGCCTGTTTAAAATGCTCAGTGCAGTGCTGAGCCTGTCAGTCGCCACGGCCTGTGAATGAGATAATGAACGGAGTGTTTCTGAAAGGTCGCTCGCTCTATAATTCATCGCCGGTCACATGATACGCCGGTAGTCTGATTATGTGGAGTCTCCCTGACCTTCTCCTCAGCTGGTCATCCATACACAACCACGTGGGAGTGGTCTGTGGGCGGCCGGGTCTCTAAATTAGCATTGTGCTTAATGTATAATTATAATGTTAGCATACTACTGCAAACAAAATGCTAAATTAGCACCTAGGTGAATGCTCCCAAAGGTCAAAGGTTGAGTAAAGCTATGTGAAAATTGACATTTCTGGGAGTACTGGGGGTTGATGTTTTTCTGCTTCGTGATTAAATACTTGGCTGTTGTGAACATGAGGACAGCTAAACTCAATTAATAAACAATGGTTCAACAGACCGCAGGACACGTTGATCACACACACACATACACAAAAGCACACTTACCGAGTGAGCGGGAGGAAAGTGTGTGCATAGCCTGTTCTCCCATTTTGGCCACAGCACTGAAGTACGCTTCACTGCAAACTCCCAAGGCTGTGACACCCCCCCACACACACACACACACACACACACAACAACACACACACACACACACACACACTCACACGCACACACACACACACACACACACACACACACACACACACACACACACACACACACACACACACACACACACACACAACAACACACACACACACACACACACACACACACACACACACACACACACACACACACAGACACACACACGCACACGCACACAGGTACACACACACACACACACACACACACACACACACACACACACACACACACACACACACACACACACACACACACACACACACACACACACACACAAGCATACAAAGAAAGATAATAGGTTATGTATTTAAAAAATCTTATAATAAATTTAAAAAAAAATCAGATAATAGCTTCTAGTAGTCTTCATGAAGGTTGTTAGTTTTTTCTTTTTGCATAGGCCTATAGTTGCTTTTACTGAATTGTGCTGTATGTATTGATTCACTAATATCTTTGTTTGTATTTGTTATGTGTAATGTATTTTACGACTGAAGCATGGGTGAAAGCCCAAGTCTAATATTCCACTTTGTTGGACAACAAATGTAATCTTGAACTGAAACACAGGTGCCTTAAACTCAATAACAATGAACCGCCATAACAACGTCCGTTCCTTATCTCACCAATCAATCCCTTTTTACACCACCACCAACCGATCAGAACAACCCTCCTGGCGGCGGTGGTTCCTGACACGTGATAGGCTGCTGAGGACTTTCCAGCAACCGGGCCGGCTGCCAGTACGGCTATCGCTTTACCGGTCGGCCCGGCCGTGCCTGTGACTGAAGACCCCTTCCTGAGTTGGATCGGCCTGAGAGGCCCCATGAATAATACACAGCTCCGCCAATTACCCCCTGCACCACTGCCGATAGGGCCGCTGCCCGGCCCACAAAGAGCAGCGGAACGGGGGCTCCGGCCAGCATACCCAATGAGCGAAACGGGAAACCGCTCCTTCTTCCACCGCGTGGAAAATGTGTAATTACCCATTTCTTATTGACTTTTCTGAAATATTTAGATGTCTACGTTGGTGTGTGCGTGCTTATGTCTTGCTCTGAGATAAGTTAGTTCAGGTGTTAAAGGGATTGTTTTGTGTTGCCTGGTATTTAGTACTCAGTGTATGTTCTATATGCAGATGGTGCTGCGTGTGTTCATCACTAAGATAACAATATATTGAGTATTTGTTGAATATTCTACACACCTAAATTGGGCTGTTCTGTTCTACTTCTGATTTAAGCGTCTTAGAGTACCATATTAAGCGCTATATACATTTTATTTATTATTATTATTATTATTATTTATAATTACTTCATGGAGAATTTGTTTAGTTTTTTTGTGTGAACAAAGTACATGTTTCCCACCTTGAAAGGCCTTGACATAGCTGTTCCCTAAAGTAACCAGATTCTGAAGTCCTGGGTTGAACTGGTCCATCAAGTTCTGGAAAGAAGACAGAAAACAGACATGAAGGAAGGCAACCCATAGCCCATGCACTATGAACCATTTCCAAAAGCAATGCATAGCTGTAGGTATACGAAACCTGGTATTACATATGAAGTCAACCGAAACAACCGTAAAAATACACTCATCTTAAAATAACATCACCAGCAACAGTTGGATGCACAAATAAAAGGCCAAATAGCATGAAACAGAGAAGTCAACGTTCAGTCTTTTAAACAGCACTCACCGAGTACACAGATAGGGTCGATTTGTGTAGTAGATCGCTGGTTCCAGACATGGTGACTGATGCAAGCTTGAATTAAATGTAAACTTGCTAAAAAATAAATAACAAATACACAAACGCTATGCCAAGTAGGTCAACAAAAAGTGTCCGACTTCTTTCCAGCGGATTCCCAGCTTAATTTAGGACAGTGAAAGTCACCTTCACTCGATCAACAAGCAAAGTAATAGTAGCACCGCTCAGTCCATGTAGTTACTCTACGGCTATGGTTTCTCTCCTGGCCCTTTAATGTCCACCTGAGGCAGACTCATCAGACAGATAAAGGCACTTTCACTGCCATCCCTGCTCAGCTTCTGGTGAAGTCTCCGCAAGACACGATTAAACTTCGGTGAAGTGATAACTCGGCACTTTGTTTCCTCTCTCTCTCTCTCTCTCTCTCTCTCTCTCTCTCTCTCTCTCTCTCTCTCTCTCTCTCTCTCTCTCTCTCTCTCTCTCTTTCATCTGTTAATACACCTGTGTACTCCTGTCTCAGCCACTTTGGGAGAGAAAGAGAGAGAACAGGAGAGAGAGCGAAACGCGAGAGAGAATGGGAGTGAGAACGAGACAGAGCAAGAGAGAGAGACATAGAATGGGAGCAAGATGGAGGGATAGAGAGGGAGGGAGAAAGGGAGGGAGGTAGAGAGGGATCTGAGAGAGAGACGTGGGCACGAGAGAGAGAGAGAGAGAGAGAGAGAGAGAGAGAGAGAGAGAGAGAGAGAGAGAGAGAGAGAGAGAGAGAGAGAGAGAGAGAGATCCATTGGCAGTGAGAGGGGAGGAGGGTAGCGAGGCAGGTGTCATAGATAGGGGCCACAGCCAGGTGAATAATTCATGGGGGCCCTGAAAGGAAAGGAGAGAGCAGGCCAGAAGCAACACTGTGAGAAGTGCAGAACCTCGCTGGACAAAGAGACCTGGGCCTCTCTGTGGTAGAGCCATGTATTATCACCATAATTCTGTTAAATGTAGACACATCATGCACACAAAAGGCTAAAGAGTTGAGATAGCACCGCTCACACGGGATTCCATCAAAGAAGGCAAATCTCAAGGCGACCTATTCATCAACAGACAAAGAAATGCTGTGTTGTGTTCACTGACACACAAGCAACGTTTACATAAGATACCTTTTTGATTAAAGCCACAGGATTCACTCTATTCATGTGGCTCCTAATAATTATGTTTCCTTGCTTTCCACGTTTGAGGGCTTGCCTTTCATATTTACTTTGGAAACTCGTTCTGAATTATAAAATACAATATTAAAAGAAAGAAGTCTGGTAATATAAAAAGTTATATTTTTAATTAAAATATTCAAGAAATACAATTACAGTGACGTGAATCTGACAGTTTGATTCATGACTAGACAAATAGGAGCAGCAGGGGAAATTTTTCCTTTCTTCAGAGTGATCATCCAAGATCCAAAGTTTGGTTCTCAGATGGATCAACTTGTCATGTAGCAAAATAACACTTGCTTTTCAACCTAAATATTTCTTTACACCTATACTTAATTTGCCTAGTTACCACATAAATATACCTGCAATTCAACAACTATTCAACTATCGACCAATCACATCTCACTGACACCTCTGCGTTGTCATCCTCCTATAGGCTCCTCCCCCAGCGCCATCGTGCCCCCCAGTGTGTCTCCATTTAGGACATGTCATCATAGATGACCACCTCGTCCCCGGCTCCGCCCCTGGCTCCGCCCATGGTGCCGGCCCCGCCCCCCTTCTCCTCCAGACAGCGGTTGACGGCCCGCAGAACGACGGTCAGTCGTCGGTCCAGCGCCGCCAGATGGGGCTCGGCGAGGAGGGGCGTCGTGGCAACGGACAGGGGGTCCCGGCCCAGGGACTCTCTCATGACATCACTGAGGCGGAAGTGCGGGAGCGCCAGGAGGCGGAGCCGCAGCCAGGTGGAACGACGGATCCTGAGGGAGAGAGAGGGAGAGAGGGGGGTGGAGGGGGGGAGAGAGAGAGGGGGATGGAGGGAGAGAGGGGGGTGGAGGGGGAGGAGGGAGAGAGAGGGGGATGGAGATAAACAGAGGGAGAGGGAGAGACAAAGAGGGAGAGGGAGAGGGAGAGAGAGAGGGGGAGAGGAGATTGAGAGATTTATGGGGGGAGAGATCATGATCACACAACACAAACTTGTTTCGTGCTTTCTCTCTGTCTCTTTTAAATAAACACAACATTTATGACACAAATTAGATTTTTAGGATTAAAAAGTATTGTACCACAGCTGAATAGCTTTCATAATCCATCTTTCATCCTCACCTGCAGCACTGTCTGAGTGGAGCTAAAATAGATGGCTCGTCTTTAGAGTGGCGTCCGAACCTGGGAAGGGGGACAGGGTCAGTCTAACTTCATAAAGAGAAGAATATACAGTATCCAGATGGAGGGGAATCCATCCGTGATCAGGATGACTCACGCCCTGCCGTTGTCCAGGTGCAGCAGGAACGTGTCGTTCCCAAACTTCTCGAAGGTCTCGTAGTGGTGTCGGTCCATGTTGCCTGGAAAAAAGAAAATCTCTAGCGTCAACTTCAGCTAATTAATATAGTTTCAAACATGACGATGAATATTGTTTCAAACATTACACTGAATATAGTTTCAAAGAGGATACGACGGCTGGCTCCATCGTATCCATAGCAACTGAAAAACCACACTCCACCAAACACTTGAAAGTATTCTTTAATACAGCAAACTTCATCATCTTTATTGAAAACATCAAAAGGGAGTCCATAGAATAGAATGCAGATACATTCATCATTCTTCACGCACTCATAGACACACACCCCTTTGACCTTCAAGCACATGAACCAAACTTACTGCATTCCGTTAGCACTCTCTAACCAGTGGCCACTTAAAGCACTTTACAATATTGCCTCACATTCACCCATTCAGGCTCACATTCACGCAACAATGGCGGTGTCAACCATGCAAGGCGACAGCCAGCTCATCAGGAGCAGTTAGGGTGAGTTGTCTTGCTCAGGGACACCTCGACGCTCAGCTAGGAGGAGCTGGGGATCGAACTAGCAACCTTGGGGTTGCCAGTCAACCCGCTCGACTTGCCAGTACACAACAAACATTACACGACATATGACGGACATCGTTCCACATGGATTAATCCAGATCGGCCGTGGGTCTAGCCGTGAGTGCACGTCAGAGGGTGCTGACCAGCCGGACCCGCCTGAGTCGACACCACCTGGGGTCCAGCTCCGTCGCCAGGGGCACCCAAGTCAGGGGCCCGTGCCCTCCTCCCTCCACGTAGAGCGGGCAGCGGAAGAGGCAGGACAAGGGCCCTGCGTCGGATCCCAGCGCGTCCGACGGATCGGGCGGGGTAGCGCTTCCCCGGGAACGGTCGCTATGACGACCGACATGCCGCGGTGTGACGCGCAGCATGGGCAAGGGGCACGAATGAGTGGACGCCGAGTCCCGCACGGCTCCCAGCCTGGTGTCCCACAATGCACCTCTCAGCTGGAGGCCGCACAGGTGCACGCTGCCGGGCGCAGGAGCCGGAGAGGAGTTGGGGTCACTCAGTACCTGTGATTAAAGTCGTCCAATGGTCAGCTGGGGAATTTAATATGTGCGACATCCTAGCTGTTAGCCGGCTAGCCGTGCTGCTATCTAGCATGGTGGCTACTGGAGTTACATCAAACGGAATTCATACTTTATCGTGCCTTCCACCAACCAATTAAAAATAATTAGCCATTCATGGATTGCAGTTTGATGTGTGGGAAAAAGTCTTCTAGACAAAAAAATTATTTTATTTCTGTTATCACTAAAAGACAGTGTTATTTTAGTTAAAGTGACAAAATGCCAAACATTAATATGTTGACATTTAAGACATTTAACCTTGTTTAAAATAAAAACCAAAACATTATCTGGGTTCATTTTCCCTTTAAATGTGCCTCCTTCCAATGTAAAGCACCCTGAACGGCAGTGTGTCTGAAAGGTAACCGCATCGAAGGGCCTCACCTGAGCCCCAGGGAGGCTTCTCTCTCCCTCCGTCATGACCTGGAAGTCCAGCGTGAGGTGGCTGGGCTCGGTGTTCCTTCGCTGGGCCCCCTCTCTCAACACCGCCGCCAGGAAGCCCCGGGGGTTGGCGAACGCAGACAGCCGGTACGCGGCGGGCGGGTCAATCGCCTCGGCCCCGCCCCTCAGGTACGTGGCAATGTGCTCCGCCTTTCTCTCCAAACGGGACAGATCGCCGTCGAGGAGGGGATCGCGGCGTCCCTGCTGGCGCCGGACGCATCGCGCCAGCAGGGACGCCTGCAGACCCCCGAGTGCGGCCCACTCCGCCCACAGGAAGTCCTGGATCGGACCCCCGGCCGGATCAACGATTGCGTCCTCGTCTGTGCGGCGAGGAGCGCGAAGGCGGTCGTCCAAAGCCGCGAGTCTCTCCGCGAAGGACCGACCGGGGCGGTCCTCTGGGGTCCCGGAACGTGGTCCCGGTACTCCCTCTCCTCCGCCGGACGGGGCGTGGCTGAGGCGCAGGAGCGTGTGAAGGGTGTGGGAGCGGGTCCGGAGGGAGGCCTCCGCCTGCTCAGGGCTGAGGCCCAGCGGCGGGGGGTCACTGGGGTCCGTCACGCTCCAGACACGCCGCTCCACTGAGTGAAGGAGTCCTGCGGTGTCTGAGGGGGGGGAGAACGTGGAGAACCGGGGACAGCAAGCGATTCATTACTACAAGCGTGAGATAGTCATCGGATGTTTGCATCATAGTGTTTCTAGCCAAAGCTAATTTACGACACTTGTTCCTATTGGGGCTTTTGGTAAAAAATAATAATATTACAGATTAACATTATTAAAAAGTAAGAAAATGGCGATGAATTAAAATGGAAAAACTAAAGAAGAAAAAAGAAGAATACAGAGAGATACAGAGGGCACACTGGAAAAAAACTAAGCAAGCATGATTGTTACTCAATAAGCCACAATTTTGTGTTTCTTTTGAAGATGTCAAATGTAGGGATACATTTCAAGTTTTCTGGCAGTGAGTTCCATAATTTTGTCCCTTTTACTGAAAAGGCAGTTTGAGCTAAATATGTTTTGCAGAAAGGAATACTACAATTGCCTTTTGACAACTGTGTTGACGCCTTTGTATTCTAGTGTTTTGGTTTGGTCTGAGGGTATATATAATTTCATCTGATCAACTCAATATAGAGCCCTGTTTGTGTGTGTGCGAGTGACTGAGTAAGTGAGTGTGTGTCTACCATGGTGTTGTGGGAGGGGGTCTATGATGCTGAGGAGACCACCAGGTCCCCCCCAGCAGGGCGGCGCCACCGGACTGAGGAGACCCCTGGCCACGCAGCCCACCTCCTCTAGGTCCTCGGGGTCAGGAACATGGCCGCCATAGACCACGCCCACTGCATCGCCAACAGGACATAAATGATGGACCTCGTTTTCCATTGTCATTTGTATTTTGTTTATGCGCAAACTGTAACACGATCAAGAGTGCTTGAATCACAAAACGCATACACCACAAATATGATGAGGGAATGACGATAATATAATGATAAAATAACCAGGATCAATAAATGAAACATATATAATTGTTTTAGTTCCTATATATGTATGAATTTATATTTCCTCTTCATAATTGCGTGATTTATTCCCCTACCCAGGTTCTCTAGAGCGTCCATCTTGTCGTGGCAGCGTCCGGAGACCCGTGAGAAGGCTTCCACCAGGGTCAGGAGGTCTTCAAGACCCCTGGAGAGACACAGCACACACTCTCATCATTGGGGTTTACACTGTAACACTTTCCCATGATGTGGCTTCAGGACATCATTTTTTCGGCTTTTTCGGTAGATTGTTTGTGTCAGTATGGGCTCTTATCTATACATGCAGTGTTTGTATATGTTAAAGCAGCATTTCGTTTTCATCAACTTCACACACTCAACAGAGGCTCCTGGGGTATTAGAGTGAGTCTATCTTGTATTTAATGGTGTACGTCGTTATTGAGCCAAATTAGCAAAATGGGTGAAGTACTGCAGTCCAAATTAACAATATTGGAAGGGTCCTCAACTTCAAGTTGAACAGCTATTGTATACCTTTGCAATTTATATATTCTTTGATTTCTAAACCAGCTCATGTGGCATCCGTCCTACAATCCTCCTGGGGTCTAAACTGTCTGCATACTTCAGATGAAAGAGTAATCCGTGGTTTTAGCCCGGCTCCGGTGCTGAAAACACGCTTTCCGTTTAGAGGACCAGATCCATGAGGTGTGTTTTGTCGGGGTCCTCACCAGCCCCCCACCCCGGCGCCCACCCGCCCAGAGGGCCGGAGGGCACCTCTCTGCTGCAGGACGGCATGGAGGAGGGCGCAGCGGAGCAGGAGGGGGGGCTCCAGGCCGCCGGGGGGGGGGCCCGTCGGGGGGCACAGCACTGTCCGCAGGGCCAGGCTCAGCTCCTCCCTCAGGTCCCAGGGGGGGTCACAGACCACCGGCAGCCCACGCGCCCGCACAGAGGCTAAAGAGGGGATCACGGCGGTGTTATGGGGGAGACCTTGTGGGTAGGGCTGCCAAGTTTTGGAAAAAGTATGTGTTGTGTTATACAATATTTAATTTTTGCTTTGGCTTTGCATGGCATTCAGATTATACAGAGCTGTTTGGTGGCGAATTTAATGTGATTTTTTTTTTTGTGTGTTGCCTTTTGTTATGCCAACAATTGCAAAGCACTCTCGATAAGTATCTGCTTTTCGTCTTTTCTGTTACCAGACAATTCAATACAACGACAAGGACATTGCCGTCCTTGCAATGAAATCGCATTTTTGCTGGCAGATTTTTTCCGTTGTGTTCTACGACTAGCGTGGGCTTTGGTTGTCTGATCATAAACTGATCAACATGAACGGTGATGGTTGTTCGCTGTGAAGGCAGAGCCTGCATGTCACTCCCTAGCAGCAATCTGTATCCAAGAACCCTTAAAACAGAATAAATTGTGTTATATCAGACAGACTTTCAACAGAAAACGATTTCCGCAGCCCAGTTGTGGGCGCTCTGTGATCGTAATGTGATGATATTGTGATAATGTGGGAAGGGGTGGAGGAGGGTATCGTGGTTTTACGTTTGTGAACATTTATTATAACAATAAATGGGTTTGCTACTACTTACTACTTCAAACAGAATCCATTGTATAAACATCACAAGAAACAACCAACAAATAGTCCATAGGTATAAATACAAATATGTAAATGGTTGTGCGGTGAAGGTTGCCGGTCCTACCGGGCACGGAGCCCCGGGCTGCCCCACGGGTGATGAACCACAGCCTGAAGAGAGGGTGGGACGGCCCCCTGGGGGGCTGCCCCTCAGTGCTGGGACCCTCACACTGCTCTCCTTCTACATGGGGGGCTGGTCGTTTCAGGAGGAAGGGGATCCAAAATACAATGAATTCAATCAATTAAATTCATTTTTTGCAAATTATTACAAAAAAACTGTTTCATCATCTCACATCACAATGACATCATTGTGTTGGGGCGGCTGACCTTTATGGGGCGAAAACAGCTGATTGATATAAAAAAGCACTTTGTCGTCCCATTGGTGGAGCAGGTGACAGTGGTTAAAAACCAGCCAATGGCCTTCTGTTACAGCTCTACCCAGTGCTGAGAGAAGGTAGTCCCCGTCCCGCTGAGCAGCCAATGAAACGACTTCCACATGAACCTTTAGAAAATGTTGCATGCATTGGAGCAACAGTTATTCAAATGCATTTTTATTTTGTTAAATATATTTTGATAAAATGTGACATAAAACGACATCAATGCATCACGCTGTACCTCTTTGGTGTGCTCCTGCTGGCCGGCCAGCAGCCTCAGCAGATGAAGGGGGTTCACCCCGCCCCCCACGCTGGGCAGGGTGAACACCACGGGGCCCCGGTGGCCCGTCAGGAAGCGGGAGAAGGCGTCGGGGCGGCGGGTGGGCCCCGTGTCCCAGGCCGGCCCCAGGACGGAGGTGGCTAGGTCCTGGGCCACGGGCCCCAGGGTCCCGGGGAGCAGCGTCCTCCAGAGCAGCCCTTGCTGCAGGGGGCTGAGGTGGCCGTGGGAGGGGCGCGCCGCCGCCCCCTCCGCCGCCGTGCGGGAGGGGCCGAGGCGCAGGTACTCTCGCCACTGGCGAGGGGCGGCGGCCAGCGAGGCCAGCAGGCCCCGGAACGCGGGCGCCCGCTCCAGGAGGGACAGGTCGCCGTGGAGCTCCGCCGGGACCCAGCGGGGCGGCGTGCAGCGCCGTGTCTCCGCGGGCGACGCCGAGGTCAGACCCACGCCGCGCAGGCCGCGGAGGAAGGCCGCCTCCTCTGGGGCGGAGCCGAGCCCGTGGTGGAGCAGCGTGGCCGTGGCGGCCAGCACCTCGAGGACCCGGGCGTGGCTCTGGGACAGGCAGGGCCGGTACAGCGCCAGGAGACGGCCCACCATGCCCAGAGTGGCGGCCGGCACGCGGCCCTGTTCCGGCGCTCCGCCCGGGCCGCCCTCCCAGCTCCACCAGCCCTCCCAGCTCCACCAGCCGTCCGGGTTCCCCGGGTCCTGCGGAGCCTCCCTGCGCATGGCGCTGACGTAGGCCTGCAGCGTGAAGCGGTAGGCGGGGGAGAGGCGGGAGACGGCCTGAAGGACCCGGTAGAGGAGGGCAGCCAGCGCTGCCGCGCGGCGGGCCGGCCCCAGCAGGGAGTCCAGGCGCCGCAGCTCGGTGACGAGCGGCCCCTCCCGGGCCCGGAGCTCCACCGACGTCCCCCGACACGCTAGCAGGCGTGGGGGAAAGCAGGGGTCTTCTGACAGCGGGGGGGGCGACGCGAGGATGTAGTCCATTAGGGCGACCTGGAGGGAGGATGACGATGATTATAATGATGATGATGAAGACAATCATGATGAAGGTCAATGACCACTTGATCTCACAGTGTTGAGTGACAAATGGTTCTTCTGTCTCACTTTCGACACGACAATGTAAGAGATACGGTTAATCTTTCCCTCTACTGTCAACAACGTCTGAATTTACATTTCAATCCCACCACTCTTTGTTTAAAGATATACTAGTTTAGATATATTTTTGTTTTTGTTCTCGGCAGATGCTTATCTTACATTTTGTATCTCTTTTTAATGATTCTACTGTTCTGTAATTCTATAAGTACTGAAAACATTTGGGATTGAATAATCAACCTATCCTTTCTTATGTTTCCTCGTCTCATCTCCAGACTAAGTGGTTTGCAGGTGTGCGTGGGTTCCCATCACCTGCTCCTCCCTGACGCCTTCCTGCAGCGTGCGGAGCTCCTTCTGGACAGCAGAGTGCTGCCGGACCAGCGGCTCCAGAACCTCCCGGGGCAGCAGCCTCCCCAGCATCAGCTCCTGGAGTTGGGCCGGGCCGGGAGAGACGTCCACCACCCTGACCGCAAGCAGCACCGACGGCTGGATCTCTGTCGCAGACCGCGGGGGGCCGGAGTGTTAGACGACCCCCGCCTGTTCCCTTTTGGTTACTATGTGCTGTGATGTTGGTTTTGATGATGTCTCGCCTCACCGTGGAGTAGTCTGACAGGCAGGCCGGTGCAGAGGACCAGGTTGAAGTCCGGATGGGGGGGCGGGTCCTTCTTCCCGGGCCCCGTGGGACCACCATCACCCCCGGCCCCGGAGGACCGTTGGTTCCTGACCAACCTGGCCAGGAGCTCGGGGCTGGGGACGGCCCTCTCCACGTGAGACACCAGGACACTCAGACCTACGGGGGACGGGACCCCACAGGGGAACAGCGGGGGGTTTAGTTATACAGACACAGACTGGATACCTCACCATCACAGCTGTGAGTGGAATAGGTCACCTCTCTCCTCAGCAAAGTCCAGCTTGTTGATCAGCCGGGGGTCGTCAGCACAGACCACCAGGTCGTACTTCTCTTCTGCACATAAATCCCTGGTTTAGTTTTTCATGGTATCTATATTTATCGTTTCAGATTCTAAATAAGCATTTGCCGATTTTATCCAGAGCGAATTACAGTGAACTTCCTAAAAAAACCCTTGGGATAGTTTCCTATCCTAAGGGTTGGGTCGGAACCTGTCGCACCCACCTGACAGAAGCCAGTCTGGGGGGCCGTCCTCTTGATCCCAGCCCTGGGCGTCAGCCAGCAGGGGCCAGAAGAGGGCGGGCCGGGGGTCCCTGTGGCCCCACAGCAGCAGACTCACCACCAGCTGGTCACAGGACGACTCCGCCCGGTGTGGACGGGCACCCAGCGCCCGAGACAAGGCCCCCTCCAGCCTCTCGGCCAGGGGGATGCCGGTCCACGGCGGGGGGTCCGGAGCGCTGGTCTCAGAGTGTGTGAACAGCGGGGCTCTAGGGTCCTGGGGCTCGGGGTCTAGGCCCCCCGTCTGACACAGGAGCCTCCACTTTCCCAGCAGCTCCGTCCGCAGTGCGGGGCCGAAAGGGCCCAGGTAGCAGACTATGGCCGCCATGAGGAGAGCGTCTCCTGGGAGGGTCCGGCTGTTGGACTGCCCCTCCTGGGGAGAGATGGAGCAGGGAGGATGGTACATTCACTAAAACCAAGACGCAAACGGACGTGGACCTCATTAGATCCGAGGGTTACAGAATATAAAAAGGGGTTACAGAGGTTGGCCCTTGAAAGTGTGGAACACTTATTTGCAATGGTCACCTTGATGTTATAAAAAACACTTTAAAAGACACATCTCCATGTGTGTATGTTTTTTCCAATTGAATGTTATTATATTTTTTTCTGTCTTTATATTGAACTTCTTGTGTTTCATTGCCGTTAAATCTGCTCTCTTGAGCACTGTCTCAATCAGTGCTGTAGAAAAATGATTACCGTATTTTCCGCACTATAAGACGCACCGGAGTATAAGCTGCAGCAGCTAAATTGAATGATGCTTACATATATAAGCCGCACTGGAGCCCGCCGCTTAAAGGTGGGTGGGCGCGGACCGGGCATAGAGCCCATCGAGTTAAAGTTGGTGGACTGTACCCTGTAAAATCCATAGATTTAGGAGGTCCCCTAGTGGCCGTTAGCTATAAAATTAAAAGATTAGCCGCACCGTTATATAAGCCGGAGGATTGCAAAATGGGAAAAAAGCCGCGGCTTATAGTCCGAAAATTACGGTACTTTGAATTTTTGCTATCACATTTTCACAATCAGTTCTAAGTCCTCCATCTATTGATCTATGGTATGTTTATACCATAAAAAAACAGAAACTCACCTGGGCCTCAGCCGTCCAATCAGCGAGATGGCTCGCAGTCATCGCCACGGTGACCGCCAACCGCCTCTCCTGCTCCACCGCCCCCGCCAGCCTGGCGTTCTCCCCCTCCAGGTCTGAGCGAACGGCCGTCAGCTGACTAGTAAACGCCACGATACGCCGGCGGCCTTTCTCCTCTCGCTTCCTGTCCTGGCCCAGGCGCCGGCGCGCCTGATTGGCCAGCTCCAACAGGTGGCCCCGGCGGGCCTCCAGCGGGACGGCCCGGCGCCGGGCGAGGGCGCCGCTGTACACGGCCCGGGACCAGCGGCACAGAGACTCACAGGCCCGGCTCACCTCCCTCGCCGCCACGGGCAGGAAGTAGGGGGCGGCGACCACCTCCCCCAGCTGCCGAAGCTGGCTGTCACTCAGACTGCTGCGGTCGAAGAACTCCAACTCCTGGGGGATTGGACCAATCAGGAGAAGCTGATGTTATCTTGAATGATCTCTTCATCCATTATCCTTTGGTTGTTATTCAGCTTATGGATAATGAGCTCATTTGAGAAAGCTAGAAATATGTAAAAGTATGTATGTGTGTAAAACCTAAATGAAGTGAGAATTATTGTAGTATTGCTATTCAATTGAATTATTAATTCATACATTATTATTATACAATTGAATTATGATTATCCTTATTCACATATATAAACTACAGAAACTATATATGCTTCACATCTCGACAGGCTGAATGTGTTGTTCCTTTAGCAGCTTCATTAAGTGTGACTGTGCAGAGTGCTTGATTTGTTACTGCAACAATTAGCAGACGCTTTCATCCAAAGCATACTTAGACGCACACTTAGTCATTCATGAGACGGCAGAGGTGAGAACTCTAGCTCCGGAAGGCTTAAAGGGGAACTGGTTAGTGAGGCTAAAACCCAGAACCTTCCAGCTAGATTGTCTATCGCCTTTATTGGCTCTGTCTACTGTATGGTAAATGGCAAATGGACTGCATTTATGTAGCACTTTTATCCAAAGCGCTTTACAATATTGCATGACATTCACCCATTCATGCACACATTCACACACCGACGGCGGAGTCAACCATGGAAGGCGACAGCCAGCTTGTCGGGAGTTAGGGTTAGGTGCCTTGCTCAAGGGACACCTCGACATATGAGGAGCCGGGAATCGAACTAGCAACCTTGTAGCTGCCAGCCAACCCTCTTGAGCTCCTGCCACTCCTGTCTGCCGTCTATGTCTCGACGACCGACTACGGCTACGTTCATCCCTTTAGCCTGTCTGCTTCCTTCAGCGCTGGTGGCTGTAGCGGCGGTGGAACCCGACCCGTCTCCACACCTCATAGAAGTCGTGCTGTCCCAGGAGCTGCCTGGCGCTGTCCCAGCTGCAAGGCCGGTTGAACAGCAGACACAGGGCGTCCAGCACCCTGACCACGCCCTGCGGGGGGTCCCTGTAGCTCCGCACCTCCTCCAGGTCCCCCACCCTGAGGCACTGCAGGGCCCCCAGGCCGGAGAGCAGCAGGGGACGCTCCTGGGGGTGGGGATGGCGGTAATGGGAGACGAAGGAATGGGTTAACAAGAGAGGCGGACGCACAAAAGCATGTTTTGGTTTCTATTTTGAACAAAGATGTTGGCGATCTGGGATCCCGCTAGACTGGGTAGCCCCGCCCATTCTGCCAGCGATTTGAATTCGCCCTGCAGAAGGGTTTGGAGAGGAGCAATACATTTCTTTCTGCTTCCGATACGTTTTTGCGGGAGCCAATCACCAAGCTGTTTTTTCCCCCTGGCGCGTTATTGGCTGGTTTAACACATTGATGACAGGGAAGCGACGGAAAGCAGATAATTGCGTACAGAGTCATTTGAACTAGGCCCATTGATCAGGCCTCTTGTGCTGAAGAAAAGGACAGCAGCTTCCCCAGACCAACGTGCAATCTACGATTGAGCTTGGTCTGGCAATAGAAAGGCTAGGATCCCGCAGCCCTGTTCATAGTTTACATTTAATAGGGGATTTATTATTAATTAGTTGATTGAAACCTTCACAGACACTTTGTTACAGTTATCATTCCCTATATTTGAGCTTGTCTGCTGTCATATTTATGATTATTAATTGTTGGTAATTTTTTTAAAGTTTGATTTGTGAGACTTAGTTAAGTCTTACATCGATACTTATTGATGCTGGTGGGTCTTTTTTTTATGAGATAAATGAATTAGCACCTATGCATGCAGTCCTATGCATATTTTCTGAGAGAGCAGATGGGAATTTTACTTAAGACATTATAGTGGACATGTTTAATTTCCTTTGTTAATTATTTGCAAATTTCTTTCTGTTTGGGGACCGTCTCAGAAGTCTGTGTGTATGTTCTGTGACAGACAGTCAAATTTAACTCCATTGAATTACAAATATTCCATGATCATGAATTTGAAAAGATCCTAGTTTTCTTCCTCTTAGTGATGTGATTGGTCACTGTACATCCTCTTAGTAGGTTGGAGAATGTGATGGTCGCTGTACCTCCTCTATGTGGGTGTCTATCTGCTCCTGGAGGAGGCGTCCCTGCTCCTCCAGCTGGTGCAGGTTCTGCTCCTCCACCCCACACCTCCTCCTCTCCTCCTCACATAGCACCTCCTCCGCCTCCATCTCCCTGAGGAGTCCCTGCTCTCGCTGGGGCGCACGGACACAGACACGGCGAGCTAAGAGTTTATCCTTTGTATTGTCATAGTTTGTTTTAGTTTGGTGGTATATATCAAGACGAAGATGGAGATTAACATTAGCAACTTGAAAGAGGGCAGAGTAGCCATTAGCTACTAATTTTTTTATTTTCTTTATTCCTACAAATGTATTTCTTTTTTTTCTCTTTTTTCTTTGTGCATAGTTAGAGTAAGCAACGTAATATATGTCCTAGACTCTAGAGTCAAGAGTCAGGGCATCCGTTTCTGAATGTATACACAGAGTTGACGGCTGTTGTTTACATCTGATAAGCAATACCTGCTGTAGTTTCCCAACTTCCTCCTGCAGTATTTCCACTTCCTGTTTGTGCTGCAGAGCGATGTTGTTCAGGTCCTCTAGGCGGGCCAGAGATCTTCCCACTCTGAATAGAGAAGCACAGTCCTATTTAGTTTGGGAAGAGCATGTAAAAACAGTATGTGCCTGCCCGGGGGGAAAAGATGAGACTGAGCTCATGAACTAAATCTAGCACATTCACATTGACGGGGATACCGAAATGTTGATGAATGTGCACTGCACCTGGTAAATTAATAAATAAATACATAAACAATCCATACTTGGGGGACACAAATCTATGTTCCATCAACCCTCATTAAATATGTAGAGCCAACGGCAAGAATCATTGTTAGGGCTTTTACAAGGAGTTTACAATCAATACAGCAGGTGCAATGACTTGGCTGTCACTGCTGCCTTTATAAATAAAAAAAGTACTATCTTGCCAAAAAGGTCAGGTTTGAATTGATGTTCCTCACTCACCTTTCGGCTCGCCTGAGTCCTTGATTGCGGAGCAGGTCCCCGAGGTAGAAGAAGTGTGCGATGAACTCCAAGTAGGTTCCCGGGCTGAAGGGATGGGTTCCTAGGGAGACGGCTGCGTAGTGACACGCGGCCAGGTGGATCGATGCCATGGCCGACGACAGACTGGCTGCTAGAGCTGCTTCATGAGGACACAGGGGACACACTTATACGCACAGAAACACTTCCGCCAATCAATTTTAGAATAATATAAATTCTCCAATAAAAATCTAAATGGCAGCACTGGCCAGTTAAATTGTTAAGGGTAAGGGGCCACTAATGGTTAAATGTCTGCCCAGTGCCGAATATACATGCAGCACTTTGAATGCCAAGTACCAATGCACTAAGGTGCTATATTATGCTTTGTATTTTACACAGCGCAACACTAAGCTCAATAACAACACAACCTGGATGGAGACGGAAATACACCAGGCGTGAACGTACTCTCTGCGTCCAGACGGGAGAGGAGAGGAGTGTTGGTGAGATGGTGGGCAGCGGTCTCCACCAGGGCCTGTCGGGTCCAGGGCTGGTAGAGCTCCACACAGCAGCCCAGGCTGAGGGCCCGGCCCAGCCCAGCCTGGGGGTACAAAGAGGTCACACACTCAAACCTACTGCATGTAGTTCAGGGTTCTCCCCAAAAAATGCAAAAGTGAAGCGGACATTCAAACATTTTCGATCTATTTATTTTGCTTTTCATTTCTTAAATGGTTAAATTTGAGACATAACACAGTTATATATGCTGGCATACATAACTGTTTAAATTCTGCGGTTTTATGTGATTTTTTTTACTGCTGGCATACATAACCCCCCCCCCCCCCCCGCCTCCTCCCGACTGTTTGCATGAGTGGGTAGAAGGGTGTTCACGACCATGTAAAAAGGTCCCTGGGAGAATCTTGCAGCCTATTGGACAACTGCTCGGGCTTAAATATAGACACCTAAATAATATATTGTGTGCCTGTAAAAGGAAAATATAATCACATTGGTGTCTGAAGCGTTATCTGCAGGTAGGTCAGGTCTGTCTGGGCAGAGTGGCATCAACAGGAAAACGTGCAAGCTCCTCTGAAAGTGCCTGAAAAACCTGCAATAAAACCCAATGAACAGCAATGTTTGATCAGCTCATCCCCCCGAAACATCTTAAATTCAACTCAATCATTATAAACTATAACTCGTGAATCTATGAAATCATTCTTAGGTCATTCAGAAAAGTGACTGAAAAACTGGTTGATATTTCCCTTCCAGGTGCTTAATTTTTTTAATATTTAAAAGGCATAGCATGGAAGTTCTAGTTGAATCTGTCTCTTACTCCTGGATAATCTGTCCGCGTATGTGTCTTCTAAGTGGCTCCTTGGTAGCAGGGACTCTGGGGACGAGCTTGGCCCACTCCCGGCCAGAGTACAGCCCTTCCCCAGTGCCGTGGCTCATCAGCCCCAGCACCCGGTCTCTCAGGGTCTGACTGACGTCTTGGTGGACCAGCATCACCACATCCCTGCCTCCCCCTCCCCCTCCTCCTCCTCCTCCTCCTACGTGCCTCCCTGCCTGCTTCAGGATGTGATCCAGCGTCTCCTCGTTACCGCTGTGAACCTCTATCATCGGACAGCCGGCGATGCGGGCGGCAAGCCGCACGTTGGTCCCGCGCCCCGTCGCCCTGGCCGCGGCCAGCAGGACCCCGTGGCCCCCGGGGACCAGCAGGGCCCTGAGGATGTGCAGCAGCTGCAGCGCCCTCTGTCGGTGGATGAAGTGACTGGAGGCGATGCCCCCTCCGCTCGCCCCGGCGTGGCCCGGCGTCGCCTCTCTGAGCGTTGCAGATAACCTTCGAGTGAGTTTGTCTAGCGGTTGCTGCTGGTAGGAGAGTTGGAGTCCGGGGTCGTCTCCTTGGGCCGTGGAGCGAGCCGTTATGGAGAGGCCGGGGCCGTAGGTTATCTGATCCATAGAGTCCACCAGTTGCTGGATGTATTGTGCCGGAAGAAGAGGTGGGATTGCCCTTGACTTGTCAGAGTCACTGCTTTCAGGTTGAGCGGATTGTTCTGTTGCGATATGAACCCTGTTACGTTCTGATTGACATAGTGGTTTTGGCTCTTGTGGTGGAGAAGGCGTTAAGGGTCTACCTTTTGCTATGTTCAAATCTTTTGAAAGGGATTTTTCAGCTTCTTCTGCCTCTTCATTTTGATTTAGTTTTGTTCCTTCATAACACAAGTTGTCCTTCAACAAACTATCTTCCGTATTGTTATTGGAAATGATGCTGACCTCTTGGTTTGCTGAGTCACAGCCATTCGAAGTGTTCAGACTTTGTGGGGTTTGCAAAGAAACCACAGCCTCCAATGGTGCAGGCAAGGCTTCACTCTTTTCTTCTCCAGTGCCTTGAATATCTACACTGTGATTGGCTGTCTGAAAGGTTCCTGTTGTTCCAGGGCTGAGTGGTATCCCAGTGAGGAAAGCACCAAGGGTAGATGTTTCCTCTGACTCAAGCGCATGGTTATCTCCGATGGCTCCACAGGTGAAAAAGGTCTCAGATGCCCTGGAGATCAGCGACAGCAGCAGCTGGCTCTCCTCCTCACAACCCAGCCGGTCACCGAAGGTACGCAGACACTCGTGCCCCCAGAGATGGGTTATATCGAGAAGGGTGGCGAGGGACTCCGACGGGACACGAGGACACCAGGTCTGCCCGGTCTGGGAGACAACAAGCTTGTGTGTCTGACTCTGCGATTGGCGGCAAAGAGTCATTCCCCGAAAGATCTTTTGCAGGTCTCGATGAGAGAACATGAAATGAGGCCTTTGCTCTGTGAGGGGGAAGTGTTCACACACGGTATGGTACAGTTCTTTGGTAGCGGAGATGATGCAGCGTGCCATATCAACAAAGCTGGGCACATGGGGCACATCTTTGAGCCAAAGCCTCAGCATAGGAACGTGGATTGAAAACAGGACCTCAACCGAGAGCGTGGGGAGGACGAAATTGGAGAACAGGCGCAGGAGACGGGCACTGAGTCCGTGACTCCCCTTGGAAGAGGAGAGGCAGGTGGCCAGGTAGTTGACGGATCCCGACGCGAACAACTTAATGTGAGTGCCGTCGGGCGCCAGGGCTCCCCCTGTGGACATACTCAGTCGCAACGTCTCCAAAGCCATGGATGTTTTTCCTAAACGAAGAACAGGAGCAGCCATTGTTAACTATTTACAAATAACATAATTGAACGGTTTCTGTTGGAACAAATAAAGATTGGAGAATACTTAAGGATAAATAATTAATCCAAACAGGGCTGACATTTTGTTGGATATGATTGGCCCATCATCCTTTGAACTCGATTATATTCATATGTCTCACTCACCATTTGGGGCAAAATGCAGGTCGTCCACAAACAGAACCATTCCAGACTGCTTGGTCCTTACCGGCCCCCCTGTACGTTTGGACGTCCCCTGGGAGCCCATGCTATGCAGAGCGTGTCGGACATCCCGGTGGCTCAGGAGCGAACTGGACGGCAGGCTGATGTGGGCTCTGTTTGCACTCAAAAGAGCTCTGCACAGAGATGTTCTCCCGCATGCAGCCTCCCCCACCAACAGCACCGGCTGGCGGGCCTCCAGCATGCAGTGGAGCACATAGGCATGTTTCTGGTGCTGAGCATAAAAACATACAAATCAGTGTACATGAACTATAAGACTGAATTATTTGGGACTAAAAGAAAATTACATACGTTTCAGAAAAAAAGGTTTTGAAATTATTTGGATGTGCAATTTAGTCGTTTAACAGATGAGTCAACTTATTAAACGTAAACATTTGCAACAAACCTCGGAAATAGTTGGAAAAGGCAACTGAGCGATGAGGCATCGTGGGCCGTCGATACTGTTGACGACCTCACCGACGGTCCTCCCAGTCGGGCTGAAAAAGTGCTCAAAGATGATCTCTTCACCTGGAACCTCAATGCTATACCTGCTGTTGAAGAGCACCTGGCGAGCCAGCTGGTCAAACCGTGGCCAGTGGCTAGCATGGACACAAAGCATATTCACAGTCTGAATCACAGACATTCATTCCATCATTTATCCCTTTTAGGTTATAGATTCCTTACCGAGGATGCAGATGTGCACCAAATCCCCAGATGTAGGCCACTAGAAAGATGTTTCTGGCTTGAAGATCCAGATGCCCGCGGTTGTTGAGATCCTCTGTGCCTTGTGAGTAAGCTCCTTGAAGTATGCCTGTAAGGGATGTATCCCCTTGTTAGAGAATTGGAGTTTTATCATTAATAATATCATAGTTTTGAATGAAAATTTTACCATACCATAACTGCCCTGTGGCTTTGCTGAATCTTTGAAATGAGTTCCAACTCCCGATACCTCAAGCAGGGCCCGTAGAATCCTGATGAATGACATGACTTCTCCGAGTCCATTCACAGGTTTAGAAGAGCTGGTATCTCCTTCACTATACATTGCAGAGGTCAGATTGCGTTGCTCAAGTGATTGGAGCGTCTTGCTGAAAAGGTCTTCTGCCAGACGATTCCACATGGCTATGGTCCCTTGATCCAGTGAGCCCTCTCGAATAAGAGCATCCAGTTCAGCCTTCCACACTGACTTCCACAAATCAGTGCCTGTGAAATACATGACACTGCACCGTGTCACCGCAGATGGGGAAGCATCGCTTAGATCCATTACCTCTGCCAGGAGCTTCAACGCTGAATGGCCTGGCGAAAGCCTTTCACCCGAAGGCAGGCACAGTGCACGGTCCTCAGGGCTGGAAATGCTGCTGAAGTAGTCCAACCAGCCAGGCTGCCCTAGGGGCTCCCCATCCATCACCACCCACTTCACCACCTGGCTGTTATCATTGGCCCTCTTGTGCTGGGGGTACATACTGCTGCGTTGCTCTGCTCCTCTGAGCACTTTGGTGAAAGTTCCATCAAGCCATCCCCTTTTTTCGCAGAGGCAACCAAATATCTCTTGGTGAGACATGGCATTTGGAAACAAGACCAAGGTTTCCACAGTGTTCCACATCGAAGCAGAGTTTCTGTAAGCTGTTTTAAAGGGATTTCCATCTGTTCCGCCTGCTTCATTAGGAGGATCTCCTGCCCTGATAGCCAGTCTGCGAAGTGACCCTGCAAGAACCTGGTAACAGGTTGTCTTACCACAGCCCGCAGGCCCGAGGAGCAGTGCCGCTTTGGAGGATTTTAAGGCCTCGTGGAGGGCGAGAACATTATGAATAATTTGTGGATCGGGGAATAGCCCAGTCCTACTTATCTCTTCAGTTATTGCACTTTTAAGTCGATTCTGCTCTTTCTCCTCAATATGTTGCAGGGGGAAAATAAATGAGCGTGCTGTTGGAAAAGTTTCTTCACAAATTCTACGGAGCTCAGAGGCCTTCCCACACTCTTCGAGAGCTGGTAATAAAACAGTGTAAATTGCATTGACAGCAGCTTTCTCCTCTATCACCCCCCGTACAATGGTTCTGACTTGACTGATGCCCTTAGAGCTAATATTGTGTGGATTTGGATGAGACACTTCACCTGTTGCATTGTGAGGGACAATCTGAAGCTTGCAATATGTAGCTAATGATGTCCCCTCAAATGAAACGTGTTCTTTACAGAAACTCTGTTTAGCGGATACTGCAATGAGATTTTGCAAGACCAAAAGCCTACTGCTCTGGACATATTTTGGAAGACAACCTGAATCTTTGGCAAGGTCAAATAGGGTCATCAGGCGTCGACTCAAACCAACGGCTTCTGAGAAACCACTGGAGAGCAGCAGCACCTCTGTGACGGTTCTATAATCTGGGGGAGTCAAGGCCACTGACCGGATGGCTTTCCGCAGTTCTTCTGTAATATCACATGCGTAGTCTTTGGATGAAATGACAACGCATCCATAATTGAGCCTGGCAAAAATGCTCTGTCCAGCAAACGACATGGGGCGATTTGGCTCAACGTTCGGCATCTGTGCTAGGTTTTTCTGGTATCCGGAGAAGAATTGGTGAATGTCTGCTAGGTGCTGTCCAAGTAACGCCTGTACCACAGGTCCCAGCAGGTTCACGGAGCGCAGCACAAGGTACGCTCCACTCTGGAGGGCCCCACTGAGCGCCTGCTGGATACCACAAGGCCTGGTGCCTGAACTACACTGCCAGGTGACCACCTGACGCCCCAGCGCCCGTCCTAGCTGCGTCACAGTGGTTCTCTTTCCACATGTGGAATGCCCGCTTACCAACCCGCACCTGTAGCTAGTGAGAGCGAGGAGAATCCCCAAGACGGCTCTGTCGGTAGAAGGAGTGTGGACCATCGTCCAGTGCTCCGGGCCAAAGTACTCGTAACCATACATTAGCGTGGAGCCCAACACGTCCACATAACAGATTGGAACCTTACTGCTGATTGGGTGACCGTTTGAGTTGTTTGGACTGTGGTTGGCTGAGTTAATATGATACTTCATCATGCTTTGCCACTCAAAAGATGCCTCCAGCTCACACTTAACATTCATAAATCTGGTAAGCCTCTGGGCATGATTCATGCTGAACTGCACCAAATCCTGCAGTAACAACATTACGCGGTGAGAAAGTGGAGATCTATCAGAGATACCCACAGCTCCTTCCCTTATGGCACTACACAGGTGTTGGAGTCTGGAAGAATTGCGTTGTTGCATTGACCTCAACCTATCTGGAGCTGGGATCTGAGAGGCATTTAGAACTTCAATGCACCACGCAGATTCTTCAGCCACGAGCAGACACTGAAGTGGGTAGTGGCACAGCAAGTCCAGCATAAGACAAACATCTCTTTCCTCATCTTGGTCAAGCTTTGATTCTGGTTTTGCTGTTTCCACCTGGTATCGTGCAGCAGCACATTGTTCAGTCAACTTCATCAAGGTGTGTTGCAATTCTTGCTCGAGTGCGCAAAGCCAAACCACTGGATCCATGTGAGGCTCCACAGGATAGAGGAATCTAACGTGTTCTACAAGGCTGCCAAATACCCCCAGCACCTTCATCTGCAGTGAGGAGACATCAGTGGACTGACAAACGCTCAGATCAGCACTATCGTTAGCTACTTCATGGTCCAGCTCAAGCCGCCGCACGCCTTGAAAGCATTTGCTTACAATGGTGAGTAAAATAGCAGGAGCGGGCTGTGATGAGAACAGCTTCATCACCTCCCTGTCGCTCAGGAAGCAGAGCCTGGGGAACTCTCCCCGAGGCCTGTTGAGAACGTCCCTCAACCCGGTGGAAATAGCCTCCATGATGGTCAGCCCATCGAGGAGCTTCTTGCGGAGGTCATTACCGTAGATTTGGGCAGAAACACCCTTTTTGGGACGCAGGATGTTGAGCACATGATAGTCACTTAAGATGGAGAAGATGATCTCCTTGAACGTCTCATCCACCGGTCTGAACTTTTCCAGCTGTAAGGAAAGATAAAACAAAAATGCATTTGCTGAATCACAGCTAGATACTTGGATAATAAATTATTGTTTTGTGAAGACTAAAAGTACCAGTAACTGTGTGCCGACAGAGGCTTCATTCAGCATCTTTATGAGGAAGGCCCACGTTTCCTGGAACCTCTCAATCATTTCAAGCCGCTCCCCTTAAATAATGTAACACATAAAATCAACACACTCTGGCCAATAATAAATACACGTAACCAATATTTTCTTTAATATTGTATCCATTATTTTATGCATACAGCGCTATGTTCGGTATGTAAGCCTGCTCCCTACCCAGATCCTGCAGTAGCCGGGCCCAGTTTTCCACCTCAGGCCTGAAGTCAGAGCAGTAGGGGGACCACAGAATGGAGGACAGAGCCATCACACTGTCCTCTGCGTCGGCCCGGAGAGCCTCCAGTCCTGATGAACACAACATTACAAATTGCTCTCTTTGAGGAGCATTACTTGGTCTCCATCGGTGTGCCTCTAGCTATTTACTATCTCGAGTGCGCAGACAGTTATTAAATCGCAAAACACTTTTCATATTTAGCTTTCCCCCGGCTACCATTGAAGAGATATCCAGTTCAGAAAATAATTGCGGTGAGACAATGTTATTACTTGTGCTGTTCTTCAACATAGAAATGAAAAACTAAGGCGGACATAGCAAACAATTGCTGATCTATTTCAACCATCTCTAAAATGTGTAGAACATTCAATAATTTAAACTAAAAATGAATGCTTTATTATATGTAAATGAATGAAATTAAATGGTAATGAATCGCTGAAGGCATCTATAAATAATTCAAGTTGGAGATATGAATAAAGCAGGTAACAGGTAAGACACATTCACTTCTATTTCTGTGCCTTCACTTAGTTATAGAGAATCAAATCTGTTCCCATCCAGCCAATCAAAGAAGAATAAAACTGAGTATTAAAACCAACAAGTTTAAAGTGAAATTACAGAGACAATGTTTCTTGATATGTCTTTTACATTGATCCAAGATTAGTCTTACCAATGATGATGAGCATAGCATCACTAGATGGTTGCGTGGCAGTCGTTAACCTTGAACCAGTCTCAGCTTGTAGCTGTTTTGTATGGATGGTTCCATGGCCGTTCTGTATGACGTCCTGTTGCCATTTAAGGATGGCGCAGGATGGTAATATTTGGAACATTTTGGCTTCCCAGCTACACTGAATTTTCTGGAATTCCTTCTCCATACACCACTGCATGTGTCCCTCTCTGGATATCTGATTGGGTAAGAGAGGAGGAAAGCTTTTCTTTAGTGACTACTTTCAGTCATTAACATCTTTCAACAGTATCAATGCTGTTAATGGTACTATTGCACCAAATGTTGGATACCCTGTTAATTATTTCCAGGTGTACTCCAAGTGGCATAGACATCAGTTCAGTCACAGTCAGCTGCTTTGCTGGGGTGTACAGAAGACCCATCCCTGTAAATAAGAAATGTTCTTTAATTATTAAAATACAGTTATCAACATCGGCTAACATCCTCTAACCATTCAAATACGATACCTTTAAAAATGTTCTTGATGTGTTTCTCTTTGAGTCTGGGGCTGCACAGTTTTTCCAAGACTGGGAGATGTGTGCTGAACTGCTGCACGGTTACCAGGATCTCCTGAAGCACTGCATTATGGGAAGGAAGAGTCAGCCCCACTGATGAGGCCCGCCGCTTCCACCATCCGACTTTTTCCTTGGCTACAGCCACCTCAAACTGTCCAAGAATCACACAGAGGGTTACTGGTGCGACCGCTGGATGGACTGAAGAAAGTGTGTGAATGTAAGGCCCTCACCTCGGTGAAGGCTGAACGTCCCCACTCTTGGGTCGTGGCTTGACAGTCAGCCAGGAGCTCCCAAAGCTCTCTCAGAGTCTCCAAGTTCTGAGTGTCCGTTGTCATGACTTTCAAATCCAGTGGATATCCTGAGAATATAAGACCAACACTTCATCCAATAGGTTTCCTATTATCAATCTAATACCACAAAGTCTGTCTCATAATATGCTCGACTAAATTTTGCCCTGAGCCCAGGTTAATTGTTAATGAAGATGTAAATAAGCCATGGTTATTAGCTTAAATTCTGTGTTGACACGCCACTGCGCATGCTGACGGATTTATAAAAGGAGGTGCATTAGAATTGAGGGGGGACATTTTTACTGATTGGAACGCAACCTAACCATTCACTTCGGAATTAAAGATTAATGTACGTAGAGCAAGACTCTCAACTGAATACAAATGGGAATTTTTCCCCCACTGAGCCAGTCCATTGAGTGGGTTGAAGCAATAATAAATCCAGTCACAATACAGAATTGACCACCGTGCTCATGACCGGAACATTTAATGGTCAAGAATTCAAACTACTTACTGCAGTCTCAGTCAATGACAATCGCAGTTGCGTACAGAATTGAAACTATTGGACTTTTTCATCCATGCTCACTTTTTGAGAAGCTACCTAGCATCTCGACTTAGACAATGTCAACAATTCACCTGGGGCCTTAACAACCAGACAAACTAACCCTAACCCTAACCCAGATACATTTTTATTAAGATTTCCTTAAGATTTCTTGACGTAAAATTGGCTGGCTGCCAATTTGGACAAAAATCTACATTTGTTCATCTTTTTTTTATTTAGACAAATCCAAGTGAAGACGTTGCGGCCAGATGGTCGTTTGCTTCTTCACCTCTCAGGTCCTCGCTGACGCCGGACAGCACCTTGATCTTCCTGCCAAATGCTTGCACCTGCTTGCACAGGAACCTCAGCTCAGCGCACATCTCCCGCGTGCCTGCGCCCGGGTCCAGTAGGACCCCAGAGGGGGGGCTGGTGGCGACGGCGGCCGAGACGGTACGCGAGAGCTCGCCGACCAGTGCTGTGAAGGATCGCTCCAGAGCTTCACACATGGAGGGCATGTTCAGGTTGACCTTCTGCTCCGCTGCCTTCACCAGTTGAATGTAGCTCTTCCACAAGCTCAGAATCTGGAATAAAGCACAGTGAGTAAGAGAACACACTACAGGTCGGCCGGAAACCCAGCTTTAAAGAAAAGTATTTTGAGTGCTCTACCTTGTTTTACTCTTATTCATCTCTTATTTATTTTGTGTTTTTGCCTTAACATGTGACTGCTGTTCTGTAGTTATAAACTGCCTCTTCTGGCCTATCAAGAATACCAACAGTGTGTGGCTACCAATCAAATGAATCTATGAATGCACAGGGGATGTAACCCAGAACTTAGGTCGCTGGTGAACACAACACACGTTGCCCTGACCTGTTCCTCCAGTGCCACCTCCTGCTCACTCATCTTCCTGAAGTTGGTGGTAATGGTGCCCCGAAGTGACTGTAGGTACTCTACCCGTCGCAGCATGACAGGAGAGGTGTTCTCACGCTTCACCTGCCAGGTGTGGAATCAGGTCAAGGTTGTTAAGGTACAGCCCCTAATCAGGTAGAGTCTCCAAGAGCATCACAGGAGAACCTTAACAACCCCTAAGGCCTAATGACCCATCTCAAGGGCTAAAGAACCCCCCGACCCCGAGGGGATAAGGAAAACACAAGAAGCTAGTATTGCAGGAACGGCTAGGTGAGCGATAGGTGCAAAGTGGGCAGACATATAATTGTCGTGAAAACTATATTCATATTTAAACAAAAATAAAATAAGAAATATAGTGGCATAGTGCTGTTACATCATATATATATTGTTTGGTTTACATTTTGTATTTAATAGAAACTTCACTGGCATTCGTGTTTCTGTTTTTAAGGAGGTTTCCTTCAAATCTGACTAGAATCCTGAAAATATGAGTTTGTGTTTGTGGTGTTTGGTGATTCAATTGTAATAAACCTTGACATCAAAGTTAAAGTTTGGAACATGCTTACCATGGTTGCATATAGTGTGAGGCAGCGCAGGTCACGAGGGTCCTCCATGAGTCCAGAGATGGTGCTCCTGAGCCGGGACACCAGCTGCTCAGAGTTCAACCTCAGTTCCTCCACCAGCTGGGAGAGAACCTCTTCCTCCATCACACCCAGCTGCATCCCTGGATGGAGGAGGCGAGGGGGAAACGTTGACCTACCCAGGGGATCGAACCCCTAACCATGGCAGTGTCCTAACCATAATGTACCGGTTGTACTACACAGGGAACCCAACCCCTAACCCTGGCAGTGTTCCAATCATAATGTACCAAGTGGCCTACACAGGGAATCCCAACCCCGGCAGTGTTAATGCTATTCTCTATCAGCTGAGCCACACAGATCTCATAAAAAAGAAAGCTCATAGTTTCCAACGAAACAGACAAATCCCACACAGTAACACGCTCAAGTGATGGCTCATTAAGGAGGTGACAGGTGCATTCTGGGAATTCACCAATCTCAATGGCGTCACATGAGATGAGATGAGATGTAATTTATCTGTGAATGATGCACTTTTGGGAATGTGTACCCACCCTGCTCCTCGAGGATGACGCTGACGTCGACATCAAACAGCCGGTGGGCGGTGGGGAAGGACCGAGGCGCGCAACGGACCCGGTCACTCCAGCGGCGCATCTCTCCGACCAGCTCCTCGTAGGCCGAGACGGCCCCGCCCTTCAAGGCCTCCAGAGAGACGCTTGATCCCCATTGGTTAGTGAAGGAACGCATGTCCGTCAGCCAAGCATACTCGCTGCAGAGCCGCTGAACCTCTGCCTGGGCTTCCTGTCACATGACCAAAGACCACGACTCAGGATCCATCATGGCCTTTAAAGGATACAGGTATGCCTACTGATCTATGAGAATCTATTATTTTTGCCCTTCTAAGACCATCGTCTCAATTGCCAATTCACATTGCCATAGCTTGCTAGAGGTTGAAATCACTGGTGGTTTACAGAGTGGTTTTAATCAAGTGCTGAACTTGTACTCAATGTGCTGTTGATTCATACGGTATATCATAGTGGCAGGCATTAGCATCTGTTCATTGTATCGCTGATGTCCCATCGAGATTTGCTCTTTAATCTTATCGTATTGCTTATCGTATCTTTTCTTATATATGCATCTGTAACCTAAAGCAATTGTTTTAGTGCATTCCCGTGTGCTTTTCTAAAAAAAAACATGTTCATAATACCATTTAATCTTAAAATAAATGGTATCCCATGAATCACTTTGAGAACAATAATGGTTTATGTAAATAATAAATAATAAAGCCTGAATCCTCTTGCGGTATTAAAGGATTCTTCAGCAGCAGGCAGACTGCCTCACTACCGGCAACATTCCATCAGTAACCATGACGACGCCCGTCATGTCAAGGATCGCAGAGAAATCCCGAACAAAATGCCCTGATACATTAATTAATCTCCGGAATCATCACAGAAAAAAGGGACCACCCTTGCCTGCATGATCCCGGTACATTGACTTTGCACCTCCTTTGAGACTTCGCTGGTACCCAGCTGCAACTCCACACATCTTCTTGACAGGGGAAGGCAGCAGCCTCTCAGCCTGCGACCATGCACTGCTAAAGGGCTCTGCCAGGGGAAGAACGCACTGGAAGCTAGCCCCTCTCTGGATGTCCAGTCAAAGGTTCGCCCCTCTCTTGGTGTCCCCTCTCTGGATCTCCCCTCTCTGGATCTCCCCTCTCTGGGTCTCTCCTCTCTGGATCTCCCCTCTCCTGATCTCCCCTCTCTGGATCTCCCCTCTCTTGATCTCCCCTCTCTTGATCTCTCCTCTCTTGGTGTGTTCTCTCTGGATCTCTCCTCATGATTTATGTCTTCATTCTGGCTCTTGAAAACTGGGGATGACACAAAAAGAAAGATAAAAATGGGATGGACACAAGAAAAAGAAAAACAACGTGTAACACATATTATGGTGAGTGGACGTAAATGGATTGGTCTTGGAGTATTTCATTAAAATGTCTCAAGAGTGTTCAGGTGAACACTTATGTTTAAAACAAGGGCTATGAGTCATCAATATGAAGAGAAATACCTCCAGGAGCCAGGCGGAGGTCCTGTTTCTCAGAAGGAGTAGAGTCTGTGATCTCCAGGAAGAGACCACAGCTATCACACACCTGCCAGAGGAAAGGAAGACACCTGCTGAATTGTGGAAGGTGGATGACTAACTCCCAGCTCTGATAATCCTATCTGCTGAAACCATTTCCGTATTGGTGTCAAAACCTGCCAACTGCATTCTACTTTCATTCAAGAGACGATTGATCATTGTTCAGCCAAATCATCATCGTTAATCTGGGTTTTTTCCCCCAGTCCCAGTGACCCTGGACTTTGGTGAGAGGGCGAGTCTGTTACCTTGAGGATTGTATTGGAGAGTCCCAGTAGGGCCTTTTGCACCACGTCCTGGAAGAGGGGCAGGGCGGGTTCCACGGCCAGCATCCCCTGTGGGCCGAACACCAGCCGGGCTCGGAAAAGACAGCCCTGTTTGGCCTCCGCCCGCTGATAAAAGACAGCAGAACTACTAGAAAGAACTTCATGAATAGATTTACATGAACCTTTATTGCTGAATAAGGGTGTAGCAGTTCTATGAAATGCATATCTTCCCCTTCTTTTTTTTTCATCCTTCTAGTTTTCTTTTCAGCCAGTGGCACACAGTGATCACACCACAATTGTGGGTGAGGATGCGGGGAGCAATTACAACATGACCATGATACCAAACTCTCCAACCAAAAAGCCCTCAACCATCACACACAACACGCCCCTCCCCCCACCTTGATGACACTTCTGAGGAAGGAGGTGACCTCTCGCTGTCTGAGCGAGCACAGTCCCTGTACCGTCATCTGATTGGCCAGGGACACCACGCGACCAAGCGTCTGAGACGTGCGCCCCGCCCGCCCAAGCTCCGCCTCCAGGCCTCGGCGCTGAGCGAGGTGCAGGTGCCGGGGTTGGTGGCGTGCCGTGGGCTCGTTGGCGGTACCATGGACACGCAGCTGTAGATCCTGGAGGGCCCGGTAGCACTCCTGATGCAGCTGGGGAGAGAGCGAGGGAGGTGAGCGGCTGACAATACCATGCGGGAAACCTTGGGCTGCACTCAATAGGGAGGCAAGATGCAACAGCATACGCACTGTACGTATCCCAAGTTAAAGATACATACAAATCCTCCGGAGTCATCCACATGCGAGGAAAAACATTCAACGTTCACATTTTGTCATATGACGTTGGCAAGCACAAACGATCTTTAAAACTCGTAAAAGACTTAAGTTAGAGTACAATACAACAGCACACTATAATAGAGGAATAAAATCTGGAAAATTCAAAAAACATCTGTCTGGAGAACAAACAGGACAGCAGGGGAAAAACAGGCACACACGTTTGCACGTACGTATGTACTAGTGTACAAGAAATGATAAGTGACTCACGATATCATCCACATCATCATCCAACATCAGCATCATCAAACATCAGCAGCATCATCCACATCTACAGCATGGCTTCAAGGCCCTGGATCCGGCGTTGCCATGGTTACAAATCTCCTCCATTCCCCACATCCCCTCATAAAATCTACCGACATGCCAGTGCCCTGCTATAAAAGCTACAAGAGCAGCTACAAAGGGTCACGAGTGAAAATATTACAACAATTTCCCAGTCTCCATTGCGAGCCTGATGCTGTGCCAGTTCCGCCGTGTTTCTGTTACCGCCGCAATGATGGTGGAGCGTCTCTGCTGCAGCGTCTCCAGCGTCCTCACGCTCTGATTGTTGTGGAGGGCCAGCGCATCTTGGTACTCCTGCAACGTGTAGCTCCTCGTGCTCGAGCACGGCAGCCAGCGGAGCTCAGCCAGCTCCTCGTTCACACTGCAGTAGGGTTGATATTATTATTGCACACCCCGTTGGAGACATTAAGTTCTCTCCGACTGCTTCCCGCCTCGGTGTGCATAAAGGGAGCCCTAATAAGGATAAATGAGTGTGGATCTCTATTCAAGCATAAAGCCAAGCAAGCATTTTGAATTGATGGCACAATGCAACTTTTAAAGCCTACAACTGGTGAGCTATTTGCTTGCTTACTTACTTTCATTATATATCATTTATTTAAAAATAGATATTGCAAAGGGGGTAGATAAAAGCATTCCTCCATAGACAGCCCAACATTCAGCACACCCCAGGGCAGACATCTGTTCTGCAATGAGGATGATTTAACAAGAAATGAAGATGTTCACCCAGCGAGGAGGACTAGAGCGTGTCTGAACTGAGGCGCGGCGATGAGCAGCAGGTCCTGCAGAGTGTCACATTTACGCTGGAAAACCATGCGACTGACATTTTCTCGCCACCTGGGACAAAGACAAAAGGAAGAACAACTTGTCAGTGTCCACAAGTTAAAACTGACTGTCACTCACGCTCCCCTGCCTGTCACTCACAAACCGCTGCTTGTCAGTCACACACACCCCTGCCTGTCAATCACTGCCTGCCGCTGAGACAGGGATTTGGGTGCATGTGTAAGATATGAAGTGTTTACGCCACATCTTTATGCCACATAATGGAAATCATAAGTAATGCATGCACATGTAATACACTTAATGCATGCATGTGTATAATAAATGCATACAGATTTGGAAGATGAGGGGAAAGGCAGGCATTTGTATGTAGTACAAATTTGTATGTAGTACAAATTGCTTCACATACTTTGTATGTGAAGCAAAAGACATGCTCATGCTCAAGCGATCTCACGATATCTCAGAAAATGACTGCATTAGATACATAACACATGCGTATGTATGATATGTAACTCAATACATACTTGTGTATGATATGTAACTCAATAGATGCATGTGTATGAAATGTAACTAAATACATGTGGGTGGGTGATATGTAACATAAATTTACATGTGGGCGTATAATAAGTAACTCAATACATGTGGATGTGTGATATGTAAATCAATACATGCGGGCGTATAATATGTACCGGTAACTCAATACATGCAGGTGTATAATATGTTACTCAATACATGCGTGTGTATATGTAACTCAATACATGTGTGTGGTCGCAGTGAGTCACCAGTTGAAGGCTTGGTGCAGCACATAGTTCCTGAAGAAGGGGATGGTTCTGAGGGCCCCCCACAGCTGGGCCTCCCGGCGCCAGTCCTCCAGGGAGACCAGGGCCTCGGGGCCCCTCTGGGTCACCTGGAGCACGGCGCTGGACGAGAACACGTAGTGGTGGGGTCCAGCCCTGCTGGGATGCACCGACTCCAGGTCGTAGGGCCTGGGGGGAGGTCAGGTGAAGCTGGCATTGGAGAAGAAGTGGCTCCAGATCAATTATGATGCGATCACGAGGAACGCTGCTAAGGAGAAATGGTTCAAATGCAGTAAAGTCCCTGATACAGACTGAATAATAATGAGCATCACCGGATGGTCCCTGGTCAATAGCTGAGCCTTGGCTTAGTCAGAAGATGCTTCATTCCTATTATGAGAAGTGGATGCACGAAGGCTGGAAGCCAGATTGGAAGCCAACGAGTGTTCGTTTTCCGAGTTTTCTGAGTAAGCGCAATTTGTTTCGATGCATAATGAGGATATTATACCAGACTCATAATTAGACAAACCAATGACAGCATGAGAGGAACGATCGTCCCCACAATCTAATTTAGTAAGTCAGCATGACTGAAATCCTGCTTGGCACATGGTTCGAGGGATCTGAGGGACTAGATGAGTGCCATTAGTAGAGGAATGATTAGTGATCACGTCAGTACCGGTATTCATCACGGCAGCTCTCCTTCAGGTAATAAAACTCAAGTGCTCCTCCCTGGCGCCTCCTCTTCTTAGCCAGCGCCTCCACCACCTGTGTGCCTGTGAGAGGAGCTCTGCTCCCCTTTGCGTCCTTCACGCCAGTGGTGCCTCCCCCAGCAACAGCCGGGGCATCCCTGGCCTCATTAGGATCTGGGAGACTTGGATGGGGTAGAGGGGTGATAATCATTTCAATTACAACTCGTTGGAATATTCCACCGGGGGCAGAACCGGTAGATGAAACTGTACTACCAAGGTTGTGGGAGAACATCGCCACCAAGACATTATACTGGCTGAGAAAAGGGAATCTGTCTAACTATCTACCCATGATCATTACTTGGTTTTCAGCAGTGAAAATGAACTCACATTTAAAGCTTCAAAAGATCTTTATCCATCTGGAATATATTTTCCTTTTGATTTCTAATCGAGTATTGACTGTGACAGTGTTTGAATCGAGTCCGGCCTCTTTTTAATAGACAGTCAATGACATAATTCAAAACCTTGTGCCCTTATGACTGACTCTTATCCAGTTGTATTAATAAACTACGTCATGCAGCAATTGGAATATTTGGTAGTCTGTCCAATTTTGCGTCAATGATTTGACTGTTCTCAACCTCACCTGTACGTTGCTTTGGAAATTAGCATCTGCAAAGTGACTCAAAGTAGATGGCATGTCAATGTAAATAAGGCACTACCATGGGTCTGGTGATCTGTGGACTGGCGGGACCACCGCGATGGGGATGTCAGCACCCAGCGCCGTAGCCACCATATGGGGGCTTTCCGTCCACAGGGAGTCCCCGATGGCAATCCCTGGTCCATACTGGGCTATGAGGCCGGGCAGCTCCACCAATGACAGCACTGTACTGGGAGGACGACGTGCCAGAACTGTTGATAGACCAATCAGAGACTCAAACCCGAAGGCGGGCGGGCGCCGCCCTCTTCCGTGTGGTGTCAGGGGCGGTAGGGTCAGGGGAGGTCCGCGGACCACGTCCACCTTGGGGACACGGCTCTTGACCTTGGATCTGGGCCGGAGCTGGGTGATGTCGGGGGGACTCTGGCCGGGGGGTCCATACGGGGGTTTTTCCTCGTGTGGGCCAGCCAGCATGGTGCTGGTCATTTAAGGTCCACTTTAGGCCGGTTGATATCACATTTGGGTTTTTTTCTGCACTACACTAAACTAACTGTGAAGATAGACTAAATCGATTGTAGAAGGGAAGGATAGGCACAAATTGTATATGTTAGACAGAAACAGTAGAAATAGAAGGATTCATGCTATACAGTTAACCGAGGTGTACATCCTACTATAAATACTTTCAAACCATTCATGCACCAGTACATGTTACTAGGCAGTTCTTAGTCACATATTACTTTAATATCACAATCACTATAATACAATACTGATTATAAATTCAACTATAAAATATTCAGTAATTCAATCCAGAATATTATCGACGACTACAACAGTGGCCGGTTCCAAACTACGGTGACGTCGTTTAAAATCAGTGAAGGACGTCACCAGGTAAAAAAAACCTTATTCAAAGGAATCCTGTTCTTCAAGTTAACTCTGAAAAGCTTAATTTTTACATTGATACCTTCATAATTGGAAAAGGGTTAAATGAAAAGTACAACACATAAGCCAACTCTACCTAGCTGTTTGCTGCGGTCTTGCAAACAAACAGCCTACTGAAAACAATGATTGAATAATAAATTGATTTATAATCTATTTTTTCGATAGACCAATATCATCACACAAATTAACGCTTTTGCAGTCTAGCTATGTCAAAAGAAAGGATCGAAAAACGCTCAAGTGAATTAGTGAAAAGCAAAGCAAAGTCCTAAAGTGCAGAAGGAAACTTTGTTACCTGCCTCTGCAGCGTCAACACAACCGCAGCTCTGGCTGGTTTCCATGGCAGCACTCCGTCAAGTTCACCGTCGCCTTCCTCTGTGAGGTCTGTCTTCAGCTTCGTATGGCCAGTTCGTGCGAATGAAGGTTTTTGACAACGAGTAACAAAACGATAACCTTGATTTGTGTCGTTAAATCACAGCTCACGCGTGTGTGTTCCTGCGCGCGTGCGTTTTTGAGGGCTAGATCGGCCTCGTTTGAAAAAACATGTTATTATTCATAATAAGGCTACACATTAACCATACTTCTAGTGACTCGCTAGTCACTACGATATGTTTAACGCATTTCAGTACATTTACATGTAATCCATACGATGATTAATGTGTCATGGCCTATATTAGTCTGTATTTATAGAAGGCCAGATAAATAAGAAAAAATGCACGCTGTCAAAGTAGGGCAGTCCTTTATACCACCGTAGTTTCTTTGAACATTCATGAATGGAATTGATTGTAAACCTACTCATCAGGAAGTCCAGTATGGCCAGGTCTACGACGTCCACCAGCCTCGTACCCTTGTCGTACGGCGCGGTCTTTTTCACCGTGGAACAATAGTCTGGCTCTGTTTCCCATCTGGAATCAAAACAACTTGTGACATTAACTTTACTTGTCACTTTCCCTTTTTCATATTATAATGACATATTATAGGCTACTTGAGGGCACTGTTGAAAAAAGCAATAAACACACTTTGCCAGCTTGCTACGGCTGTACGACCGTCTCCACGGAGACCTCCAGGTCCTCCGGATGGCCAGCGAGAGGTCGGGCAGCATTAATGCCACGGAGCCCTCCAGGGCCGTGGGGCGACCACACACGGCGTGCTCCGTTGAGCAGTAGTACGAGCACTGGCCGTAGAAACAAGTGTTGCCCACTAGGGGGCACCGAAGATACACAGCCACACAGGAGAGGGGACGAGAAAGGAGGACAGGACAGGGGAGGAGAGGAGAGGTGAGGGGAAAGGCGATTGAGGAAAAGCGGACAGTTAGGAATAGAAGAGATGAGAGAGGATTGGAGACGAGGGAAAATGAGACGGAGGGTTATAGGAAAGGAAAGAAATTTAATGGGGAAGATAGGAGGGGAGAGGAGATAAGGAGAGGAGTTGAGAGGAAATTAGAATAACGGAAATAATAAACTCAAATAATAACCATAAATCAGTTGTTCCCCGAGGCTGTGGATCTTTATGAGCAGAAAAAAGATGGCGGAGGGCCATGAACAACACACACAGAGCACGTTATCGATCTGTGTGTTATGGGACACCAAGATGAGGGGGGGGGGGGGGGGGGGGGGGGGGGGGGGGGGGGTACCAGGAGAGGAGAAGAAGGTGCGGGCCAGTTTGTGGTCTGTTGTGACGTCTTTGATGTCCTTGACGACGTCCACCAGCCGGCCCACCACTGGGGGGATCCGCCGGTACCCAAGAATCCTTCAGTAGGAATCGTGGGGGAACGATGAGAAAACAGTCGGAGGAAATAATGGCGAGAGAGTCTTAAGACATTATTGTTTTAGTGCCAGACGACTTCTTGATTTGAATTAGGTCACAATAATAAGAGATGTAAAAACACATCTATATTTTATACTTTTCCATTAAATTATGTACCGTGCAGGCGTCCTCAGACTCTTCCCAATTGAATAAAATGAACTCTGATCGAAACAACAGTTTCATGCCGTCTGCCATATTGTGCTTTGCAGATCCCATCTCATTATAAACAGTGAGAAAAGGAGCTCTACTGTGCTGTTCTTCTTGCTAGCCAACTGGGGCCAGCTGCCAGTTAACACCATACCCCCCGCCCCCTCATGGCTACCTGTCCAGGTGGAAGGCAGCGATCTCTGCGTTGTGCCGCTCAAAGTCAGAGAAGTAGTAGAGGTTGAAGTTGGTCTCCTCGTCTCGCTCCTGCCTGTGGGGAGAGCAACTCATCTTAAAACCAGCGCACGGCGTTGTTTCATTTCATCCTAGGTCGGCTCCATTAAGGCATGTCAGGCTACCGACTCAAACCATCTTTGAGTCGCTAGTTGTAACTCTGTTGGTGCACTGTACGTGTACTTAAAAGCGAATCATTTACCCAGTGACGCTAATCTGAAGAGAACATTTTAAAACATGTCTTGTTGCTGGGTGCAGTGACTCAACTTAAGACATGGTCACCTACTGACTCGAAGTGCTATGTATTGATGGACTGATGAACACAAACAGGAAATAAAAATACAATTATGCCCATCTCTACAGAGAAATCAATCAGAGCCTCAGAACACTACAACGATTTCATATAATCATGTGCGTATAAGGTTGTGAATATTCTCACAAGATTTGAATGTTTTTAAATTAAAACAAACTACCCCTCATTACCCTCTCGGTCTCATTGTGTTGCCTTAACCTCGAAACTCGATTCTATCATCCATCTTATGCAGTGTGATAAAGCCGCTATATATGTTCCAGTGGAGAAGGGAGGTGTTGCATGAGGGAGG
>NC_079414.1:12399343-12404343 GCF_026213295.1 Gadus chalcogrammus | reverse complement strand
TCCTCTCTTTTGTTGTGTTGAGACAGATCACCCCCTTTTGCCTTTCGGTTTGTTACGTCTCATGAGTTTGAGCCGCTCCAGATAGGGGTTGTAACACCGCTGGTTGTAAACAACACGGTCCCCCCGTCCCCTTACTTAACACTACTTTCCACCAAACACGCAGAGTTTGCTGATTTGTCACAGACTCTTTTTCCTTGTTCCTCAAACCCGTCCCTATCTTTCACTCCTCTTTTCACCTACAGCAGCTACCTGGGTTTTAAAACGGTTCAGTCTTTTACAGGGTTGGAAAGTTCAGGCTTTGTTTGCAGCAATAATGTCAGTTGGACCAAGGATTCAAAATAGTGGTTGCCTTGCCTTTTTATACTAACATGAAACCCTCTGTGCACAGAAGGATACAGATGCTTAAACAGATACACACACACGCACGCACGCACGCACACACGCACGCACACAATGACACATTCATATTGGAATGGACACGCACGCCTGTGGTTGGTCTGCATGGACCTACACTTTTTCACACACTTGCCTGTGCTTTGATATGCATGACCTATGCACGTACGCACACACACACACACATGCACGGACGCACGCACATACGCACGCATGCACACAATGACACATTCATATTGGAATGGATTTCAACTTTTCTTAATTATAGCAGTCCCCGCAGCAGTTGGTGAATGAAACATGAAACTCTCCTTTAATGTGATTCGGTCCTCTTTTGACCTTCCCTTCATGTCAATTTTTCTTTTTCTTTTGCACTCTATTTCTCTCTCTCCTTTTCTATGCTGCTGTCCACTGTTTCTCTTTTGCCCCCTCTTTGTCATTCACTTTCGCACCGACTCTCTCTCTCGCTCGCTCTCTCTCCCCCTCATTTCTTCAGCTCGCTCAACCACTTCAGATTTTTTTTTCAAAACACATACAACAAATCAATCATACATACACACACATACACATACACACGCACTCGCACAAAAACTCAAACAAACGTACAAACACGCCCACAATCGCATTGAACAGCACTCACACACACACACATATAACATCACTCACACACTCAGTGGCACAAACATTCAGGGACAGACACATCCCTGAGGTTGTTGCTAGGAGACGACAGCTACCTGTGGACTGATGGGGGCACTGTCTCAGCACCGCGCCGGCCAGACGTCATCTCAGGATCACTCAATGTCTCCTGGTGATTCATGGCTGTGCCACTGCTGCTTTCAACACCCAGTGAAACCCAGAAAGGTTAAGGTTTTTGATGAAGGGATTTTACATTTATTTTACCAGGAAGTCACACCTCTCCTCTAGGAGACCTGTCAAATAAAGTAAGTTATGCAAGTTTAGAGATAAAGAGAGGATTCCTAGTCTCAGAAAAGTGTAGCCGCATTTGGGTGTTTCACTCACAAATGTGTGCATTAACCGATGTAAGTTGCTTTGGATAAAAGCGTCTGCTAGATGTGCTAATTGTAATTGTAATTAAATTCCCTATGTCAAAAGCACATTTGTAAGCAACATCCCTACCCTAATAATAAGTCTAAATTCACTGTAAGCCCCTGAGGTTTAATCTTTATCTCGTATGCTCCTCGGTTAAGACTGAGAAGACTCCCCGTCAGCCCCATAACGTTGTTTGGGATGGAATATGACCTATTTATTGTTATTATCAAATGCCACTGGCTTGCGTTGTCAGTGTGACTCTGCAAGTCTTTGAATGAATATTTAACTTAGTCAGGAGGACCAAGCTTGAAAGTGGGGAGATATAAAGAGCATCAGCAGTAAATAATGAATGGGAGCCAGCCTGGGGGGGGGGGGGGGGGGGGACACACACTGTGTTGCTTCTGAGAAGAATCTCTGTAACAGAGAGAGCTGCACACTGACACCAACTGCCTCGCCTCCCTGCAACTGTTGACCGGGGGTTTATGAGGAAATTAATAATGAAGGCAGCAATTGTATTTCTATGTGAGAGTGCATGAGAGAGTATGTGTTTGTGTGTTCTGTTCGTTTTGTCACAGGGCAGGCTGACCAGTGGGGTCACAGTGTTTTGAGTAAACATGATTTCAACATCATCTTTACTTAAATCGCTCAGCAGATACTTTTATCCAGAGCGACTTGCAGTGAATTGAGATACATGTCAGTATGGAGCAGGAATACATGTGAGGGTATCATGCTCAGTGACTGTTGATAATGGGGTAAGGAACCTAAATGGATTCCAACACACTGGTCGCTACACCGTCCTGCATGTTAATTCTACATTTGCGTCAGTTTTACCCTCGAACCACCCAAACGCATTTCATTATTATTGTGTTTAATTTTATTTCTGCTTTTTCACCATTTTGAAAAGTGCAAATTGTGATTTGATAGGGATAGGTTAAACGATAGTGATGACTGTGAAACAAATAGAATCATCCATAAGCTACTGAATTTCCAATGACTTGAGTTTAAAATGAGGGCATTTTGTTAGCTCATGCCTGGAATTTATCTGACAATAAGTCCTCTTTTTCAAAATAGAGTATTTATTCAATGAGAATGAGCCAGATGCCATGCAATCTTTCTTTCGGTATAGTTTAATGCCATAAGAAAGCATCACTCTTTTAAACGATCTTGACTAGCAAACAGTATAGCAGGGCTAAATTAGAGTGTTGTGCATTTCTCTGAACAAAATGGCCCTCTGAATGTTTACAAAATATATACTACATCATTGTAATATGAAGGATATTATCATATTATAATAAATATTTTAAAAACAAATATCACAATTACCAGAAAAAAAGCATGTGTTGACTGGTCTGTTTGAAGACAAAGACTGCATTGTAGAAGGCAGGAAGAGAAACGCTGCATCAAACATCTGTTTAAAACACAACTCAAGTTTATTGTATCACCAGAACAGCACGCATACAGGTCTGTTCGCTTGGGTCTGTTAAAACTGGTATGAACGTAAAAGTAAAGCGTAAGAAAAACGTTGACATCAACAACATCAACCATAAGGTTGGGATTATTGTGGATCTGTACACCGGACGAGTCCTGAAACATGTCCTTAACTGAAGGAAAGCAGACCCTGGTCTGTAGTGTCTGGGCTGCACACGCACAGCCCTTCATCGTATTGAGACCACAGTGTTCAGCGTTGTTCCGTTTTTCACATGTGATCCCCAATCGTTGCATCAAAATATTTACACACATCAAAACTGTGTTGAAAACCTACAAAGTGGGGGGGACTGGGGACGGACAGAGAGAGTCAAAGGAAACAGAGTGTAAAGAATAATAAAAGTGTAGGGGAGGAAAAACATAAAGGACTATTGCAAAGAACCTTGGGCAGAGAGGAAAGACCTTTTTTCTAATTTCTTTTCTTCTTTTTCTTAAAAAATATTGTGTGTGTCCAGCACACACAAACATTCACACGTGCACACACAGTCCCTGAAGAGAAACGTGGTTTAAAAAAAAATGGACAATGTGGAGAGACCCTGGCCGGATATACAGTATTATTGTAACAGAGTAATACGAATGCAATTAAAAAGACGAGAGAGAGGTTACAGCATCTGGGATACATGGAGGGAGAGGGTGTGTCTACGGACGGGTGAGGAGCAGAAGGACGTCTAATCGGTGGAGTCTCTGAGCGAGAGCATACAGTACTCAGCATTTCAAACACCTGTTTCAAATAAAAATAAAAATAAACATTTCAAACGCCTGTTTCAAATAAAAATAAAAATAAACAGTTCAAATAAAACCACACGTTCCGAGTGATGGCTGGTACAGCCAAGATGGCCGGTTAATAAGTACACAAGGAAACCGACGCCGCTAACCGCGTGCAAAGTCACTAGCGCATCCCCCACACGAGGGTGGGTGAACCGTTTGCACCTCAAAGAGTTCCGAGATGCAAAAAACGTAAGAAAAATATAAAAACAAATATCTTATAATGTTATCATTCATAAAACGTTATGGCTGTAACTTTAGTTATATTATATGTCACTTAACAATAAAAGCCAACTATACAGTGGAGCCACATCCAGCCTGTGGGACACAGAGGTCCAGGACAGGACGGGATTGGCACCGAACAACCCTTTACATCAGCAGCCCATCGCAGTGTTAATAAATGGATACCATGAAATGAGCCCGCTCTTTTCCCCTTGTTTTATCAGAGTTTCTCCAGATCTACGTCGGGGACTCAGACAACCCGGTGGTTGGAGAGGTGAGGAGGGAAGATGGATGGAATGATGGGAAGGACGGACGCAATGGAGGACAGGCGGCGTGATGAGAGGAGGGGAGGGGCTAGGAACACTTCCACACGCACACGGCCAGGCTGCCTCCGAAGAACATGTAGAGCAGGTTCTTCACCTCGTGGGTCACCTCGAAGCCAAAGCCCTCGCCGATCACCACGTGCCACGAGCTGCCAAACTTCTTGTCCATGGACTCCTTGATCATCTTCGCCGCACTCTGAGAGAGAGAAACGGAAAGAGACCGGAGAGAGACAGGGGGAGGGAGTGAGTGACGTAGAGACATAGAGAAAGAGACAGACCAGATAGAGACAGGGTGAGTGGTAGTGAGAGAGATAGTGAGAGAGAGCAACAGAGAAAGAGAGAGAGAGACCAGATAGAGACAGGAAGAGAGGGAGTGAGAGAGAGAGAGCAACAGAGAGAGAAAGAGAGAGAGACCAGATAGAGACAGGAAGAGAGGGAGTGTGAGAGATAGGACAGAGAGGAAGATAGATAGATAGATAGATAGATAGATAGATAGATAGATAGATAGATAGATAGATAGATAGATAGATAGATAGATAGATAGATAGATAGATAGATAGATAGATAGATAGATAGATAGATAGATAGATAGATAGATAGATAGATAGATAGATAGATAGATAGATAGATAGATAGATAGATAGATAGATAGATAGATAGATAGAGACATGGCAAGCCGTTTTAACATTTAATCAGTAGGGCTGACTTGTAGTGATTTAGTTTTCACAAGTCAAAATTACCTTTCGATATTTTAAAATGTTGTTT
>NC_079414.1:12384343-12391843 GCF_026213295.1 Gadus chalcogrammus | reverse complement strand
CTTTCCTCACCAAAGGTATCCGAAAATCAATAAAACTAAGAGGGATGGATTCAATAGACTTTCGACATTCTGCCATCTTGGCTCGCAAAGTCGACAAACTCCAACACTTCAAGTGATATAAGCAATCTACATTAAGTTTATTGTCTGATCCTAATTAAATTAGTATGCCTTTGTTTGAGACAGGATCCTAGATGAAGGACAAGGTTATAGCCTAAGATAGGTGTTCGATTACATGGTTATATTTCAACCCTTCCAACTTGTTACTCGTCGAACACAAACGTGTATTCAGATAAAATATGTCAACATAAATTATCTTAATGAATCAGTTAGTTTGGTTTAGAGGGACCGCTGAATCTTCCACCACCCGTTTCCCAAACCCAATAAAAACCACCTACACCTCATGCCCCTCTTTAAGCTCACTACAATCATCTGCCCCAATGTCTCCAGCTCTCCCATCTCTCCCTCACCCCCTTCCCCTCCTCTGGACGTCTCCCCCCTCCGTCTCCCCTCACTGTTTGTGTCCCTTGGGGTTGGTCCTCTGGGCGGCGTGGCAGGGGTCCAGGGACTCCTTGATCGCCCCACCGTAGACGTCCACGTCCAGGTCGGTCCAGGGGGCGATGTTGCCCAGGACGGGGGAGCTGCAGTCGGCCAGGGCGGCCACCTCCGCTGGCTTCAGCACCCGGTCCCACAGGTTGAACTGGGACAGCTCCCCCACCAGCGCCTGGGAGGCGTCGAACCGTCCACCCAGGGTGTCCTTGGGTTGGGCAAAGAGCGGGAAAACGATAAGGAGGACGTCAATGATAGGCCTTTTTGGTTCAATGCCATTTGGCGTTGGCACTTTTATGTTCCCCATGTTGTTCTTTATTGACATCATCTCCACATCCACCCATCCATCCATCTCTCAATCTATCAACCCCTCATCCTTCTTTCCTCCAATCATCCACCTACCCAGCCACCCAACATATTCATCTATCATCCATCCACTGCTCCATCCATCCTCTCCCCATCCATCTCATCCATCCAACCACCATCCATCCATCTCCTCCCCATCTCATCCATCCAACCATTATCTCTCCATCCATCCATCCATCCATCCTTACATCCATCCATCCGTCCATCCATCCATCCATCCATCCATACATCCATCCATCCGTCCATACATCCATCCATCCGTCCAACCAACCATTATCTCTCCATCCATCCATCCATCCATCCATCCATCCATCCATCCATCCATCCATCCATCCATCCATCCATCCATCCATCCATCCATCCATCCATCCATCCATCCATCCATCCATCCATCCATCCATCCATCCATCCATCTATCCATCCATCCATCCAACCATTATCTCTCCATCCATCCATCCATCCATCGATCCATCCATCCATCCATCCATCTCATCCATCCATGCAGCCAGTGGTCTGACCTGCTCCTGCCCCAGGATGAGTACCCCCCCGGGCTTGATGGGGTGCCAGGCGGCCAGCCCCTCTCCCCTGCCCTTCATCTTGCCGCCCTGGAAGGCCTTCCACACCCCGTCCCGGAGCGTCCAGCTCACACAGACGTGCTGCCACTCATTCTGCAGCAGAGACAGGGGCAGCTGCGCCACCTAGGGGCAGACAGTTGAACAACGTTAGTCCTCTAGTGGGGAAACTCAATAGACTGGCTGTGATTAGGTTTCCCTTCAACATGGCCAGCTTCCATGCAATGTGTAACACTTCCCTAGCGTGGTCCCCTAATGTACATGTAATGGACCACAGTTGGTTCAAGGCACATAGATAGATAGCCAGTAAGACTGTCAGCCACTCAGTCAGCCAGTCAGACTTTCAGCAACTCAGTCAGCTAGTCAGACTGTCAGCCGTGAGTCAGCCAGTCAATCAGACTCTCAGACGTCCAGTCAGTCAGCCGGTGAGACCGTCAGTCAATGATTCAGTCTGTCAACCAACCAATCAGTGAGCCAGCCGGTCAGCCAGCCAGATATATGTTACCTTGTCGTTGATGAGCAGCTCCACAGGGTTGTGGACCCCCTGCAGCAGGACCAGCTCGTTGGGTTGCCCAGGGACTGAGTAGGAGAAGGGGGTCCCGATGCCACCCTCCTTGGGCTTCAGCCACAGGCAGGCGGTGAAGGCGTACATCTCGGGCATCTCCTTCCTCACCATGCCGTACATTTGGTTGGTCCGTATAGGGAAGGAGATCACAAAGCCGTCGGGGAAGGAGAGCTCTGTCATCGCTGGGGACAAGATTCAGAGAAAGAGATAGAGGGAGAGAGAGAGAGAGAGAGAGAGAGAGAGAGAGAGAGAGAGAGAGAGAGAGAGAGAGAGAGAGAGAGAGAGAGAGAGAGAGATGGAGGGAACGAGGGAGCGAGGAAGAGAGAGCAAGATAGAGTGAGAGAGAAAGTAAAAAGAATTGGGTTAGATAAGAAAAACAGAAACAGAAGATGAAAGATGAAAAACACCCACATAAAGCTACCCAGCGCTCAAAACAGATTTACCCTTATTCATTTATTAATTTGGCCTTTGACACTTTCAATGCTTTGTTCAAACTTACAGGTCGAGAACAACCCTAACAACAAATTCAACATTGGAATCTGTAAGGAATGCAGCAAGAAAAACACCAGATAAAAATAATCATGTCTGAAAAACAGCACATAAATATAAGCTTATTATAGTCCAAACAATATGGTAACATCTCATCAATGCTGCTGCAGCAAATCTTCATCTCATCCACAATACGAACACATTTTGACATGGCAATGATAATGTTTTGCTCATTTTACTGCAAAAACTATTTGGCAGGTCCTGGACACAAGGAACCTCCACAGGTGTGTTTTGAAATGACAATGCTGGGAAAGGTAATTGCAAGAGAGCCAAAGAAGCTATCTGAAGGTTGTGAGAGCCCCTGCAAACCATATGGGTATTTCGATCCAGCGTCAAGGTCCCACGCATGAAATTATCCTGCAAACGAAAGCTGGATTCCTTCCTTACAGGCATTTCCTCCCTGCATAAGGATGAGCTGAATCGATCTGTAGCGAGGTGGCTCAGTCTCCATTACCTGAGGGCCTGCGCAGATTTGAATGTACGAAAGGGGTAAAGTTCTTTATTCTTTTTACTCCAATTCTATATTTTCTTCCTTAACATTCCTGTTCAAAAACCTACCTACCTACCTACCTATCAACCTACCAACCAATTTTGGATGGTTACAGATAGGAAAGGCAATATGGAGAAACCAAACAGGGCAAGCTTGACTTTAAAAATTTTGAAACGAAAAGACCACCCCTCCCTCAAGGCATGCCTGCAAGGTCACTTCCCCAAAACAAGTAACTTTAGCAATTTGAGGCTGCAACAGCCAAATATAACAGATGTTTCCGATCATTTAATTTATTCATTGACAAAATCTGTCAATCAAATGCTTTTGTTGACAGAGTATGTTAACAAATATGAAAGAAAAGGTTGCCCTAGCTTTAAGTAGAATATATTAAAATGAATATGAATACAAAAAGGAAAGTCCTCATGATTATCTTTGCTCCATTTTGCTCCAATTATGAAGATTGAAATGAACCAGGTCATCATTAGCAATTTGGGCTTCAGCGTCTGTCATAAAGCATGGCCAGGGGATCAAGATGGCAACCCTCCAGTTGCCAAAATACCAGTTGAACTTAATATGCACAAGCTAATACAATACAAGCTATTCAAAGCTAATAGGCTACACACTTACAACCTCTACCCTCCTCCCCTTCCCCAAAACTCCCCGAACATTAGTAGGGGTGGCCCTGGATAACACAAAGCCAGCCTGCAAATCGGTGCTACTGAGAATTTATGCTCCACCAAGCTACCATATTTAAGTTTATGTATCAGATTAAGCAGGGGCAGCACCAGGGGAGGGGGGACGACCACATTGTTCTTATGAAAGGCCAGTGGATCGCGGCCCTGCTCACCCACCGGCAGCCGACAAGGACTTACTGTGCTCTAGCTCGGCCAGGCGGTGGTCCACGGTCTCCAGGCCCTTGTCGATGTTGTCCCGGTGGCCCTGGCTCTCCTTCCTCATGGTCAGACGCTCCTTCTCCAGCAGCTTGATCTTCCTCTCCAGCTCCCCCTCCAGATCGCCCACCTTCCAGGGGCCCTTGCCCCCCCGCCCGGAGCTCCCGCCCTGGGGCGCGGGTCGGGCCGCGGGGCGGCGCCCTCCAGAACCGGGGGCCCCCGGGCCGGAGGCCCTGGGCGCGGCCGGGGGGGCGGTCGTCCGGCTGACGGTGACGCTACCGCTGTTGCTATTGCCGCCGCTGTTGCTAGAACTGCCGGTGTTGCTAGCGCCGCTGCTACTGGTGGTGCTGGCGGATGTGTCGGTGAGGTTCAACGCAGCCGGGCCGATCTCTGCCTGAGGCACAAGAGGGAGAGAGTTAGCCTGTAGGCCATCCACAAGGTGACCCCCCCGGGCTAGGGAGAGCACTAAAGGAAGCAGGAATATGAGAGGAAAGTCACATATAGGATCTTATATACAATGAAAGATATTATATAGGATGGTTATAGGGTGTCATTTATGACATGGGTGAACGCTGCTTCCAGAGCTGCCAGCAATGTAGAAAAAAAAAAATGCCTACTTGTTGGATGATCAAATGTAACAACGTAACATTAAGAAACAATTAATGAAAAGAGAATAATTAACCATTTCATTAGTATTGTATTCATGATTATATAAATATTTTTTTTTCTATATCGGAATATTGGCAGGAACGGGTGTGTTATTGATGAGTCTACGTGAGGATAGAGAAAGTTACATTTATTGATTATTATTGGTATATTGGCAGAGATGTGTGTGGTGCTGATTAGTCTACAAGATGATCGAAATATATTGATTACTTTCTGAGTATGAAGATGCAGATGTCCTGAGTATAAGTGTGTGTGTGTGTGTGTGTGTGTTTGTGGGTGTGGGTTACTATGTGCGTGTGTGCGTGCATTGGCGAGTGTCTGAATGTGCGTTTCAGTTTGTGTGTGTGCGAGCATGTGAGTGTGAATATGGCATTATATATTGGTTTTATTTCTGTGTTTGTTATGCAGTATCTTAAGCCCTCTGTCCATCCACTCTTTCATGTTGTATTTTTATGGGTTTTCCCCCGCCCCTTCCCGTCTCCCTCGCCCTCTCTCCCCTGCTCTCTCTCCCCGCCTCTCCTCTCCGGCTCAAAGCATCTTTTATTCATGTCTTCTTCTGGTGCCAAATGAGGAGGTGGAGAGGGTGCTGGGGTTGTGTAGGTGAAGGAGGAGGTGGGGAGGGTGGAGGTGGAGAGGGTGAAGGGGGGGGGGGTTAGGTGGCAGCGGGGGCTGAGGATGACAGGGCGAAGGTGGAAGAGGAGGTGGAGGGATGGAGGGGTGGAGGAGAGGACAAAGGTGAGATTGTGGTGGGATAGTGGGAGGTGGGAGGTGGAGGGGTGGAGCTGGAGCGGTCGGAGCAGAGGTTGGAGGTGATGGAGAGGGTGGGGCAGAAGAGGAGAGGGTGGAGAACAACACTGAGCATCAGCGTCATCATAGAGATGCATGACACATGCAGGGGGCTGACTAAGATAAAGGGGGAAGTGGAACGGCAGATAATGCCAAGACTGAGGAATGACAAATCACCGCCGACTCTCATATTCGTCATATGACGAATACTGCTTGCGCACGCGATAGACATTATTGATGGGTTGTAAACATAAGTTTGTATCGATTTAGCCATATTTAGCACTGAATATCATTTTGTGTATTCTATGTCTGAACCGAATTATTTGACAAAAAACGGTTGGCTGTCACCGACCGGACATCCACGTGTCATTGTTAGGAAGTTGTAAATAAGTAGGCCACTACCTCCAGTTTCTCGATGCGGTCCTTCAGATCCATGATGGCCCGCTCCAGCTCCTCAACGGCCCGCGCCGTCTGCAGCTGAGCCGCCGCCGAGGAGCTAACGTCATCTCCCGCCATGAAACGGCGGTTGCTGCTCCACGGTCCCACGCTGCGCTCGGGCACGTTCTTGTCGTCCTCGAGGTCGCTGTCGCACTCGTTCAGTTTCCCGGTAAGCTCGCGGATGGTCTGCTTGTCCATGAGGATCTGTTCGTTCTGCTGGCCCACCACCTGCCGGAGGTCTTTCGCCGTGGTCCGGAGGTTGACCGATTCCTCGTCCACAGCCCACGGGTCGTCCGCCTGTGGCTGCTGCTGCTGCCGAAAGATCTTGTGGTTACATTCTCCAACCGGAACCGGAGTGCAGATCAAGCGATTGAAGCTAAACGTCTTGGCGGACCCTACTCCGGCCACGTCCCCTGTGCCGAGCTCATTCAGAGTGGGGACGTCGAAGCCGATTCCTCCCAGGCTGTTTCCTCCGTCGAATGACCCACCACCACCCTGGAGAGCGCCCAGTGGCCCGGCATGAGCCACGGCGCCCGGGGCGAGGGCGTCAAACCTCTCGGGCGCCAGGGTGCCGTTGTCGACACCCGGAGCCACGATCTTCCGAGGATACACGCTGGCGATGATGCAGATGACCGCGCCGAGGAAGGCCACCGTGCCCGCGGCTACGAGAACCACGACGAACTTCATCCCGGCGAAGAAGATCCGGAGACGGATTCAAAAAGGTGGCTGTAATCTAAACACACCACCACTCAAAGTTAGAGGAAAAACACACACACGCATGCCTTACCATACTGGATGGAAATGCAACATAATTTTTTGCTGGATCGATAAGCGATCGCCATTGGTATATTTGAAGATGTTATCGCCAGCTTGACCGGTCGCCCAATATACTGATTACTACGTCTGAGAAGGGTTTGGCTAGTTTGTTTTTTAATTAAATACACTCACGTGCACGAGTAATTCAGCGTCCGCAGATACCAGGAACGATGTAACCTTGCGTCGTTCCGGTGTAGAATGCAGCCTAAACCACCACTTGTCTCAGTCAGCCCGGGCGCAGCTCGACATATCCACGGCGGGTCTCTCTCCTCGTTACTAAGCTCCTCTCCTCCAGTGCGTTACTATGGGGATCTGGAAGGAGGCGGGGGATGCTGAGCGAAAGAGGATGTGGGCATGCGTCACTCGGTCGATGGAACCATAACAAACAGAGGATCCTTCTGGTGCGTGTGTGAGTGTGAGTGATGTGAGTGTGTTTTATGCATTGATGACCTAATAACAAGTTCAAACGTTTTGAAAGCACTCTTTATAAAATTGTGATATATTTTATGTATTCTATAATTTAAGTAATGCCGGGATTAAGATTCCACAGTTGGAATAATTACAATTTTCATAACAAAATAACTAAAATAATTGCATTTTTCCTCTGCTTCCCTTTATAATAAGAAGTAGGATAACCATCCATCCAAGCACTACCCAGACAGCAAAGCACTTTGGTAGAGGTGTCTGCAGGCTGCGGAGGTTATCTTTGTTCATCAGGAACGGTATTGACTAACTTCTGCTCAGCCATTGACAGCCGATGGAACTAATAACAGCCCATGGAGGACGTTGTTGGTTCAAGTTAAATTGGATAGAGCT
>NC_079414.1:12354343-12379343 GCF_026213295.1 Gadus chalcogrammus | reverse complement strand
GAAAAAACGATTTCAATAAACGACTGAACAGCGAAATCTAATAGCAAAGAGGAGCTAACAGCAGAAACTACTGTTAGACAGCAGACCAGGGAAGGGATACGATATTCCAGGAGCTTCGGACTCCACTAAACCTTATGGAGTCATGGTTTGTCTGGGTCCCGTTATTGTTGTTATACAAGTTGTGAAAAGCAGCGACCAGGATGTAAAGCTTCAGGTATTAAGAAGCTGGGTTTATGGAGCCGTTCTGACAGGTAGGCTGGGCGAGGGTAACCGCGACCAACAACCTAACCTCTACTTAACCTTCTTGCCATATCATCTGAGAAGTCACATAGCTAAAATGCGGCAAATTAAAAAGAATCACAGACTGCTCGCCAGTTTAGCGTCATGGCGGACATAACAGAACGGTGGAGGACTCGAGGAAGAGAAACCAATGTCTGTGGGGCCACACAGTAAAATCGGCCATCAGTTGGAAATCTATGGATTTTTGTGATTTTACGAATTCTCTGTTCGAAGGCTGTGCGATGTGCGTGCATATAAACGCAAATTCTTATTAGCTGTGCATTTATGAGGGGCGGGGGAAAGGCCTTGGGAGTAGGGTGAAGGACATTGGTAGCTTTTTTAAGCATTCTGTTGCTGCGTTTACCTCGCAAAATGTGGATGCGATGGCTTGGACTCTAACTGTGCAAAGATCCTATCCCCTGTCAAACTAACAGCAGGTCGGGCAACCAGCGAAATTCAGGGATGGGCAACGAAATGGCATGACACCAAAAGGTGCTCAACACACCCCTTTGTGGGGCAGTGCATGTATCAAATTGGCATTTAGTTTCTTTCATGTACACTAAGTGTGCTTGGTAATAGTTCGCCCACTGTCCTAGTTTGTGGGTGTTTTACTACGACGCTATGACACCAAACACGGGATGTGCAGCAAGCCTGAAGGAACTGAGCAGAAAGCTGCTTCCCAGTCGGGGGACCAGTCTATACAAAGTCACTAATGTGCAAGTGAACAAAATATGGCCATTCAAGGGGCACAGGCTGCATCTTCAATACCTCTATTTCAAAAATATTATGCCATTATTATTACCATTATTACATCATCATTATTATTATTACTAGTCAATGGCTGGGTGGCGTTAAAATTACATTATTCATCACACAAATACAGCAACAAATTGAAAAAGGAGGATATCGGTGTATTTGTGCCATTATTGGAACATCTCCTAGTCTTAATGGTGGTTTGTGAGCTCTGTATAGAGTATGGTTCAATCCTGTAACCAGCTCTGCTCACTGCCATCAGTGAGGAACCCGCATGGCTGAGGGCCGCTGATTGGACTTTCAACATCCAATCAGAGACTAAGAGGTTTTACGGACAGTGGCGCAGAGTAAACCATGAGCAGAGGCAAATAATTCAATAAGCTGTGCGGTTTTCAATCTCTTGCATTAGAGTGGCTTAACCAATATCACAGGCAAACTTTAACTCCTAAGAACGGAAGGATTAGTGGGGAAGTTTTCCCCACAAACCAATAGCATTAACTGTTTCAATGAAGCATGGAGGGCCATGTTGACCGCTTCCTAAGGGAGGACTAGAGCCACCTTAACAATACACTCATCTCCACAGCTATGTAAACTCAACTTGTTTAAGACAGGCTGGTACGTCCAATAATAGTCACACTTACACCGGTACAATCCTTTAAAGGAGGGAGGGGAACACTGGGGAAGCAAAGTGGCAACATTGGCGAGAATCAATCTGTTGTCATGGACAACTGGCTTTCTAACCTTTGACCTTCCTATGGCTTGGGAGGGGCGGGCTCAACAGCAGCGGCAGAAGGGGCGGAGCCAGCTTCGGTCCCGGCGGAGGAGGGGGAGGGGGGGCAGGAGGGGGGGGTGGGGAACTCCTTGATGGTGACGGTGACCAGGTTGGTGGTGACGTCGGTGACGACCACGCCCTTGCAGCTGGGCCCCGTGTCGGGGCGCCAATCGGGGTCCCCCTCGGCGGGCACTCGGGAGGGCTCGGCGGGGGCGGCCGGCGGGGGGTTGGCCTGCCGACCGGACACAGCAGAGGGCGCCTCGTCGCCGGGGAGGGAGGAGGAGGGGGACGTGACGGCCGCCAGGCTCGGCGTCGACGGCTGGGTGGTCCGGCTCTCGGGGGCCTCCGTCGCGGGCTGGCTGGGCCGGGGCTGGGAGCAGGCCGGGGCCTGAGGGGCGCCGGAGGGGGGGCCCGATGCCGGGCCGGGCTGACCCTGGGCGGCGCTCTCAGGGACGGGGCCGCCCGTGAGCGGGTGGAAGGGCCGGGGCCCTCCGCACTGCAGGCCGAAGGGCTTCCCGTACATGGGGAAGCCCAGCATCTTCAGCGGGGGCTGGAAGGGCCGGTAGGGCGCCGCCTCGCCATGCCTCTTCCCGATGATGCGGTTGCGGGACGGGAGGTTCTGCCGGCCGGCCAGGGCCCCCCTGCCGCCGGCCACGGACCCCCGGCCGGGCTTGTCGATGACCTTCAGGTTGACGATGATGCGGCCGCGCTTCACCTCCCGGGGCTTGACCCGGCGGTTCAGGATGCGCACCGTCTCGGAGAAGGGGGAGGCGTGGGGGCGCGAGGGGAAGCCCCCGGGGCCGGGCCCGGAGGAGGCGGCGAGGGCGCGGGGCAGGGGGCGCCTGGACATGCGGTGGCAGCGGTGAATGTCTTTCTTCAGCTTGTGGGTGGAGGCCAGGGAGGAGTTCTTGGCGGCGGGGGTCACAGAGGCGGCGGAGGCGGAGGAAGAGGAGGTGGCAGCAGCAGCGGACGGAGGTAAAGGAGGGCTTAGGGCGGGGTCCCCTGGAGAGGCGCGGCGGGTGCTCTTACGTTGGTTGGCGTCCCCAGTGCTTGTCTCCCCTTTTAGAGTACGAGCCTGCAGAACAATGCGTGTGCACAGCTTAGGGACGTGAAGAAGAAGCAGGGCCCATTCAGCATGCATGGTTACTCAGAACAGCGTGAGCCTTAGGTGAACCATCGTTGAGAATTAGAGATTTCGCCAAACACATGCGATGCAAATTCTGACGAAAATTGGTGCCAGGGAATGTTATTCATTCTAGTTTGTATGGCTGGCACCAATTTGAGCCAATCAAAATTGCGTCACGTGTGTTTGATGTTGACAGGGCTGTGTGGTTGGCTTGGATTTGATCATTAGAACCAGATAAAAAGAGTACCTTCATGCCAGGACTTTTGGGTTTCGGCCCTCGTTTCTTTGGCCCGTGCATTTCTCTTTCACGCTCCCTAAACAACAAACACAATTTTTTTAATGTGTTTTTTCTTAAAAAAAAAAAGCTTGATTGATCCGGATGAGTTTTGGAGAGACACAAACAAAGATGGAGAACAAGAAACAGAGAAAACAGAGGGAGGAGAGGAAAGGGTCAGAGAGGAGAGGGTGAGAGAGACCGAAAGGAGACCGTGACCAGAGACATTCAATTACTTCACATTTATCAAGCTGCTGCTTTTGTCCCAAGCAACATACAATGGGTGCATTCAATAAAGTACTCAAAAAGTGAAAACAATCAAATGGCTCAAACAAGAAAAACTGCTTAAAAAGCTACAATACAAAGAAATATTAATAAGAACATGACCCATGTCCATTGCTACACTCCACCTAGGTGACTTTTACTGGGAACCTCCGAATACAAGAACGAAGGGCAGTGGTGTTGAGAGCCGGTTCATTGTACTTTGCAGATAGCGATATCTGCAAACCGTTTATTGTACGGTTTGCAGATAATGATACGGTGTGTGTGGTGATGGCTGGTTCGATCTAACCACATTGATTGCGAGAGAGAGGAGGAGCAGGGTAACAAAGATCTCTGCATCACTAAGAAATGGTTCATGTTTTGACATTCATCATGTCTTGGATTCATTTAAGGCATCATTTAAGGAATGGGAAATAGAGAAATAGACCTTTGAAATAGTCACTGAACAAACAAACTAACGAAGGAAGTTTGTTTAAGTCCTTGGAGGACTTTCCAAAGTGTGTTTTTAAAACGTAACTGACACAATGAAAATTATGATGACGACTAGTCACTCTCAAAAGCACTGCCGTGATTTTAGATCGGTCATTCCTCAGCAGGTAGGAGTTTTGGCGTCTTCCTCATGGACGCCTACAAGTAAGGTTCAGACTTTGGGGTTTAGACCCAGAAGCTTTCAGATTAAGAGTCAAACACCCTAATCACTAGACTATCCGGCCAGAACTCACATCCCTTTGAAGATGTTACATTTTTTAGGAGATTAATATAGTTACACATCATATGAACTTAAGTTTCAAATCCCAGTCGTCCACACCTTCATGGGGCGATTTTTTTGTTTACAACTTTGGAGAAACACTTACTTCTGCTCAAAGCCCAGGAGCAGGCGGTCATCCAGAATGTTCTCTTCTGGCTCCCAGGTACTGTGCCTAATCACAACAGACATTGAGTTAGAGCTCTGTTGAATCACTTTCAGAACAAACCGCTACCTGTTATTCCAACCGTGGCGGCAAAACATCCTACTTGAGCACACTGTACATCCTCATAAATCAACGCTTAGCACATCATAATAAAAAATACATTAAAAAGAAACGGCACAAATGTGTCAAGTTACTATTAAAAGTTTCACTTACTTTAGTGCCCAGCCTTTCCATTTCACAAGATATTCAAGACTACCCTGTAAAAAAGAAAAAACGCATTTATGATTGAGGAATAAATATAAATTGTTTAAGACAAAAGAAGCAATGTTTTCTTCACACTTACTCAGATTTCATCATCTAAATTACTTTTACCGCGCTGTCATATGACCTTCCAATGCTCGGTATTAGGACAGATCATTTGTGCGTGCACTTTTTCAATCCACAGATTTGGCATAACAAAATCCATACACTGCACTGGCCTGAGGCTGGAGCGTACAGCCTGTTCTGAGCTAGAAAAAAATCACAATCTCAAAATAATAAATCCTATATTGTTTATACATTTTTATAAACCAACGCAAAATAATAGTTTTTATTTTCTATGTCAAAAGCTTAGTAGTGAGTTGGTTGTAGCTGCGATTCGCTTGCAAGTAAAGTCGGGCCCTGCATTTTGTTCTCGTCTTACTATGTGTGGTTTTGTCCCCTCCACGATTGGCCCCTCTTTGTGTTGCTATTTTTATTGCTCTGCCTGGGCCATAATATAACCCCCCTGACGTAGTACTCCGCTTAGTAGGCTACTTGCTGTGTAGCAACAATGCCCAGTACCAAGAAGTTGACTCGCAACGTCAGCAACATGCACATAATGAAACAGCTATTACTTTATGTGATTGCTGGAATTTTCCCATTTGACCCAGTATGAAGGTTTAATTGTGAGATAATAGTTTAGTCCAAATAGCCATGATGATCAGTTCGGAAAACAACCACCACCCCTTAATATTTCATATCATAATCTATCGGAAGTAGCTTTAACCTTTCCTCTTACTGTTTATTCATACAGATTAGTATTAACAGTAACCTCAGCCTGACAAACACACACGTGTTATTTGGTTTATTTGCGTATATTCACACAATCTAATCTCACCAACAGCCCCTTTTTGAGATCTTCACAAATAGTACAAATATGTAAACGGGGGAGGAAAAGTGCTTTAAGTAACACGACTCCCTTTGATGATTCGTTATCGACACAAGTGGATTAGCAGCCTCAGGTTCACACGCTGGTATCCCACACGTCAGCCCACTCGTGTTTGTTACGACCGTTATCGATCATCCAGCACGTAATCCACAATCCACGACTTTGAGGCTAACCGGTTAGCTTTTAGCCCATCCTGTAAGCAAGGCCTATATAATATACAATCTGCTTTAAGTAAGCCCCGGGTGTGCATAGTGGAGCTGTGTTGAGCAGACCCCTCTCCTGCAACATCTGGATATACGATCAAAACAGGCGGGACGGCGAATCTCTTTACCTTGCGGACGCGGCGCTTGAGGATGGATTCCGCGGCGAAAACGCGATCACCCACCGCCGAGAGCTCCATCTTTCATGCCCGACTGCTATACCACTCTGTCTAAACAAGTAGTTCCCACTGCGAGGGTCGACTACTTTCACTAGTCTCCTGTCTGTGGCTGCAGACACAACAGCAGCGTACGAGCTGGCCCAAAAAAACACACCAGCCGGAAGGAGAGGGCTGTCACGTGGCTAAGGTCACCGTCGTCCTAGCAACGCCAAAGACTCCGTTGCGATGAACCAGATGATGAACCCTAGATGCAACCACACACAACTTATATTTATAACACATATTTATATGTGTTTATATAACATATATTACATGTATATATAACATATTTATATATAAAATATATAAAGTCAAACCAGTCATGATCACTGAGTTTTCAATTCCGATCAGGGATTTTTTATTATATATATATATATATATATATATATATATATATATATATATATATATATATATATATATATATATATATATATATATATATATGTGATACATCTTCCTTTATAATTGACTAATCCAACATGCCACATTATTTATTTCTTGTTTTTTCCATTCGTTATTTGTGTGTTTCGAATAAACTGAAATAAACTGGCGGCGTTGCAAAGGTGTCGTGCGCGATTGCTCGCTGCATTCCTCCCACAGGTCCCTCCCATTGCTACCCTTGGTTGGTCTGATACTTACGTCAATCAAAGCAAGCTTGGTTGCAGCGACCTAGTGGTTGTTGACGTTGACGTCAGGACTCAGAAGTCAACTCCACGGTGGGCAAGAAGCAGCCCTACCAACAGCATCAAGCTCATTCTAAACTAATGCGATTACACTCACTGGAGAGGTAGGTGGCTCACTGCTTTATTGTATAGGCACAAACAATGCGGAACGAAATGCATTTAACAGACAGGACATACACCTAGGTAAACTGTGTGGCGCGTGTCAACTAAATTGTGGACGGTGAGAAACTCGTGACATCTGAGAGCCAGTGTGATCTGCACACTGAGACGACATCGCCCAGACTCATGAGAGAGATCCACCAAGAGTGGAGTGGTGGTTCTGCGGAAATAGGAATGGGCAATAAGCTGTTAAAATGGATGCAGGCCTGCGTACTTTCTTAATACCACATGGGAATTGTCGGGCGTCACAGTAGAATGTACTATGTACAGGACGGTAAATACGAGGTATTAAGAGGTAAACAATGAATTAAGTCATAGCAAAATATATAGAATATGTATCTATCTACACTTACCCAACTTATTAAACGGAGGTTGTCTTGTCAATCCTTTAAGCCAGTGTCTACTGTCTAGTGTAGGAAGGGTTCATGGTGTTGAATGTACCGGATGCAGCAAGCAATTAAAATACTAATGCAATGGCTTGTATACCTTGTTCATGTCCCTCATTGGCAAATAAACAATAGCCAAGATAATACTTGAAATATGATTCAGACAACAGACCAGGGGCCCTAGTTGTACAGTGAGTAGACGTCGTCGTTTGTGTCAGGTCTCTTTAACCCACATTCTGTCTTCAAAGGTGACCATGCAGTTTCTGGGTCGGTTGTTAGACACGGTCTCGTCCGTGTCGTCCAATCTCTTCTCCAACCCGTACCGTGTGAAGGATGTGCCGCTGTCCGACTACGGCACCGGAGGCAAGGTCCGGCTGAAGGAGGAGGGTCGTATGGTTCTGTACCGGAACCCGGCCTGTCAGTCATGGGACTGTGTGCTCATGTGTCCGGAGAATCCCACTTTGGCTATCAGGTGGGGATACATTACAGCAGTGCAGGCTGCTGTGTTCGTATACATGCATGCATGCAACGACCTGAATGACTCACACACACACACACACACGCACACGCACACGCGCACTACCACATCCTCAAATTGTTATAGAAACTATGGTACCCCTTCAAGTTCATAATGAACTTTTTGACACTGGTGAATGGAAAAGTACACAGATGATCTGAATTATAGTCATCAACAATACATATTCCCTTACAAACAAACAGACTTATACACAATAAGTATTGAATCAAGGACACCCTAGAGGGGACCATCTCAGGCTTTGTGTTTATTCTATGTAGGCATTAGAGCTGGACTTTTTTGTTAGTTTGGTTCAAATTTGTGGTTCTTCTCAGTTATGTTTTCTCACGTTACAACTGACATGCACTGAGGACAGTGGTCCCCTGTGATAGAAGCTTGCTGCCCACATACTGAGTGTTTTCTTGATTTGTGGTGAGTCATTCTGACCCAGGGGGGAGGAGGGGGGGAGGTGGGTTGGGGCTACAAAGCCAGTAGTCTCTAGTGTTATGTTAAACCTGCCTGTGAAGCTGCATGTCCAGTATCACTCGTAAACTTATCTTATAACATCAGATGCACTTTAACTTCTTAAACTTTATGTAATCTTTTGCATTATTTGTCCTTTGTTTTTTTTGTATTAACTGACTTACCCCTGTAAGTGACCCAGATGCAAAGAGGCACGTTAGTATAGTGGCTACTTTAGCATTTAGACTCCCTGTCTAAATGTTCAACGTTTGATTCCAGTAGTCAACAGCCTCAGCATCCTTGAGCTAAATGCTCTAACCCCTACCTGCTCCTCCGAACTACATGCATCTGAATTCACTGCAAGTGCCTGCTTGATTAATAAATAGTTATTACATGTGGTGTGGTAAAGCAGCAGGTAGGGGGTTTGGGTAGCTTGCTCTTAGAAGTCGACAGGTAGGCTGAGGATATGCGGGATCGAGATTGAAGATTTAGGATTAGATTTCAGCAGTGTGTCAACACCCTGATCACTACAGTATCCTGCTGCCTATAGTGCGTCTGAAACCTCCTGCGAGGGGAACACAGCATCTATGAGCCATATAAATACAGTTTATGTATTTATACCCCCCCCCCCCACCACCAGGCTGTTCCAGGTGCCAGCGGAGGAGGACGCCCTGAACTGGTTCCCGCAGTACGCCCTCAAGCTCCGCCCCTTTTACGAGACCCTACACCTGAAGGCGGAGAGCACTCAGCCAATCGTGGACTGCCTCCGCAGCCACCCGGACTGGAGCTCCGCCCACATTGCTGTTGACCGGGGCCTGCGGGAGTGTCTGAAACACAACTACATCCAGAGGTCAGAGGTCATTGTATGCGTCCTACCGCTCTCCTTGTGCTTTCAAACTGCGCTTGAGTATGCTGTGGTCATCCACCAATCAAAATCAGAGGAGACGGCAGTACCTCATTTTTGATTATATTAGGGATGTGTTCGTACATCTGTCTAATAGTCTTTCTTTTAAATAATTTACAAAGAAAGTTTAGCTTACCGTTAACAACAGAATAGGAAATCTAGTCGTGGAATGAGCACCGAAGCCCTGATTGATGGCCTTCACCGGCAAAAAATATGTTTGTTTTCAGAGGTTGTGATGAGATTTATAATGTACGTCGAATAGTTCTGGTATCTCAGAGGTGCTGACTTTATGTACGGTTGTTTTCCTTTGCTCTAGCCTGTACGTCAAAACATAGCTTATAGGTAAACACTATAGTTAATAGGATTAACCTTGTTTTAAAAGGTCGGGTTCAAACTGGGTCAAAGTTGAAAATGTTTGAATATGGTGTGTAACGGTTTGAAGGTCTGAGCTGTGCGCTACGCCCTGGATGGGGTCTCCCCTAGGTCGTGCTTCATCATTAGCGTGCCCGCCGCTGAAAGCTCACTGTGCACTAGACATAAACCGCACATCCTGTCTGATTGGCGTGTTTCCCCCCCCCGGCCAGCCAGCTCAATGCTCGCGACGCCTCGGGCCAGACACCGCTGCACGTGGCGTGCGAGCGGGGCGACGTGGTGTGCGTGCGCGAGCTGCTGGAGGAGAGCCAGGCGCGCACGGACATCGCCGACCACAACGGCGAGACGCCCATGCACTGCGCCGCCAAGCAGGAAACGGCCGCCGTCGTCAAGGTGACGATTCTCTCTCCATCATTCTCCACGGTTACTGTTTCCATGTCACAGCATTCTTTCTCAATCGTTCTCGACAGTTACTGTTTCTATGCTAAAGTAATTGTATGTGTACTATTTTATTCACATAGCAGACACTTTATTCCTAACCGACTTGTGGTGCAAAACAGGACAGTGATTTACAGGAGCAGGTGGGAGTTAGGGTATCTTTCTCAAACATGCCAACAAGTAGACTCCAGAGATCCAACCAAGGATTTTTCCGCTGGGAGTCAGACACACCCATGGCCCAGCCCCCCCTGACACATACATTTTAAGCTTTGCAATATTTGTTTCCAGAAATCAGTGATATCATACTGGCCAACCCTATCACACCCTTTTAGGGATGCAATTTTGCTCTCATGGTAGGCCACTCCTTCAGTGGCTTGTTTATTTCCTCTATTCCTCTTTATCTCTCGGATTTGTGACATTCGTGATGCATCAATGTGGAATATCATGTTTCACAAGGATAAATATGTAAATGGTTCGTTATGTTCATTATCATTAAGTTATCATGTTCCACTCCCAGGGCAGGCTAGTGGTCTTGATCATTGACTTCCGTTCAAATGGTTCTTTGGTTTAACCCTCATGCCCACAGCATCCTTGGGCAAGATGCTTAACCCCTGCCTTGCAATGGTCAGTATCTCCATGTGACTTGCTACAAGTCCCTTTGGCTAAAGGTCTGCTAAAGAGTAATGTTAAAAGCTCTTCACCTCCTAAGAATATATTTAAAAACAAGACAAGGTCCTACTATCACAGAGCAGTGAGTTTGAGAGTGCTCCCCTGTAAACAGTGATTCAGGAGGTAGCGGGGTTCCCAGTAGGCTGGTAAACAAGGCCTGGGGGCGTGGTTATCGTCTGTGCAGAACACTGTAGAGTTACTAACTATTTACACACTGCTGTCCTGTTGTCCTCCTTCTTTAGTGGCCTCAGTCATCCATGCTTTTGTCAAACCTTCTCTCCATTCTGCTCTCCTAACATTGCAGACAGACATTTTGGATCGTTGTCTCACATACGTATTTCTTAATTGACGTGTGTATCATCTTTTTTTTGACAAGCATTACTTAATTATCCATTGAAACATGCGATTTGCAAACATAAACAGCCTGGATTTAGTCTGGATATCAGATAGTTATTAGATATTGGATTGACTATCAGATAAGTAATATTCAATACAGATTCTACTAATTTACTATTTGGACTATTTTCTATGACGCCTAGTGAACTCATATAGATGTCATTTGAGATGCTCAGGCTGTAGGTTATGGGGGTACTTTGATTGGCAGGTAAAACACCTTAAAGCCACTCCAGTGTCCGGCCCCTAATATACTGATAATGGTAATGAGGAAATCCTCTATTATTCAGCAGAGTGACTGTGTCAAATGGCCCTCTCTCGCCCCCCCCAGGTGCTGTGTTCACGTCTCTGCGCTGGTGTTAACGAGCTCAACACTGCGGGGGAGACCCCGCTCCACGTGGCGTGCCGTCTGGGTCGGGCCGAGGCCGTGGCCGCCCTGCTGGCCGGCGGGGCGCGCTGCGACGTGACGGGGGGCAGCGGCTACCCCATCCACTCTGCCATGAAGTACAGCGAAAAGGGGTGAGAATGGGCCGATGCATGAAGGTCAACGGGGAGATGTGTCAATGTTTCCGTTCCGATGTTTTTGTGTTGATCCTCGGGTCTGGGGGGGAATAGTTGAAATTGTAATGCATTTTAACTATGGCTACATGTGTTGCTGTATGTACATGGGGGACTCACTGCAGTGGGCTGTGTGGGTGTGTGTGTTAGGTGTGCAGAGGCGGTTCTTACAGCTGACCCAGGACAGCTCCAGGCTGAGGACCCTGTTTACGGAGGAAGTCCTCTCCACTGGTCCAAGACTGCTGAGGTGGACACCCACGCATAAACAAACACACGCGCACGCACACGTGCACACTTAAACACACGCGCACACACACTTAAACACGCACGCACACTTAAACCGGCACGCACGTACACACACTAAACACGCACGCACGTAAACACTTTAACACATTTAAACATGCACTTATATACACATAAACACAAAGTACATGCATTGATCCTTCTAAGGTCTATGACGGACCTCCAAGATGTTTCCTGATGTGGGAAAGAAAATGGGGAAAGTACTTAATACAAAATATAGGATTTTTTTAAAGGAATACTTAACTGAATTTTGTCCCTCCTTGACCGTGAAAAGGCAGACAGTGACTTTTTGGTTCTTGCGGGTTGAAGCCGACAACTCCCACAATGCCAATCAGCGCTCACTCCCTGAGGAACGTAACATAACAGCCAATCAGCGTTCACTCCCTGAGGAACGTAACATAACAGCCAATCAGCGTTCACTCCCTGCAGTCCATTGTGAACAGCAGCATGGAAGAGAAGTGATTGTTGAAGTTTGCGGCTCCCGGAGCTCTATATCTAAATAATATCATATTATCTAATATAGAGCTATCTATAGATATATAACAATATATAATATCACGGCCAAAAGCTGTTTGCGCCTCCGGATGATATTATGAATTAAAGACTGCGTCGGGTTCTCAGACGTCTCTGGTACTTCCACAACAAGTAAAGACTCGTAGTGGGGGTTATCTCGGCCCGAGTCCTGCCCGGGTTAGGGTACCCGACAGGTGACCGGCACAATTTCGCACAAACGGGGGAAAGATAATGTACGACCTGTGTCGGACACGGGTGCTGGTCGGGTGTGACGCCTGAACAGGGCGGGTCGGTCGCGGATTTTGCGATTGCGAGCGAGACGATGAGCGAATTGGATGATGTGCTTTTTTTGCACAGCAATCTAAAGCACCACGCCAAACACCAGATAGTGTAATTCCCCGGCGTTCCATCTAATGTGTCTAATTTTCCATCGGGTGCGGGTCAGGCATCGGTATCAATTTATAGAAGGTCTGGTCGAGGGCGGAATGTAATTCTCGGGTAGGGGCGGGTGCGGGTTTGCAAAATAAGACCAGAGTATTGATTCTCTGCCACGGTTGAGAAGGAATTTGGGGAAGAAACGTTGGATTTGACTCTCTGAAGTCCAGATTGAACTGCAACTTCAGATTGATGTGGTACTGCGAACCGCGACATGGAGGAGAAAGGGATTGTGGCCCGCGATTGTCTCCCGCAGCCCCGCAGAGCCCCAGAAACTGCCCGCTGCCCGCTGCCGAGGCTGTGGTGCCTCTGCGCAGGCAGCGGGGCTCCGGCGGAAGACAATTGCGGTCCACAACCGCGGGCAACAATCCCTTTCTCCTCCATGTCGCGGTTCAGTCTACTTCAGATTGATGTGGAAGTGGATGAACCCGAGACTTTGGATAACCCGACGCAGTCGTTTGAGATGATATTATGAATAAACGACTGCGTCGGGTTCTCCGACGTCTCTGGTCCTTCCACATCAATCTGAAGTTGCAGTTCAGTCTGGACTTCAGAGAGTCAACGCCAAAGTTTCTTCCCCCAATTCCTTCTCCGCCATGGCCGAGAATCAATACACGGGTCTCCACTTCGGCTGTTTCCCATTGCAAATTTGCTTCGGCCATGGTCGGAGGTTTGTGTCGGTCTAATTCTCTGGCTAAGGTGTGAAGAAACATGGCGGACATTGTGTTTACATCTCGTACGCGAGCTCCCGCCCCCCTCATTCCTTATTGGTGGGCTTACAAATGTGTGTAGTCCCCGGCCCTTCTAGCAGGCAAGCAAATTTCTACTGACATGACGCCAAACGCGTCATTTGACGTCAGGTCAGGAGAAATGTAAGGAGGACAGCTGGGCCAAGAGAAGACTGGGTTAGCCTGAGGGAAGAAAATCTTTATTTTTATTTTATAATAGCTATTTTATAATGATAGAACGACGGTTCTGTATCGGTGAAGTATCCCTTTAAATAGATGTGAAAAGAGCCTCTTGGGTTTTTATCTATCACATTTAAATGAAATCAATACATTATATGTCTGTCTCCCTCATGTTCTCTTCTCACATCTTATCTAATCCCTCCCTCCCCCCTCCCTCCCCTCAGATGTGCAGGATGCTGCTGGAGCGGGGTTGTGCGGTGAACTACCTCAGTAAGACGGGGGAGAGTGCACTGCACATTGTGACCAGGAGGGGGCGCTTTGAGGCGGCCATGGTGCTGATGACCCACGGGGCCGACGCCAACCTCAGGGGGCAGGGCGGGAACACAGCGCTGCACCTCGCCATGAAGGTGTGTGTGTGTGTGTGTGTGTGTGTGTGTGTGTGTGTGTGTGTGTGTGGGTGTGTGTGTGCCTGTACTCAATCAATTCGGTGCGCATGTGCAGTGTCACAATGTTTGCTTAATGACGTTATAACATAGGCGCCAATAGTGGGTCGTACAATTCCATCAGTGCATACATTTCCTAGCGTGAGTCAGGCCTAATAGAGATTTAAACCCCATACCCTGGCAGTGATAATGCCATGCTCTAACCATTGAGTTTTTAGGATTTCTGGTGCTGATGGTTTGTCGTCATTTTAAATGATACTGGATGGTCATGGGGGATTATTTCAGTTGTTTATGGGGATCTCTGAATTATCCTGAATTGTTTAGATATCTGGTGATCTCCATTTCTGTGAACATTCTGTACATGAGGATAAGTGTACAGCTTTAAAATCAGAGCTGCCATGTTTGAGTCTTCTCCTGTGTGTGTTTTGGGCCCAAGATGGACCAAATGGACCTGATCAAGGCTCTGATCGTGTTCGGGGCGGACGTGGAAATCCACAACGACCTTGGGGAGACTCCTGGGCTCATCGCTGCTCGCACTAGCAAAGGTGTGTGTGTGTGTCCGTGTGTGTGTGTGTGTGTGTGTGTGTGTGTGTGTGTGTCCACTCGTGACTTCACAAAAACAGTATCACAGCCATTAAAAAGGGAAGACAGAATCGCCCCTTGCCTTTGCTGTTGGCGTTGTTTATAACACGCTAATATCCGGTGTCACTCACAAGCATGTGTGCATATACATAATACATAGCATAACATGAGGTAACACATGGATGGTACTCTATGCAAAGGCAATAAGTAACCTTCAAAAGGGTTTCATGCAAGATCTTTTCGACTTTACTAATTCTATCATAAAATGTAATGGCTATTGTAGATTTTTGTTAAAATGGACTTAGAGAGGTTAGCTGGAATATATTTATTTTAGGGAACAACATGTCCTGGTTTCAGGTGTTTTCCTGTTGAATTGGAGGCTAACTAGATAGCAGCTATATTTCTTCGGAGCACGTCATGAGCTCATTCAACTGTTGATGGCTGGGGACAGTTGATCCCCACATTAAATATGTAGTGATGACCTCATCCCAACCCAAGGTATAGCCTCACTACGTATTTGGTTGTTTCTTAAATGGGGGACAAAGGTTGCCATAACAACCTCCCACTTCAACTGTGAGATACAGTCTTCAGTTACAATGATATTTGGGTTTTAACGGATTATATATTCATGCCATGGTAAAGTCAAACACTTTTGTGTGACGCGTAGCTGGGCTGGGCTCTTTGGAACGTTGATTCTTGTAAACAAAGGGAATCTTAAAGGTTGCCCAGTATTTTTTATTTGTAGAATGCATCTGTTATACTTATAGGATGTGATATTATCAATAACCTTTTGAAATCACAATTTAAGCAGAAGCGCTGTTGACAGATATTTCCAGGTTATTTTAAGCTACGAGCTAGTTGAAATGTTACGTACTGCAACTTTAAGACATAAAGGGAACATCTGTGTTTGGAGCAACCACGCACTTACTCTATCATTAGTCTTGGTAATGAGGAGGAGGGGGGAAGAGAATGTGTTAATTTTTTTTTGTTGATGCACGATAGTCACTTACTTGCCATCTTCTAAATCCATTTCCAGTTCTCTCTCTCTCTCTCTCTCTCTCTCTCTCTCTCTCTCTCTCTCTCTCTCTCTCTCTCTCTCTCTCTCTCTCTCTCTCTCTCTCTCTCTCTCTCTCTCTCTCTCTCTCTCTCTCTCTCTCTCTCTCTCTCTCTCTCTCTCTCTCTCTCTCTCTCTCTCTCTCTCTCTCTCTCTCTCTCTCTCCCTCTCTCCCGCTCCTACTCTCTGCATGTGTGTGTGTGTGTGCGTGTCTAACCCATTTGCGTGTGTATGCATGCCAGGTCCTAATAGAAAGATCCTGCTGGACATGCTCTGTAGCGTGGGGGTCCAACGCTGCCACCCCCCCACGCCTACCAGCCCCCCCGCAGCTACGCCCTCTGCTCCAGCCATAGGTAAACACTGTCCTCCACCCAGCCTCCACCACCAGGGGCCATGTCCACACCTCATCCTGTAGTTTGGCCCTCCGTCCATGGTGAAATGTAGCACGGGAACCAGACGAATCTGCGAGCTCATGTCTTGTTTAATACAATGATTGTAAGGGAGGAGCACCCCCATGGGAACTTCATTGAGGCATTTTCATAAACAACCAAGATGGCTGCCGCTGACCAGCCCCACGTTTCGTCGTTGTGATCGGTTTTAGGTCTATATGGATCCAGAGGCATTTTGTTCTGCGCCCGTTGTTATCGGCCCATTGAAATGCCGAATAGGTATTTTCTAATTGGTTTGGCGATGTCAGCTAATTTAAATTGTGTTTTTGTCAAGTTAGGTTTAAGACGCTCTTCCTCGTGGATACATTTGAAAAGGTCAGTCTAGCGTTGTTGTGTAGTCAGGGTAAAAAGCTGTTAAACGCAGGGGCATCTGGCGAGTGAAAAAATGTGGTTACTTACGTTTACGCTCTTAGCTTCCGATCGGAGCTGGAGCTAATAGATAACCTTGAACACTAATAGTAATTTATCCTGGGAATGAATGCGGGTTGTAACCAAGTCAGATGTTAGTGGTTGTTAGTGGGGTTTACTTTCCATTAGGAAAGGCACCCCACTGCTCCCCCCCCCCCCCCCCCCCCAAAGCGCCATCTGAGTGAATCTAAGTCTTGAATTAGCTCCTCCTCGGTTGTCAACGTGTCCCCACAAGAATAGCCTTGAAAGACATAACATTGCTTCACTCGTCTGTCATCTAAAAATACATCAATAGAAGCTATGCCTTTCTATTCATGTCTTCGGGGTTAGCAACGAACATCCGGCCTCGTTCCAGCCGCCCCCTGGAAAAGGAAACAGGAATTTCCCCTTGAAGGTCTGCAGCATCAGTGGTCGTTTGGTGCTTCAGAGGGCAGGATGGAACATGGTTGTATTCCGATGTCTGCGCTAAAAGTAAAAAAACAAAGACGGATAGCTGTGCTGTTTTTTCCAAGCTTTTTTTTCTCGTCTATTTTGGAGTTGCATTGTTTACAAAAGAAAAACAAATTGGTACAGGTCAGTGTTTTCCCACCTAGTGGGCGTTGTGGCCAAACGAATATACCAGGGTATGAACTAAAAAAATCCAGATTAAACACTGGAAGGCGCTAGAAGGCAGGTGAACACGATGCACTCAATTTTGCCCTTGTGCCATTGCCTTTGAAGCTAAACCTCCTATCAAAGTACTGACAAAAAACCCTTGTGTGGTATCAATTTTTCCTCGCCGTCTTCTTCTTCTTCCCTGGTGTTTTACTCCCTAGTTCAGTCCATTCAATCCCGTCCTCGGAGCTCCGTTGACATCGATCGGCTTGATGTAAACTCGGTGCGCACCGTTTATGTTTCACTCTGCACAGATCGGTGCTAGGAGCCTCTCTTTCCTCAGGAGTAAATTGATAGAGAAATCAATTTACTACCGTACCGGTTAAACAGTTCTGCTGAGATCCTTACCGCAGGGAGAATCCATACCTTTTCACCGGACAAGCGGTCATACCACCCGGCAGTGGTCGTACATGTCTGGGATATACGTACCCCCCCACCACTATTTCAAATTGGTTCCAGGAAAAACATTGTTTGTCAACCAGTTGTCTTTGGCCCTGTCAAGGAAGTTTATCATAATGTATATTTTATGTGTTTGTGGGGAGTCCACAGCATACGTGTAGGCAACCTTGATCTAGAGACCCTAAGCCTTACCTGCTCCCTATTGACATGGGTCTGAATGAACTGGAAGCTATTGGGTCATTTGTCAATTTGTGGTGTGTGTGTGTGTGTGTGTGTGTGTGTGTGTGTGTGTGTGTGTGTGTGTGTGTGTGTGTGTGTGTGTGTGTGTGTGTGTGTGTGTGTGTGTGTGTGTGTGTGTGTGTGTGTGTGTGTGTGTGTGTGTGTGTGTGCGTGCACAGGCTTTGATGACCTAATGCACGTGGCGGCCTCAGTCGGAGCGATGAGTCGGGGGTCGTCGGCGGTGGACGGCGGTAAACCCCAGAGGAAGAAGTAGGTCACATGTCCGCCCTTCTACTGACAGTCTACTGGTTTACTTGGATTCCATTATTTCACTGTCATGAGGTCCATTTGCTCCGTATACTACCTCTCTCTCTCTCTCTCTCTCTGTCTCTGTCTCTGCTTCTGTCTCTGTCTCTGTCTGTCTCTGCCTCTCTCTCTGCCTCTCACTGTCTCTGCCTCTCTCTCTCTCTCTCTCTCTCTCTCTCTCTCTCTCTCTCTCTCTCTCTCTCTCTCTCTCTCTCTCTCTCTCTCTCTCTCTCTCTCTCTCTCTCTCTCTCTCTCTCTCTCTCTCTCTCTCTCTCTCTCTCTCTCTCTCTCTCTCTCTCTCTCTCTCTCAGGGTGGACCGGTTGCTGTGTCTAGATGGCGGGGGGATCAAAGGTCTGGTTCTGATCCAGCTGCTGATCGCCCTGGAGAGGGAGGCGGGCCGACCCACCAGGGAGCTCTTCGACTGGGTGTCCGGGACCAGCACGGGGGGCATCCTGGCCCTGGCCATCATCCATGGTGAGGAGTGTCTGTGTGTGTGTGTCAGAGGTTTGATTGTGTGTGGGTGTGTGTATATCCGTGGGAGTGTGAGAGGTGTTTCTCTGAGCTAGGTGTGCGTACGTGTGTGAGACAGTTTCAGGTTTGGGTCTGTGTGAGAGTGAGAGGGATTTGTGTGTGTGTTTCTGCAAAGGGGTGTTTGGTGGTGCGTGGATTGTTCCGCCCCGGTGTGGTTTTGGCTCAGGACCCGGGTCTGCTCCCTCCCTCAGGTAAGTCCATGGAGTACCTGCGCTGCCTGTACTTCAGGATGAAGGAGCAGGTGTTCAAGGGCTCCCGGCCGTACGAGTCGGCGCCGCTGGAGGACTTCCTGAAGAAGGAGTTCGGCGAGAACACCAAGATGGCCGAAGTCCGCTACCCCAGGTAACACCAGAATTGATAAAGACCTCACTCATTCAGACACACTGAAGGTCTTCATCACTGAGGCCCAAGCTACCCGCAACACATAGACACGGGGACCAAAGTCCTGGTACGCATCGGACCTTGAAAGGGCCGATAGTGAGCATGTGGCGCACACGGTCAATGTTTCACTGCTGAGCCCGTATACAAAGTTACGTAACTTTCCACAAATTCGATCCACAAATTCCAGGGTGATGGTGACCAGCGTGCTAGCGGACCGGCACCCCGGGGAGCTGCACATCTTCAGGAACTACGATCCCCCCTCCCTGGCCAGGGCGCCGCCCTACGCCTCCACCGCCACCTTCCAGCAGCTCACCATCCCACAAGGTAGCAGGGAGGGAGGGAGGGAGTGCTCAAGAGTGAGAGTGCATGAGAGGGCATGAAAGTGCATGAGTGTGAGAGTTTGCCAGAGTGCACAAGATTGAGTTTGCGAGAGTGCATGACAGTGAGAGTTGAGAGAGTGCACGAGACTGCGAGTTTGCGAGAGTGCATGAGATTGCATGAGAGGGCATGAGTGAGAGTGCACAAGAGCGCTTGAGAGTACACAAGGGTGCACAATAGTGAGAGTTTGAGAGTGCATAAGAGTGAGGGTTTGCGAGAGTGCATGAGAGCTGTCGTCTCAACAATCTAACATAACCTCTTTACTACCACAGAGACAGTGTACCTGCTACATCTCACTTCAAAGCAAATTAGCTAAATGCTAATTGCTATTTCTACTAACTACAGTTCTTGGAGGGAAGTACCAAATACTTTCCCTGCTTTCATACCCACTGAGAACAAGAGACCACTTCACACTGCCAAGAAAGGGGGGGATGTGTTGGTCCTCTTTAATCCTCATAGAACATCCTCACCCCCTCCCGAGGCCAGTGCCCTAGATCCTCAATGTTTCAGCTAGTCGTCGTTCACCTCAAACTGGAGTCCCTCTAGTGGCTGCTTTAAACATTACAGTTACAGCAACTGGAGAGTCCCACCATCTTATCTTAATTTGATTTACTTCATCTCCTCCTGGTTTGCTGGTGCGTGTGTGAAATTAGCTTTTCCATATGTCTGTGTTGTGATGTCCCAAATCACGTGGTTTCCTTCTGAGTGGGGACCCTGTTACTGTTGCAGGATGGGAGGATGAGGATGTGTTGATTGTAGGATACACTCAGGAGCCCGCAAGGAAGCGTAGGAAGGTGACCGGCAAAGGTGTGTGTGTGTGTGTGTGTGTGTGTGTGTGTGTGTGTGTGTGTGTGTGTGTGTGTGTGTGTGTGTGTGTGTGTGTGTGTGTGTGTGTGTGTGTGTGTGTGTGTGTGTGTGTGTGTGTGTGCATATGGACAACGGATTATGGGTGGAAATGAACAGGATCACATAACATGTAACGGGTAAAAAGGGCCACCATTTGACCATCAGGTACGATGTTCATTAGCTATTAAAAGCCATTTCAAAATATTCCCTGTAGTGACATTACAAAGGGGAGTTTCCACATTTTTAACAGTCCGGGTGGAACCATAATCCACTTGTGTTTATGTAGAAGTGATAATATATGTTTTAACATATTGATATATTTTCATCCAATCAGAGCAGCTGGTCTGGAGGGCAGCCCGCTCCAGTGGTGCCGCCCCCACCTATTTCCGACCAATGGGTCGTTTCCTGGACGGAGGCCTGCTGTCCAATAACCCAACGCTAGATGCCATGACGGAGATCCACCAGTACAACAAGGCTCTGAAGGCAGAGGTTGTGCAGCACTCACTCACTCACTCACTCACGCACGCACGCACGCACGCACGCACGCGCACACACACACACACACACAGCAGTTTCTGGTGTTGTTCTGTCACTATCGACGTTGACCTTCCCAACCATAGGGATTTTGAGTCAACATTATGTACCTAAGTAATTGGGTTGTGTAATGGGAAAATTATATTTTTGAGGTTCTGTTTCTCTAGATGCCCTTTGTTGGTATGTGCCTGTTTTCCTTACCCCCTCTGGAAGGTCGAGAAGCCAGGCCACTGATTAGGCACGGCTACGTCCCCCCCTTTTTATGACATCCTGAGGAGGGTCATCGCTAGTTTACCATCTGGTTAACTAATACTATAGTTTTATTGGGGGGCAGAGCTTTTCTCAGCATCCGACAACACTGCATAAGAAGTCCTTGCTTTTGCCCATGCATTGGATTTCTCCTTGCAGAGCTCTTAGAGAGACGCAGGGCGAACTCCCATCTGAGGCCTTGGATTATTGTTGGTCCATTGTTTGTTTATTCTATGTTTGTTGTGTGTTATTGTATCTTTTATTAGTTAACTGAATTAGCCTAATTGTTATACATTTGGATTACTCTTTATTCTAAACAGATTAACACAGAAACGATTGACGGTGAAAATTCCCCCCACAGTTGCACCTTATGAAAAGTGTTCTTCTTGTCTGGTCTCAGGGCCGTGGCCAGGAGGTCCAGAAGCTGGGCATAGTGGTCTCCCTGGGCACCGGTGAGAGACTCGTAATGATATTCAGCACCCATACAAATACTATTGTTCTGTGATCCACCACCCTGTCTTATCTACTGTCCATATACAACAGTGTAGAGACTGTTGACACTGTTGAGGGTTTATATAATTCGTTTTGGGAAAATCGAATACAGTGTGTGTGTGTGTGTGTGTGTGTGTGTGTGTGTGTGTGTGTGTGTGTGTGTGTGTGTGTGTGTGTGTGTGTGTGTGTGTGTGTGTGTGTGTGTGTGTGTGTGTGTTCCAGGGAAGCCCCCCCAGGTGGTGGTGAACTCGGTGGATGTGTTCCGGCCCTCCAACCCCCTGGAGCTGGCCAAGAGCATAGTTGGCGCTAAGGAGCTGGGCAAGATGCTGGTGGACTGTGTGAGTGGGACATCAGGAGTCTGGAGACCCTGAGGTCCTAGAGGCCAATCTAATCCCAAGGGCCAATCTAATCCCAGAGGCCAATCTAATCCCAATGGCCAATCTGATCCCAGAGTCCAATCTAATCCCAGAGGCCAATCTAGTCCTCATAGTCAAATGCCTACAAACATGTGTTGAATCCACATGTACGGCCGTAATAACATTCAGCATAATCTCTGTCTCTGTCTGTCTCTCTTTCTTTCTCTGTCTCCTTTTCTGTGTATCGGTCCCTGTCTCTATCTCTCTCTCTATCACTGTTACTCTCTCTCGGTCTCTGTCTCTGTCCATGTCTCTATATCGGTCTCTCTCTGTGTGTGCCTCTGTCTGTGTCTCTCTAGTGTACAGACTCGGACGGCTGTGCGGTGGACAGAGCCACGGCCTGGTGTGAGATGACCGACACTATCTACAACCGGTCGGTCCCACCCCTGTTAATCCTGCCTTCATGGGTCGTTCTGAAGCATAGTTAGCATTAGCTGCTAAAGGGCTGCATGCACAGAAGCTAGCGCTAACCATGCCTCCTTCCATTTTCATGTCGTCATTGAGCAGACGCTTTTATCCAAAGGGACTTGCAAGTTTGGGCTGAGGGTCGTAGTTAGAAGTAGTGATGGTAGTGGTAATGGTAGTGTGAATAGGAACAGTAGATATCACATATCAAGTGTGTTCTTTCCATGCTGCTGTGTGTGTAGACACTGATTGGATCAGCGTGATTAGCATTACCTAGGGTTGCACTAATACTAACCGTACCCCCTCTCTCTCTCTCCCCCCCACCCCACACACACACACACACACACACACACCAGCCTGAGCCCCCAGCTCTCCCAGGAGGTGCTTCTGGACGAGGTGAGCGATGCGGCTCTGGTGGACATGCTGTGGGAGACCCAGATGTACCTGTACGAGAACAGGGAGGTCCTGCAGACCCTGGCTCAGAGGCTGATCCTCCAATGAGGGGGGGAGGAGTGTGAGGAGAAGCAGAGACTCTAGGAGGCTTTGGCTTGAGAGTAGGAGCATGAGTGGAGAAACGAGAGAAGGCGTGTGGCGTGTGCATGCTTTGTTCTGTAGCAAAGACATTGAGGATCGCCAGGTTCCACTCCTTTACTCCACTGAAACATCTGAACACATTAAATGAAACGCACACACACACACACACACACCGAGGTGTACTGTGTGTGGTAGCAAGTGACCTAATGGCTGCTAAAAAAAACTGCCTTTCTTGAGGGACAGGAATAAGTCCTTTGAACGGCTCCCTAAACAACAACAACAATAATGACATCACACTGTAGAGACACAACCTGTCACAGTGACATTACCTGAAATAAGCCAATCACAAACTGCGATTGCAATTACCAGCTTCTCACCAATTTTGGCTTGTCTTAATAATGTCTAAGTAAGGGGTGGGGATGTGGTGTTGCATACTTCTAATGAGATCATGCTGACCGTGGCCTCGTTTTCTGGAACGTTTGTTGTCCACACTTTGCTACTACACTCTAGCGCAACATGTTTCCATAACTGCTGCATATTTATCTGATACATATAGGCTGGTCTGTGAAGGTCACATCATGAGTGACTGATTTCAGTGTTGAACTATTTGCTTTTTTTTTTTAACCAATAGCTCAGACTTCCCTTCTCGTAGCCCACTGTTGTCTTAAACGTGAATATCAAACCAATAATGCTGTTACCATTGAAACGTATATCGCAAACCACTTAAATACAGACCACCAAACCAAATACTTGAAGTCATTGCACTGCCTAACTGGAATTTCCTTCTGTCTGTTAGATTGTTATCATTATTAATATGAACAAGTTTGTGCTATAATTTGTGCTATAATTATGTGAACTATTTGATAAAATGACCAAGATATGTCCAAGTGTCTTTTTTGCCATTTGGAACGTTTTTTGCTGCACCATGCTGCACCAAACTTCCGCTCAATTTTCATTTCACCCTCTGTTCAAATGAAATGAAGTACGATGGTCTGGTAGGACCACCAGCCTATATTAAACCCAGTCTTGGAATCCAAATGCAACAGTAGCGCTTCAAACATGTCTTGTGTGCTTGTCCGCCGACTTGTGGGTACATTATGTAACTGCATGTCCAACCCAATCAAAACGAATTGATCTATGAAACCTTTAAATGTAATTCCGCAAAATAATAAGTCATAGAAAATGATGGCAGGATTGAAATGGAATAGAAGTTTAGAAGATTAAAAACGTATACACAAAAATATTACAGGTCACACTATTTTAGTTGGCGAGGCGCGTCGTGGTAGCTGCCAGACAGAAGACCGACCGATTTATAACTCCTGCTCTGTATTAAATAAAGAGGAGCCTTTACATTTGAAGTAATGTTCAGGTAAGTCGTATTTACTATAGACAAACATATACCAGGTAATACATCCAAAGTAACAATTCATTAAACCAGAAGATAAACAACCAAACCAGAGTTTGACGGGTGTTCATCACAATAATAAAAGTAACGTTGTCATGAGGTTGAAGTTTGATTACCGTAGTCACAAACAAATAGGTTAACTGGTCCATTTCTCAGCTGAACCCACAGATGGCGATATATCCTCAGAGGAAGGCAGAATTCAGGAAAAAGGAAGGTGTGTCAAGACGTGGTATAAACACTATCTGGTAATCACGTTGACAATATTTTGGGGCATAACAGTGACACGGAACGGTGAGCGGATTCCATCCCGGCACACATACAAAGAAGCAGATATGTAATTTTACACTGAACAAAAATTGTGGCCATCAATTACTTACATTTGATTAACGCTAATGCCTTCAGGTCAAGGTCACCTACGTGTTGGTGTGTGTATATGATGTATGAGTGTGTGCGGGGGTTTGGGTGGGTGGAGGTTGAATGTGGTCTGATGCATTGTGTGTGTGTGTGTGTGTGTGTGTGTGTGTGTGTGTGTGTGTGTGTGTGTGTGTGTGTGAACCCAGGACCTCATACATGTGGGGTCGGCTGTTCCTCGCAGCTCCACGGGGTGCAT
>NC_079414.1:12352233-12354243 GCF_026213295.1 Gadus chalcogrammus | reverse complement strand
CGCCTTGCGCCACAGCGTGGAATACAGGTACAGAGTGTGTGTGTGTTTGTGTGTGTGTGTGTGCGAGTGTGTGTAGGCGCCAGTCGGTTTAAACCGTGTGTGTTTTCTCTGTAAACAGACGTCAGTCGACGTGTCTCTTTCTGTGCGTTATAGTTTATCTTGTATATCTTATAATATTGTACGTCGCCTTATACACACACACGCACACCCCTGAGCAGTCTTTGTACACGTGTGGTGCGCTCCTTGTACTGCCACAAACATGCATTTGTGCTGGTTTTATTTTGATGTACTCTTCTTAAAAATGTTGTAATGACACTCACTGACTCACTGTGCATTTTTAAAGACAACTTGTTCCTTCTTTGTCATTGCCATCTGCCATCAATTCCCTTGGCAACAGCTATTCCTGAAATAATTGAACTCCAAGTGCAAAGGTTTAGTTATAACTAAGGGGTATAAAAGCAACGACATAATGTGGTAGTAAAGTCAATAGATTGGAAGGCATTACCCTTGACAGTGTTTGAGAGCTGGAGGACTGATGGTGGACCCTGTAATGGATTTTAATTTAGACACTATAGTATACCGTGTGTATATATATATATATAGTATATAACACTACCAAGGATATTGAACACTGCTGATGTCTATAGGGAACTGCTAAGGCTAAAGGACAAAGGGCCAAAGGACACGCCATTAAAGCCATCCACCCACTACCGACAACCACGTATAGCAACCAGCAGGACCTGCAGAGCAGTGTGTGTGTGTGTGTGTGTGTGTGTGTGTGTGTGTGTGTGTGTGTGTGTGTGTGTGTGTGTGTGTGTGTGCTAACAGGGTGGAGTGTATGTGTGTGTGAGCGGGGGCAGGTTAAGATACTGGCGAGGCTGGTATTATATTCGTGACACTTCCTGTTCCTTGATGGTGTAACCTGTGGACTTTAACCCCTGTAAAAAAGGCTGTGTGTTAGTGTGTGTGTGTGTGTGTGTGTGTGTGTGTGTGTGTGTGTGTGTGTGTGTGTGTGTGTGTGTGTGTGTGTGTGTGTGTGTGTGTGTGTGTGTGTGTGTGTGTGTGTGTGTGTGTGTGTGTGTGTGTCTGTCCTGTATGTGTACCTGCATGCACACCCTGTGAATGAGGGATGAATGGTGACACAAAGATCTAATGCTGATTAATAATATTAAGTCACTACAATACAATGCCAATGTACGATTAGCATAGGAGTTCTATACTCGAAGAAACACACACACAGAATTATGTTGAATAGTAACACAGGGTGGACCTTCGGGGACAACTGTATGCGTGTGTGTGTGTGTGTGTGTGTGTGTGTGTGTGTGTGTGTGTGTGTGTGTGTGTGTGTGTGTGTGTGTGTGTGTGTGTGTGTGTGTGTGTGTGTGTGTGTGTGTGTGTGTGAGAGTGTGTGTGTATGTGTGTGTCTGTGTGCGTCAGTGTTAAGCGGGAGGGAGCTGGTATGAATGTTGGAACAACACACACCATAGTGCATGTATGTAAGGTAAGAGCATATCAATGTTATAACACATAGAAACTCTTTGACCTCTAATCCACACACGGCCAGTAAAGTCTTTATCACGAGGGGGACAGTGTCAACGTCAGCAGTGATTGTCTGGACGCAGGTCTGCCACGGCCTTGAACACGCACTGATTAGGCTGAGGAATGTTTGCCAGCAGACGTAAAGCTTCTTTCAGATGAAGCTAAAACCAAATTAGCGGGCTCCCCGATGAATACACCCAGTTGTGCTGGACGATGGGGGGGATCTACTCGCTGACTTAATACTTAATCTACACCGCTTTGTCGAGATTTTACTCTTTTCTTTTCCAGAGGGATAAAACAAAGTGATTGATGATTCAAAATGGGCGACTACTAGTCTGAGGTTAAACAAGTTCAGGCTCTTCACGCTGTCAATAATGCATTCTGGTCTTTTGGAGATTTCTTCAGTGGGAAAAAACTCTTTAGACTTGAAGCTGAATGATTGCCCCTTTAAAATGGCTGACCATGATATTT
>NC_079414.1:12342233-12347233 GCF_026213295.1 Gadus chalcogrammus | reverse complement strand
CGCCTACCGGCTTACAGAGAAGGCTGTCAGAGCTTTAGGTTGAATGCTTTGGGAGACTTTGGGCAGGACAGATGAGGTAAATTAAAAAGGGCAGTTGAGGTAATGTAAACTGTGAAAACTTCTAGTTCTAGATTAGGTTTAGCTTGATATATCGTTTTAGGTTCATTTGTGTTGAGTTGAGTTTAGTATTTTAAACATCAGAAATAACATTTTAATGTCAGTTGCATTTTGGAATACCAGATGGTTGTCGGTTGGGTTGAAAGAACGACGACATTGAAAAGCCAGCGAGAATGCCGGTGTTTCACTGGTGCGGCTAGAGTTCTGTAGACGACTGACCCCGTTAGGGGGTCAGTGGGTGACCACTGGGTCTCCACGTGCCAGGGAGAGTGGGGTTCAGAAGAAGCTGAATGACTGCTAAATACTGAGATAGAGGTCTTGAGAATTCATACCCACTATAAGATTTAATGGGGCACTTGACGAAATACGTCATATTCCCATAGCAACGTGTATTCAGTTGGTAGCGATACACAAATCTGACACACACGCAGATCTACAGAGACACTACAGTACTCCAAACAACAGTAGCACTTTGAGACACAGTTAATATGTAGAGGATCAGGGGCCTCGGTCAATCATATACATAATGTTGCCCCCGTTATAAAACATTATAAAAGTTATCTTGAAGCTTGTGTCCGTGACCCTGTGAAGACCGTTAGTTTTTTTCATGGAGTGGGTCATCAGGAACACTGGTTGTAAGATTGTTAAATGCACCTCCCCTCTCTGTTCATGTGAGTGAGCTGTGATTTGCGTTGGCTGTGGTTAATCATCTACCTGTGGTCGCCTCATGTCCTCATGTTTCTCTCACACACAGGCACACACACACATCTGCATTAAAGGTCAGCTGTTACTAAGAACAGAGGTAGGTAGTCAATGGGTTAGCTAGCAAATACATTTGTTGTTTATTATTTTCCGTACCGCTGAATTCCCCCCCTGAATGTAGTCATCTCCTTGTCCTCTTAACATTGTCCGTATTTTATTGTGTGGCTATCACACACAAACACACACATAATTTTTTTCTTTATCTCACCAAGGAAGAGGTATCTCCTAAACGTTTACCTTGTAAATGAGATAAACCACTTGGCACATTTGTAGCATTTCAACCCAGTTCCATGCTATCAACCCCTGCGTGCTTTTAACTGGAAATACCAACATAACACAAACCTCTATGGCCGGACCACCAGACCACCAGACCACCGTCTAGAAAGCGGTCACCACCAGCCGGTTGGTCGTGTGTCGAGTGACGATATCACGTAGCTCTGTTGTATCGGGAGTAGCACAACCCCCACCCTGAATGTTGTCCTCCCTTTGTCATTAAACAGCCCCGATAAAGACTGATAAGGGACGCCGAGTCATGCTAGCCCTTCGCACAGAGGAGGCTTCTGGGTGCTGAGGGGAAGTGTGAGGAGGTGTTTAAAAGAACTAACTGCTTCAGGCGGCTAAGCTAACAGTATCCAAGTGGTAGCGGCCGCACATCTCTCTCTCGCTGCTTTTTTACATTTCGTATGGAAATGGCTCTTTTGTGTTTGCTAAACAGAATAGCTTCCGTCCCGTCATCAATAGTACCGATCATCACCGTGCGTGGAGTTCACTCACTGGCGATGAACCTACCAGACGTTGCCAAAAAAACAGACACAAATTTGAAACTTGTTCCATGCTAGTTATGCTTTCTTTTCCGCTGATGAAGTGGTTGAGAATTTGTCTTTTAAAAAATAGGCTAATTATCTCATAATGTAATGGGTTATACATATTTCATATATTCTAGTTCTCTAGTTGTCTTTCAAGTGTCTTTATTGGTGGTCAAACTATCAATTTTACCTTGACAGCTAGCTATTTCTGTGACATGGGTAGTTGGGAGGTGTGGGTATCAGGTGAGGTCTAACCCCCGTTCATTACCATGGTTACTTGGTTATGGCCTGTTTACGTAGGTGACCACGTTTGGTCAGAGGGAAAAGACTATACTCAGTTGGTTCAGGTTGTGTCTTTGTTTGGTCGTCCCCATGTTTTATAAACTCTGGTTATCTGGGGATTTAAATACTTGGGCATTTTTCCGTTCTGTTGGGGACGGAAAACCGGCCGGGCAGTAAGAGGTTTATGTGTCGGAAGCCGATTTCTGATTGTTCTCTGTTTCTCCTTTACTATGCACTTGTTAATAAAGCAACACACACACACACAGTTACACATAAGCATGCAGGCTTACTCTGGTTAGCACAGTGGTTAGCTCTGCGGCCTCACAGCAAGAAGGTCCTGGGTTCTGACCTGCGTTCACGTTGGTTTCATTCGGGGTCTCTGGTTTCCTCAAACACCATTAGGACCATAAAACATGCACGCTAGGTTAATACTCCTGCCTGTGCACATGACCAAGGCACCAGCTTCAGACCTGGAGTTGGTCCCCAGGGCTCTCTACACAGTACTACCCACTCCTCCTAGTGCAGCAGCTAGCTGTGGTCTAATGCTACTAGTGTAGTGGCTAGTGGTGGTCTAATGCTACGAGTGCAGTGGCTAGTGGTGGTCTAATGCTACTAGTGCAGCAGCTAGTGGTGGCCTAATGCTTAACTCTATCCTCTTGAAGACAGCCCGATTCAATCTGCCCTTGGGACCAAATGAGTGTTGGAACCATAATACATGGAAAAATTGGACTTCACATTTCTGAGGATCACATACACACAGACAGACGCACACAAGCTCACATACACACAAGTCACCCAAGTGGAGCCCATGTGACCTGGTTAAACCCTGTGAACCTTGAGTCGAGGGTGTCAAGGTTTACAGCCCTTTATTCCCCCCGATCGGGGTCAAAGGTCAAGCCTGGAACTGAGAACCTCAGCATAACAGTGCAGTAAAACTAGGGATAGTTAGGGCAGGGTGTGTGATTTATAGACCTCGTATTCTCATTTGGTGCGACTCCCAGGCGCATATCGCAGCAAAGTGAATTTTGCTTAGGCCGCAACCCTTTTGAGGATGCCGGTATTTTGTCACAATGTGTTTCTCACGAGGGCATATAAGACCCTTAGGGCGCAGTTAAGGATGCAGGTTAAGTGTTCTCAGTGGATCGATGTTACACTTTAGGACACTCTGTTCCTGATGATTTTGCCCTGCATGCATAATTGGTTTCTGGACAGGATGACATAGAGTAGAAGATAATTGTCCTTGTTGTCCTCACTCACTATCCCATGGATTTACTTATTGATATTCTTTTGCTCGCTTACACTTCTGTGTATTATCATTATTATCACATGTTTTGTTATCATAAGGACTATATTATTAAGAGTGGACTCCCAGTGTAGGCCTTGGCACCTCCTTGGTACGTGTTCTACCTCTGATCCTTATGATGTTAGTCCTAATCTACGTTCCGGGACCTAAACGATTCCTTCTGCTCTTCCCCACCCTGCAGACTCCAGATTCCACATTGGATGGTCTTTTCAGAATGACAGCCGAAGACCCCGCTTCCTCTTCCGTAACCATGAGCAACAAGTCCGCCCCCTCCAGCAGCGCCAAACCACCCGCGGGCCCCTCCCACCTGCTCGCCCACCACGACCACGTGTCCGTCCCTGAGGGCGTGGCCGGCGCGCCAAATGAGGCCGCCCTGGTCACCCTGATGGAGCGCACCGGCTACGACATGGTGCAGGAGAACGGCCAGCGCAAGTACGGCCCCCCGCCGGGCTGGGACGGACAGGCGCCCCCGCGCGGCTGTGAGATCTTCGTGGGCAAGATCCCGCGGGACGTGTACGAAGACGAACTGGTGCCCGTGTTCGAGTCGGTGGGCCGCATCTACGAGATGCGCCTGATGATGGACTTTGATGGCAAGAACCGCGGCTACGCCTTTGTGATGTACACGCAGAAGCACGAGGCCAAGCGGGCGGTGCGGGAGCTCAACAACTACGAGGTGCGCCCGGGCCGCCTGCTGGGCGTCTGCTGCTCGGTGGACAACTGCCGGCTGTTCATCGGCGGCATCCCCAAGACCAAGAAGCGGGAGGAGATCCTGGAGGAGGTGTCCAAGGTGACGGAGGGCGTGCTGGACGTCATCGTGTACGCCAGCGCCGCCGACAAGATGAAGAACCGAGGCTTCGCCTTCGTGGAGTACGAGTCGCACCGCGCCGCCGCCATGGCCCGCCGGAAGCTGATGCCCGGCAGGATCCAGCTGTGGGGACACCAGATCGCCGTGGACTGGGCGGAGCCGGAGATCGACGTGGACGAGGACGTTATGGAGACGGTGAAGATCCTCTACGTCCGCAACCTCATGATGGAGACCAGCGAGGAGACCCTGCGGAAGGTACTGGTCCTATTCTCTGTCTGCGGCTGTCAGTCATTATTCCTGGGATTAGTCACAAAAGAAAAGAAAATGCACTAGATTCCACGTTGATCACACCAATGTCCAATACAAAGTACAGGAGGATCTTTGGGATAATCCTCAAACCAAAATGTAAATATTCTGAACATAGAACATATTGAACACGCCAAATGGGGTAGTCAAGTGAATACTCTTTTGCAGTGTTTAGGCCCCAGTGGGAATCGAACCACTCACCCTGGCTGTGTTTATGCCTTGGGATACCAGTTAAACAAGACAGGCCGAGATCAGTAAGATTCGTCACGATTGGTCGTTCTACCATTTAAAGAAGTCAGACAATAACCAGACTGATCGGGCTCTGATCCTCAGTAGTGAGTGTCTGATGTGTCTCCTCATGTTCCTCCCAGGTATTCGGCCAATGGAACCAAGGCTGCGTAGAACGCGTCAAGAAGATCCGCGACTACGCATTTGTCCACTTCACCTCCCGGGACGACGCAGTCCTGGCCATGGACCACCTCAACGGCACTGAGGTGGAGGGCTCCTGCATCGAGGTGACCCTGGCCAAGCCTGTGGACAAGGAGCAGTACACGCGCTACCAGAAGGCATCCAAAGGGGGCACTGTCGCTGCACCGGCGGAGACGCCCCAGCCAAACTA
>NC_079414.1:12302233-12337233 GCF_026213295.1 Gadus chalcogrammus | reverse complement strand
TTAACTCCTAAAAAGTGAACAAATATGGAGAGAAATAAGAGACAATTCTTCTGACCTATTCTCTCCATGGCACGGGCCATCGATCTTCTCGGATTGAAAACGTTAATATCTATGGTTTCAGTGAGTATCTTTTACCAAAAGAAGATTATGTCTGTCTGAAAACAGTGCCTTTTATAAGCCTACTCAGGCCTCAGTTTTTTTATATTTCAAGCTGTGCCTTAACAAAGTATGCCAGACCGACATCTGTGGTGAAAGTGAGAAAAGACCATCACAACATCGTAGAACACAACCCTTTTTCTAACGCCATGAAATAAGAGCAGTGTGGTGGGGAAGGCAGAGAAACGAGAGTAAACAGCTCTAGTTTGCAAAAGCTAACAAGTCTACTGTTCTCCGACAACCTTTCCTCTGGTTTTCTCTCGTTTTGTAAGGCCTGCCGTATCACTTTCCATTTCTCTCTCTCTCTCTCTCTCTCTCTCTCTCTCTCTCTCTCTCTCTCTCTCTCTCTCTCTCTCTCTCTCTCTCTCTCTCTCTCTCTCCCTCCCTCTCCCTCCGGTTCGGCTTGACCAAGGTGCACTTAACCATGTTTAAAATGGCAGATGTTTGCCGATTTCAAATGAAGAGATATTTAATACAGGCTACTTAACATAATTTCAAATGTTGAAGGGGTTTGGTTTGTCTAGCTCTGTGCCTGTGTGTTTGACAGAGCTTTAACTCAAAGATGAAGCAAATATGAAAATGACCCCTATGAATGTTGAGCTGGCACTTTTTAAACTGGAAACTAGTCCACTAACTGGGAACGACTGGAACAATACCTCACTCAATGATATGCAAGTAGCCAATGTGCGTGTACTACCAAAGCGCTGGGAACATATACCTACACACACACACTCACAAAGATAAAGCTGCTGATTGACAATTAAACACTCCAAAACAGCCATTTTTTATATTAAATACACACATTTACACTGGTAAAGCATTCCACAACATTTGAATAAGATATTTTTACATTCCATTCCATGGTTGAGATTGATATTAACTAGCTAAGGGGCTGATGAAACGATTAGCATTAGCTGGTTGCAAACAAGCCATTCTTTTGTGGACGTTGCATGCTATACTGTACTGCTTCTCTGCTCCTTGTAACTGGAATTTGTCTTAGAAAACGAAACAAAAAACAACTGCTTAATACGGCTTTTATGAATTTATTTTGCGATGACAAGTCAGGATATATTTAATATATACATTACTTGGTTTATGTGTGAAGTGAGAAAATAACGTATATAATATATTATCAAATGTTTTTGTCTTTCCGAATATCTATTCTTTATATACACCTTATTTAGGCGTTAAAAAACAGTTAAAAAACTTTGCCAAAGTGTCCAGTAGGTTTTAAACATTGAAGCTGTGTTGTTGTTTTTTCCAAATGTGTTTCATGCTATTAACATGTACATTTTTGAATTGGATTCGTTGTGATTGGGAACACAGTGGTGTTACAATCTTTGTGTTTTTTTATTTTCCATTGACTGGATGGTACTAATTTGTAGGACATGGACAGGCTGACTCCAAGGTGACAAAGATCTGGGCACACTTCCTCCTCAGATCATGTGATCTGGTTCACATCTGCGTTCCGACCTGCAGGCCTACCGCACCTGTGACCAATGAACCACTACTGTCTTCAGCTATATGCTAGAAACGTCCGTCCAAAAAATATGTGTTAACACGCTAACTCTTCTCGTGTTGTTTGTATTTTACTTTTAATTTTCTTCTTAGGCAAAAAAGTGCTATTTTCTTCATCTTTGTATGTCTATGCAGACTATTTTCTAACAGAAGGTTTGTTTGAAAAGAAAACTTATTTCAGCATTATGTTTATAGCTAAGAAAGTAGGTAAATAAAGCATTTTCAAAAATATGTGGTGTGTTGGTTTCCCTTATGTACGTTTACCAAACAGTGTGCAATGCACAGTTCATTGTCTCCAGCCTGATATGTCTACTACACAACGTAGAACATGGCCAGATCATGAAAAAATATTAAAGTATGATTAAGTCCGCAATGAAAGTCCAGAATGGAGCTTTTGTTCTGGAGTATTAGGCTTTAAAAACTGTCCTTGACCTCAATGTTCAGTGCAGCAATGTGTTATTTGAAAAGAAAAGAGCCCCATGGTCCTAATCTTTTGGTGTAGCTCACCTTTGCTCCAGAAACATACTGGCATCAAGTTTGACTCAATCTTATAGTTTCCAGCATGAACTCGTATCTATAACTCGATGTAGACCAACTTGAGTAGGCCCACACACAATATGGACAAATATTTAACAGTTAGAAGGAACATTTAAACTATGCATTATTATGTTAGATAATGAACTAGCCTACTTTATTTAACAACACATAAGCAACACAAACACAGTCGTCCATTAAAGCCTAGATTTAATTTTGTTCAATATTCCATGTTCCCTGAAATGACCACAAAGAAGGACAACGTCTTCTTCTAACTGTTGAACATTATTTTTCAAAATTGAATTCTGGTCCTGTGGAACCAAGCTATTTATTTAAGATTTTTGATTGTTTCATTACAAAGGCCCAGCGTTTAATCTGACGCTGGAACATACTGATAATAACGTCTCATTCTGCTTTCTTTAGTTTAAGCACGCATTTTCAACGTTTTTTTGTGTCTGTAAGAAAGGGGTGCTATTTTTAATGGGTCTTCATCCAACCTTATAGGACACCGCCATCTGGTGGCATGTCGTTTCCGTGCCAGAGTGAGACACGTCTGTTTCTGCAGCGGCCATGTTGGCTGTATCCATATTAACGGAGCAAATACAGTTAAATACAAATCTAGTTAATACAGGCGCAAACAATAGTTAATCTTAAGGACATTTCACAAAATATAAATCTGTGATTTCGTTGCTAGAATATTCTGATGACTAACTGCTTCAACTATAGTTTTAAAGCTCTAATTAATAACATTACGGATTATTATCATTAACAATAATAATGTAATGATGATTTAACTATAGTACATTCAAACGAAGGCTTTGTATTTCCAGTCATATTTGAGTTACGTTTAAATTCAAAATAATAAACGATAAATGATACAGTAGCTGCCGTAATGCCGTCGATAACGTTTTTAAAATAGCCTACAATTCCCACAATACCAAAGAACAGCCATTTGAGAGCTTTGGCATGGCTTCGCTGCTGCTATTTTCCAGATAAAAAGGCGATCAGTTCCCATCCGCCATGTTTCAATGAACGGCGTGAGACGATCCCAATGCCTTTTCGTCGGCTAGAATGTGTTCCATGTCGTCAATGTAACCTTGGTTTTATTTTTGGCTTAAAGGAGACGCAACAAAGCGTACAAAATGGATGTGCTCTAGGCCCGTGCGAATAAGTAGGTTTACTATAGCTTTAAGAAGGCGAAAATAGCGTCTGCTTCTTTAAAATGATATCGGTTTATTATTGAATAGATAATTAAGAAAAGTTTTAATTTATAAATCAATAAAAGTGTGTATAATATCTGCGACGAATCCAACGCATTGTGTGAAATATGTCACTGTCGGATAAAGGCCTCTCACAATCAAAGCGTTTTTATATCAGAGCTCTTCCACTTCTCTTCAAATTACAATTAAACCTTGCGTTTGTGGGGGATCGCAGGTAAGACGAAAGAGATAGATGCAAATGGAATCGAAGAGTGGCCAAAATGAGGATGAAAATAAATGGGAAGAGTCCGAGGAACAGAAGGCCGCAGATCAGACCCCGACTACTAGTACAAGCGTAAGCCCGCGGAGGGGCTTGAGAGCCCGCAAGGTTGGCCGTCCAAAGTCGGGCGTACCCGATTCATCGGACACAAATGGAGCGGAGCCGAGTCCTCGGAGCTCTGGCAGGGTTTTGCGAGACCGGTCGACCCGGTCAGTGCCAGCTTGGTTAAAGGATACCAAAAGTGATGAGGAAGACGAACCTACTCCGTTACTAAGTGCAACCAAACGGAGAAAAGTTTCGTATTCTAGACGAAAGAAACCTACAGAATCTGCAGGTTGCTCTGAACAAGCTGGGGAGGTCGGTGGTGACAGTACTTCAACCAAAGAGTAAGTATTCCGTCCTCCCAATGTTGTTGTTACCGATCAGTCGCACCTTGACTTCCTCTTAAAGCTGTGATGGTTGAGTCAACACCTGTCATATACAAAGTGTCGTTCAACTTTGTCAGTGCTTTCAGTCAAGATATATTTTACCGAATGTCCTGCTTTGGTAAGATGACATGCCACTGAAAGAGACGACTCACCAAGCTCTATATAGAAATGCCCAACAATATATTTCTTATAGCTTTTTTGTTTACCCGCAGCTTGGAAAATCTGGATAACCCTGCCACAAATGTCCATGGTGAGGATGCTAAATTATATGGCTTGGGGATGGCTTTTTATGATGTTGCTGTAACTCCCCTTCTTCAGATGTTTGTGCCACTTAATTTACATTCATGTATGGTTTCCTAAATGTTGAAAGTCAAACTGATGTAACCCAATGAATGGTGTATAAACAGTCGAGAAACAATAATGTGGATGGAGACTGTAATAGATAATTTTCTGCTAGATGCCACTATAGTAAAAACACACATTTTGTGTGTGTGTGCGTGTGTGTGTCTGTTTGTGTGTCTGCATGCGTATAGACATGCCTGTATTTGTCTATGAATATGTCTACTGGTCTCTGTGTAATGGTCTTCTATTCCCCCCTACTAGTCTCCCCTACCAGGGGCCCAGCAGCCCAGTCCCGGGGTAAGACCTCCTCTGCCAGGGCAGCCAAGGGCTCTGCCAGGCCGATCTGTAAGAGTGAGCCGGGAACAGAGACCCTAGCAGGTAAGACTGGTGCCTGGCCTCCCACCTCTGATCAGTCCAACTGATCAAAAAATAATGCATGATAAAGATTGAACGTGATGTTGAAGAGGATGGTTGTGAGGATGATGTAATGATGATAATCCGTTGTAAATTTAGATAAATTTAATTTACTTTTTTTAATATATTCATTTCACATCTACTAGGGTTAAGTTCATTCTTAAATTCTCTGTTGCTCTCTCTCCCTCTATCTTTCTCCCTCGTATATATTTGTAGTGACGGAGAGACAGGTGAAAGGGAAGGAGAAGGGCACCACAGCCATGTAAGTACATGGTTTAATAGGACCAGTTTTATATACTTGGGGTTCCTGTATAAGTCAAGAACACGGCAATTACAGAAGTCTCCCGTATCTGTTCCACCTCCAGAGCACAAATATTTAACCCAATTGATTGCGCTGACGATGGCAATGTAGACCAACAAGTTTGTGTCTTCTAGTGCTTCTATTTCTAGAGTAGGAAGCTTTGAAACTACCATCGGTGAGTGAGTGAGGCAGTTTGTGAGTGTGTAAATGTGACGGCTGTGTATTGAAGGACCTTTACCTCTCCCCCAGTCAAAAGAAGGAGGAGGCCGAGGAGGATGAAGTCAATGAGGAAGATGTGCCAGGAGAGAAAGGCCTTCTGTTTGAGGACCAACCGAGCGATGGCAACTACCAGCCCCAAGCTCAAAGGTAGCCCACCAGTCATAAAACCCATCTGGCTGCACCTCAAGGCCCCGACGGAGTTTAAGCCAAATTATAATAGGCTTGTTCAAACAGACAATAGGGCTGCTTCGTACCCAAATATCGAGGCACCGCATTTGGTACTTAGCTTAGTACTTCGAGTAGAAGTAATAATCTGGGCAGACGCACAGTAGGGTCTAAACTAGGGGTGTGAACGGTACTCAGCTAAGTACTCCGCTGGTTACTTAGCTGATCGAGTCAAACTTTTCCCACACGGCCCCAAATACACTTCTGTATGCAATAGTTCAATAAGACCTTGTGAAGGATCGCGTCTCGTCTCACCGCGACATAGACAGCCGATACATCTCGGTGACCTTTAATTGTACCCTGTGGACTTCACCTGGTTCTAGTGTGTTCTAGATCTGAACTTCTGGTGTTTTTGTCTGTGGTTTCAGTGAAGAGGTAGAGGAGCAGGTGGGGGGTCTCAGCAGTGATGAGGATCCGCCCTTCAGAGATGACTTGAACGACCAAAGCTACAACCCCAAGCCTGAGAGGTTGTGTGTGTGTGTGTGTGTGTGTGTGTGTGTGTGTGTGTGTGTGTGTGTGTGTGTGTGTGTGTGTGTGTGTGTGTGTGTGTGTGTGTGTGTGTGTGTGTGTGTGTGTGTGTGTGTGTGTGTGTGTTCTTGTATTCCTATACTTATGGGGACATCGATCTGTTCACACAGTCACGCCGTGGGGACCTCTGACAGTATGGGGACCAAAATCGAGGTCCCCATGAGGGAAAGTGCTTTAAATGAATGCAGGAGTCAATCTGAAGGTGCCTGTGTGATTTTTAGCTTTGGCCCATAATTCACAAATTTCTGTTTTTATTTTCGGGACACACACACACACAGATTTCTCACTATCGCCCCCTAGAATCCCAAGTTGGTATTGCAACTAATAGTTCACACACACCACTACCAAATATGGTAGGTACCGCCCCTTCCTGGTCCCCATAATGTATGAATTCACAAACTAAGAACTTTTTTCAGTGTTAATCAACAATTAGGCTATTGGAAACGTTTATTTGCAATAGATGCCAACTACATTGCTAAGAAGTTGTGCAGAGAAGACGCAAGTTATATATCGCCATAGGCAGATTACTTTAGCATGTTCTAATTGTGTGCTTGTGTGCACAAAGTAAGTTAGATATCAACGAGTTCTCAATTTAACACAAAACAAGTTCACGTGTACATTGCATGTTTTAAAGCGTATTAAGAAAAAGTAATGCCTAATTAGCCTGCGCCAGTGGTTAGGAGTAACCCACAACCACATTAACTGGTGCTGTAAATTGATAAGCCAGTGCAACGGGACAATGCAAAGTTGTCAGAAACCGATTTTATGCAGTGTATTATGGCAGATGCTAGATTAAAATATCAGATTTTCAAGTACTAGGTGCTGTGTGGTTTCTTTAATTTAGATGTAGGCTACTGTGCCGACATTGTCGTTTAAAATATGTTTGCCTACCCTGGCGATCGTGTCAAACTCTGCCTATGAATATCGCACGCATGTTTACAATACAAACAATGGTTATGACACAAAATACTGTAAAATAAATAGTCTTCTACATATATCAGGGATATTTGTATTTGCGACAGCAGAATGGTGCTTTAACCATGGCTCTTGATTGCTGGCAACCTGCGCGCTCTCTGACGTGACTGCCTCTTCGGTGGCCGTCCGGGGAGAACGCATGCATGTTCGGTTCAATGTTTACAGCATTGGCAATTTTATTCAATACAAAATACAACTTATAGGAATTGTAATTGCTTTATAATTAATTGAGTGTTCGATTGAAATAATATATTGCTTGATATAGTAAAATCAATAAAACATGACTTCTTAATAGTGAATTAGAATTTATAGATATGGTATTTTTCCATAATAATAATAAGATTAAACATATATTTCCGATTGTCCAAACAATACATTCTTCCAATGCTAGCAAGGGGCTTGTGACTTTGGCCGTTTGCTTTTAATGTGAAATCAGACAGGAAGTCAAATGTACCTTCAGGTTCATATCAACCTCAATCTAGAAGAAGAGCCTATTATCTCTGTGAAACCTTCGAATTTGATGCATATTAAAGATTTACCCGGAGCAAGTGGCGTGTTCAGTAAGTATTCAACCATTTTCTTGAAATATCGTGTAATAGCAAGAGCTTTATGCATCATGTAGCCGTTTATTTAAAATGGTCTGCTTGTTGACTGCTAGCCAAACGCACATGTAACGTTAGCTAGTTAGCATTAGCATCCGCAGCATTACCATCCGCAGCCTGGGCTCTGTAGCCGGAGCTCCGGCGACAGTGCACTTTTTCAAGCGTAGAAAATGCTTAACATTTCACAAAATGTAAATGTGTTATTCAGCTACCAACTTTGAATGCATCTCATGTAGTATGATTTAACTAGAACTGATAAGATAAGATAAAAAGATAATAACTTTATATCATCCCATGCATGGGAAATTAACTTGAAGTCAAATCGATTTCACTTTTGTATTTCTCTGCAGTTTGAAATGCCACCAAGAATCAGTCCCCTCACAGATGCCTGTCACCATGTCGGTTTAAAGACTGACAAAACATGGAAACTGGAGGTGAAGTACATCAATGCAATAAAAGGTAAAATTATGAAATATGGTTTCTATCGATGGATGGATGGATGGATGGATGGATATAAAGGGTGGAAGTGGGATAATAAATTACAAAACACGTGTCTTAAAGTGATACCATATCTAATTCCTCTCTCCATTAGGTAAGCAGGTCTAAATAATGTGATTTAATTACACTTATTATTGTACTGTAGATTGGTTAAATCAGAGTGTGATTTTGCCCAGTGAGTTTTCTGTCCTACTGTATACAGTAGAATAAACCAAGACCGATTTTTAAGGTCACAGTGAAATCTGACAGCATAAATATGAACTTTACCAAAATAACTGTATTTTGTATGTATTTATTCTGTATTCAATAAGCTACATTAATCTTACTGTCATTTCTACTATAATGATTGACCAGCGTCTCAAAGAGAGGCTATGCTTACACGTATGTCGGTAATTGATGCCAATACCCAAGCATTATACTGTATTTAAGAAACATGATTATAATTGCAAAACTTCTTAGGAAGCCAATTTATGTGTTATTTTCACTCTTCATCTGTTGTGAAGGGCTGAAAATGGAATGTTTTAATTTTCCTGTTCTAATTAAAGATGTCTTTCTTTTTTTTGCAGGGCGTGGGGTGTTCGCCATAGGTTCATTCTCCAAAGGAGATTTTATAGTGGAATACAGGGGAGATTTGATAAGCGAAGGTGAAGCTCAAAAGAGAAGAATTTATAACCCTGCATGTTCTGGATTTTTGTACGCGTTCAAGTTGGGAGGCAAAACATGGTGGTAAGATTTTAAATTGCACCTTAACTATACTACCTTATACTGAAGTCGTTACACTTGCTTAAACAAAACTAATCCAATAATTACTAATCCGCCGCTGCCGTAGCCTGCTACCAACTACAGGAAAGTATAAACTATGCTGCTGCTGAGACACAAGTCCCTCAAAATGCAATGCAAGGGTTGTTTTATTTCTAACATTAATCTTTCAACACAGACATTTATATGTGTGTAAGGGATAATGTATAGAACGCCGGTCATTATCGGGCAAAGGGCGAACCGGACACCGACGCGAAAGCGGAGGTGTCTTGCTTAGCCGTGAAGGGGCTTATTTTTGCGATAATGACCGGCGACGTTCTATACATTATCCCGCTTATTACACGGCTACTTGCCAAAATTAAAAAATAACTTCACACGGTGTGTCTTTTTACAATTTATATGTTACCATTGACGCAAACGTTCCACTGAACAGCGCAGCTTAGGCGATATCTAAGTCATTATATATCTATGGAAATGTTCTGCCTGTCATCCCCTGCATTTGGGTCAATCTTCCGGAATCCATTGTGACGTTAACTTATATGCTTACTCAATCAATAACTCATGTAAAACTGTGATCTTGTATGCTAGTAAATGATGTTTTAATGAAAAGTAATAATAATATTTTTTCTATTTTTATTTGTGGTTTTAAAGCATTGACGCCTCGAAGGAAGATGGTTCTTTCGGCCGCCTGGTGAACGATGACCACAGACATCCCAATGCCAGGATGAAGAGAATAGACATTGCAGGAAGCACACACCTCTGTCTTTTTGCTCTCAAAGACATAAAAGATGGTGAAGAAATTGCACATAATTATGGAGGAGAGGACTGCCCATGGCGAAAGCAGGTACGTGTTACAACTAGTGTTAAGGTATATACAATTCAAGAATGTCTTGGAATAACTTAATGATTGATGGTATCTTTGTTTGAAACTATATAAATCAATTTCAATAAATGATCATTTTTTCTATTGTATATTAAAACATTGGATATTCAGGAGGCATCTGAATCAGGGCCAAATGTCACTGTAGTCTGGGACGTTCCCGACGTCCCCACAATACATCTTGTATGGTTTTGTTTCAGTGAAACTTTATGTTAAGTATCTGATAAAGGAGAACGTACAGGTGTGCGAAATGTCCCCACTAGGCATAGTCTATGTGACAGAAGACAGGTTGACAAAGCAGGACAAAATAGAATCCTTTCTCGCTAGTTTGGTGTGTGGGGATGTATTTGACCCAAGAGACATGTCCTTTAGAAAATGTATTAAAAGAATAAAATATTATCCAGTGTTTACATTAAATTGACTGATTTACTTTTTGTATCAAATTGCAGATGACTACATGTGAACCTGAGACGTCCTGTGTGAGCTCCCAGTCTGTGCTCATGTCAGAGCCACAGTGGGATGAAGCTGCCTGGTTAGAGGACACTGGTCAACAGGTAATTCATGTCCATCACTTAATGTTTTCCTCTAGTGTCTTCTAGTTACCTTTGACGTCTTCTGTTGTCTACTTTAAGCAGGTAAATTAAAAGAATCAGATAATTATGAGGGGAATCTATTATGCATCAGGTCTGCCAAACAGTTTCTGTAATGCTTGTATAAGGCTAATGATTAAGGGATATGTAGGACACATCTAAACCGTGTTGAGTAATTTTCCCGGTGCAAAATGTCGCTGTAGTGTGGGACATTCACGACGTCCCCATCATGCACCTTTAATGGTTTTGTTTCAGTGTAATGTTACGTTAAGTATCTGATAACAGAGAACGTACAGGTGTGTGAAATGTCCCCACTCAGCAGGGTTTATTCAAGATGAGTGAAATGTCCCCACTAGGCATAGTCTATGTGACAGCAGACAGAGGTTGACAAAGCAGGACAAAATATGAGAGTAGAATTCCTTCTCACTAGTCTGGTGTGTGGGCATGTATTTGACCCAAGAGGAGGTAGAACATTTATTAAAAGAATAAAATATTATCCAGTGTTTACATTAAATTGACTGATTTACTTTTTGTATCAAATTGCAGATGACTACATGTGAACCTGAGACGTCCTGTGTGAGCTCCCAGTCTGTGCTCATGTCAGAGCCACAGTGGGATGAAGCTGCCTGGTTAGAGGACACTGGTCAACAGGTAATTCATGTCCATCACTTAATGTTTTCCTCTAGTGTCTTCTAGTTACCTTTGACGTCTTCTGTTGTCTACTTTAAGCAGGTAAATTAAAAGAATCAGATAATTATGAGGGGAATCTATTATGCATCAGGTCTGCCAAACAGTTTCTGTAATGCTTGTATAAGGCTAATGATTAAGGGATATGTAGGACACATCTAAACCGTGTTGAGTAATTTTCCCGGTGCAAAATGTCGCTGTAGTGTGGGACATTCACGACGTCCCCATCATGCACCTTTAATGGTTTTGTTTCAGTGTAATGTTACGTTAAGTATCTGATAACAGAGAACGTACAGGTGTGTGAAATGTCCCCACTCAGCAGGGTTTATTCAAGATGAGTGAAATGTCCCCACTAGGCATAGTCTATGTGACAGCAGACAGAGGTTGACAAAGCAGGACAAAATATGAGAGTAGAATTCCTTCTCACTAGTCTGGTGTGTGGGCATGTATTTGACCCAAGAGGAGGTAGAACATTTATTAAAAGAATAAAATATTATCCAGTGTTTACATTAAATTGACTGATTTACTTTTTGTATCAAATTGCAGATGACTACATGTGAACCTGAGACGTCCTGTGTGAGCTCCCAGTCTGTGCTCATGTCAGAGCCACAGTGGGATGAAGCTGCCTGGTTAGAGGACACTGGTCAACAGGTAATTCATGTCCATCACTTAATGTTTTCCTCTAGTGTCTTCTAGTTACCTTTGACGTCTTCTGTTGTCTACTTTAAGCAGGTAAATTAAAAGAATCAGATAATTATGAGGGGAATCTATTATGCATCAGGTCTGCCAAACAGTTTCTGTAATGCTTGTATAAGGCTAATGATTAAGGGATATGTAGGACACATCTAAACCGTGTTGAGTAATTTTCCCGGTGCAAAATGTCGCTGTAGTGTGGGACATTCACGACGTCCCCATCATGCACCTTTAATGGTTTTGTTTCAGTGTAATGTTACGTTAAGTATCTGATAACAGAGAACGTACAGGTGTGTGAAATGTCCCCACTCAGCAGGGTTTATTCAAGATGAGTGAAATGTCCCCACTAGGCATAGTCTATGTGACAGCAGACAGAGGTTGACAAAGCAGGACAAAATATGAGAGTAGAATTCCTTCTCACTAGTCTGGTGTGTGGGCATGTATTTGACCCAAGAGGAGGTAGAACATTTATTAAAAGAATAAAATATTATCCAGTGTTTACATTAAATTGACTGATTTACTTTTTGTATCAAATTGCAGATGACTACATGTGAACCTGAGACGTCCTGTGTGAGCTCCCAGTCTGTGCTCATGTCAGAGCCACAGTGGGATGAAGCTGCCTGGTTAGAGGACACTGGTCAACAGGTAATTCATGTCCATCACTTAATGTTTTCCTCTAGTGTCTTCTAGTTACCTTTGACGTCTTCTGTTGTCTACTTTAAGCAGGTAAATTAAAAGAATCAGATAATTATGAGGGGAATCTATTATGCATCAGGTCTGCCAAACAGTTTCTGTAATGCTTGTATAAGGCTAATGATTAAGGGATATGTAGGACACATCTAAACCGTGTTGAGTAATTTTCCCGGTGCAAAATGTCGCTGTAGTGTGGGACATTCACGACGTCCCCATCATGCACCTTTAATGGTTTTGTTTCAGTGTAATGTTACGTTAAGTATCTGATAACAGAGAACGTACAGGTGTGTGAAATGTCCCCACTCAGCAGGGTTTATTCAAGATGAGTGAAATGTCCCCACTAGGCATAGTCTATGTGACAGCAGACAGAGGTTGACAAAGCAGGACAAAATATGAGAGTAGAATTCCTTCTCACTAGTCTGGTGTGTGGGCATGTATTTGACCCAAGAGGAGGTAGAACATTTATTAAAAGAATAAAATATTATCCAGTGTTTACATTAAATTGACTGATTTACTTTTTGTATCAAATTGCAGATGACTACATGTGAACCTGAGACGTCCTGTGTGAGCTCCCAGTCTGTGCTCATGTCAGAGCCACAGTGGGATGAAGCTGCCTGGTTAGAGGACACTGGTCAACAGGTAATTCATGTCCATCACTTAATGTTTTCCTCTAGTGTCTTCTAGTTACCTTTGACGTCTTCTGTTGTCTACTTTAAGCAGGTAAATTAAAAGAATCCGATAATTATGAGGGGAATCTATTATACATCAGGTCTGCCAAACAGTTTTCTGTAATGCTTGTATAAGGCTAATGATTAAGGGATATGTTGGACACATCTAAACCTTGTTGAGTAATTTTCCCGGGGCAAAATGTCGCTGTAGTGTGGGACATTCACGACGTCCCCACAATGCACCTTTTATGGTTTTGTTTCAGTGTAATGTTATGTTAAGTCTGATAACCGAGAACGTACAGGTGTGTGAAATGTCCCCACTCAGCAGGGTTTATTCAAGATGTGTGAAATGTCCCCACTACGCATAGTCTATTTGACAGCAGACAGAGGTTGACAAAGCAGGACAAAATATGACGCTAGAATTCTTTCTCACTAGTCTGCTGTGTTGGCATGTATTTGACCCAAGAGACATGTCCTTTAGAAAATGTCTTAAAATAATATAATATTATGCAGTGTTTACATGAAATTGACTGATTTACTTTTTGTATCAAATTGCAGATGACTACATGGGAACCTGACACGCACTGTGTGAGCTCCCAGCCTGTGCTCATGTCAGAGCCAAAGTGGGATGAAGCTGCCTGGTTAGAGGACACTGGTCACCAGGTAATTCATATCCATCACCTAATAATTACCTCTAGTGTCTTATAGTCACCTTTGACATCTGCTCTCGTTTTCTTTAAACAGGTAAATTAATTAAATTTGATAATTATAAGGGGAATCTATTATGCATCAGGTCTGCCAAACTGTTTTCTCTAATGCTTGTATAAGGCTAATGATTAAGGGATATGTAGGACACATCTAAACCTTGATGAGTAATTTTCCCGGGGCAAAATGTCGCTGTAGTCTGGGACGTTCACGACGTCCCCACAATGCACCTTTTATGGTTTGGTTTCAGTGTAATGTTACGTTAAGTATCTGATAACGGAGAACGTACAGGTGTGTGAAATGTCCCCACTCAGCAGGGTTTATTCAAGATGAGTGAAATGTCCCCACTAGGCATAGTCTATTTGACAAAGCAGGACAAAATATGACAGTAGAATTCCTTCTCAGGCAACTAATGGTGTGTGGGCATGTATTTGACCCAAGAGACTTGCAGCATTGTTTTGTGTTTGTTTTTGGTCTGCATTGTTCTAGCAAATTTGACATATCTTTTTAAAAATATTATATATTAATGAATTTCATACAATCATCAGAAGAGGAAACTGTTGGAGGCACGGAGGGGGAATCAAATCCCAGCAAAACAGAGACGCAAACTGCCACCAGCAGAAGATGGAGCATCTTCTACAGTCTGTGCTGTGAGCCATGTTCTTCCAAAGGTGAATTTTTACACTTTTTGATTTATATATCGGAGTAACGTAATTTATTGGACAACGTAATGTTGTAGAGTACAAATTTGAGGTTATATAAGTCAAAATGAAAACATTTTTATGAGGGAGTGTCAATCTTCCCAGCTCTCTAGTCTGGTTGTACGTCAGCAGATACTTCTATAGGATTTGCCAGGTGGCATTAGGGTGAACAGACTGTGACTGGGGTAGATAGTATCTTTGGGCGTTGTGCAGACACCTCACTTTGCTGATGCTCAGTAGATGCTGATTCACTCTTAGTTTGGACAACAAACACAATGGGCCCTATTTTAACGGTCTGAAACGCAAGTGGGAAGCGCAAAGCGCAAGTAGCTATGTGGGCAGTTCTACGGCGCTATCGCTATTTTACAGGCGGATAAATGACACTTGCGTCGCGGCGCAAGTGTCAAAAGGGTTGGTCTGAAGCAGCCTAGTTACCCGTAGGTGTGGTTTGGGCGTAACGTCCAACAAACCAATGAGAGTGCCAGCTCCCATCCCCTTTAAGAGCCATGAGCGCATTTGAATCGGACGAGTTGATATTTTGACAGCGCGTCTGCAGTCTCCGATGAGACAGATCCACATGAATTTCAAACTGCAAATGGCTCAGTTTATTGCCAAATAATATGGCCTAATTCACACATGGAATAAGGGGTTTTCTTCCACAACTTCAGAAATGCTGAGTCCTCAAATAAATTTCGGCAAAGAAAACGTATATGATATAACATATGTTATGCGGTAACTGTGGTTCTATTTAATGATGTACGCAATACATTATAAACTTTGTTTCTTATCAGTATTGTATGCTATCCTAATATGCATGTGTCCCCGCGGTAATAGACATTGCCATTGATTGTATTATGCGTTACGTGTTTAGTTTGCGTGTGTTTAAACAGAGCACACACGCGCCCCCGCATTCATTCATTCTTTTTAACACTCACTCGCGGTAAAACAATGTTATTCACGATCAAATACTCATCAATCCTAAAAGTTATGGGCATGTAGGCCTACAATATGTCAAGAAAATATGTGTTTGCTGTACGGTGTTTGCAGATGCATTGATTTAAAAGTACAACTTATTACCGCTGCATCAGCTGTTCTTTCCCAAATAATTTACCAAGAATGTGCGGCTAGGTAGATGGGCGAAGCAAAGTGTATGCGCGAGGTGCACAAGCAATCCGTATGCATCGCATGCGCATGTATGCATGCGCCCTTAAAGATCCCATGCCATGCTATTTATGGATGCTTTAATATAGGTATTAGTGGGCCACAAACACAGTATTCAAAGACGTCCCCGAAATTCAGCCGTGGTGCAGAGTTACAGCCACTCCGAACCAGTCGCACATTGAGCTTCCCCCAAACGCGCTGTTTCGGTGGGCGTGTCAAGGCAGGTCAAGGAGGGGGGTGGGGGTGTGGCCCTGAGCAGCTTGTAGCCACAGTACAATGCGCTCTGGTTACGGTGGGCGTGTCAAGGCAGGTCAAGGAGGGGGGTGGGGGTGTGGCCCTGATCAGCTTGTAGCCACAGTACCATGCGCTCTGTTTACGGTGGATGTATCGCAATGGCTCGTTGAAACCCATATTATACATAGATATCTATATAATATAATATAATATAATATAATATATAATGTATATTATCACCTGGCCCTGAGCAGCCCACGGTACCATGCGCTCTGTTTACGGTGGATGTATCGCAATGGCTCTTAGAAACCCATATTATACATAGATATCTATATCATATAATCTATAATATATATTATCACCTGGCCGTGAGCAGCTTGTAGCCACGGTACCATGCGCTCTGTTTACGGTAGATGTATCGCAATGGCTCTTAGAAACCCATTGTATACATCGATATCTATATCATAATATATATTATCACGGCCAAAAGCTGTGTGAGCCTCCAGACGATAGGCTATTATGAATCTCAAACGACCGCGTCTTCTGAATTGGGGGGAAAGGAACTTTGGCTTTGACTCCCTGAAGTAGGCATGAACCACAACATGGAGGAGAAAGGGATTGTTGACCGCGGTCGTCTCCCGCCGGAGCCTCGCTGCCGATGGACCACCGCTTCAGGAGGCGGTGATTAGCGCTGACCGCTGCCGAGGCGGCGGGAAGCAGGGCTCAAGCGGGATACATTCGCGGCCAACAATCCCCTTCTCCTCCATGTCGTGGTTCATGTACTTCAGGGATTCAAAGCCAAAGTTCCTTTCCCCCAATTCATTCTCAACCATGGCTGAGATAACCCCCACTACGAGTCTCGTTGTAGAAATACCAGAGACGAGAGTCCGACGTGTAATGCGCCATCACACCAACAGCAGAACGGTTATCCAAATAACAAGGAAGTGTACAACACTTGCGTTACAGTCCTGGGGCTCTACATCTAAATAATATCATATAATACATAGATATCTATATCAAATAATACATATTATCACGGCCAAAAGCTGTGTGCACCTCCAGACGATATAATGAATCGCAAAGGACTTCGTCGGGTTCTCCGACGTCTCTGGTTCTTCCACTTCCACATCAATCTGTAGTAGACAGAACCGCACGCTGCCTGCGGCCTGCTGCCGGCGCAAGGCACCACCGCCCGGCTGCCCGCTGCCGGGCGGTGGTGCCTCGCGGCAACCGGCGGCAGGCAGCATGTCGCAGTTCATGTACTTCGATGTCGTTCTGCCATTGCATTCAAAATTCTGTAACTAGCCTGTTACTACGAACTAAGCAACTACAATACACGTATTAGCATTTAGCACTAGCTCAATCACGACTCCTTCAGAATTCTTGTGGGTGGTTACGAACCAACCAAGTGGGCAGGGCCATGAATTATAGTTTGACAACGCTACGTCACAGTGTCGCCTTATCCATATTGGCTCATTTCTTCTGCCTTTTTCCTTTCATTGCCTATTGCATTCAGCAGACAAACTGCATAGATTTCAAACTTACCACAGCTCACAAACTTATTCAGACCTATGTTATTTAACAAACAACAGGAAAAATGTGATTTTAATGGCATGGGCTCTTTAAAATAGCATCTGAACAACGCGCCACTGACTTTAAACCAGGTATTTCCTGGTCAGTAGCGCAATGGCATTCAGAAACGGCAAAATACCGTTGGCGCCAGAACCTGCCTCCTCCTTCTGCCGAACCGCCCCTTGGGGCGCATGATCAATCCCTAATTTACCGGCGAGTGGCGGTGGTGGGAAAAGAACGCTCTGCGCCAGTTGTAAACTAGCAGCGACACATGCGCCAGTGACTAAGTCACTTGCGCCGGATGCAAGATAGGGCCCCATGTGATCTAGAAAATACAAATGTTATGTCATAATATTAGTCTCATGTTGTTCAATGTAGGTTCAATTTGTTAAACATCTTGTGCGCTATATAATAATTGCAAACTTATTTTCTGCTGCTTTTATAGTGGATCTAACAGGATGTAGATATCTCTTGACTTAAGACTGAAGTTTTCCTGTATATTCTTTTGAAGGCTGCAGGAATCGGTCTGTTTCTTTTCTTTGTAAACTGACTCGATTGCAGCTTTTCTGCACCACCGCCTGGTCTCGTCTGCTTTCTAGGTGAGGCGTAGTTCCTCTTGCGTGTTTCAACTAACCTATTTGTTTGTCCCTGTGATGACGTTAATTTTCATGGCTACTTGGATGCATGTTAATGCAGGAGTCAACCAACAGACTGAGAGTGGAACACTCCAATCAATCATTTTTTTTATAGCACCTTTCATACAGTTAGTGCAGTTCAAAGTGCTTCACAGATGGCTGAGAAAGCAGATAATAGGACATATATTAATTGAAGATGAAAGAAAGATTGCAGACAAAGGAATTATGACAAGAAAATTATAATGTTAAATAAGAAAAAGAAAGCTGCCATAATATCGAAGACATAATGCTACTGTTGCTAAAAAACAAAAATAAGGAATTAATATTATAGTCTCTAAATGAAAGTGTGTGGCATGTAATACAATAAAAAGTTTTTAGTTGACACTTTACAATAAGGTGTACTAATGAGCAGATCACTGAGGATTGTTGATGCAGGACATGAAACTTATAGGAACTGTATCTCCTTCCTGATACTTTCATGTAAACATCTGTTTTTCTACTCATTTACAGGAAAGGCTCCACTCAAAAGGGAACCATGGCAGCCAGCAGAGATAAAGGCCGTCGAGAGGCACATAAAGGCTTTAATACATGCTTGCACTGTGCCAAAAATGTCTAACTAAACTAAATCTGTAGGTGGCGAAGAAGTTAAAGCTGCGTCACGCTTTGAACTAAACACTTTTTCCATCTAGTGTCGACTGGGTTTTTGGATTGTCGGTGCCATTAAAGTAGCATTAATAATCGTCGTAATAATCCTAACGATTATTAATGCTACTTTAACGGCATAGACATTCCAAAAACCCAGTCGACACTAGATGGAAAAAGTGTATAGAACAAAACGTGATGCAGCTTCCCTTTTTTTCTTCGCAACCTACAGACTTTGTTATGTACGATTATTCAAACACGCCATGTTATTTAATATAGACATTTGACCGAGGGAAACGGAGCCTCAGAGGTCGAACTTATTCTCTCAAGGTCTATGTGACTTCCATTTATATTGTGACTATTCTGTATCTTGATGCCTCTTCCTGGCCCACAAGGATACACCAGCAGGTTCTGACATGTATTAACCGCACTCTGATGGCTCGAGTCTGTGCGTGATGTGTGTCTATGCTAATGTATGTATGTGCTGGTATACTTTTAAAAATAAAGTATCAATGCATCTAATTCTCCATCCGTCTCTGGTGCTATTTACTGTGGACCCACACCTGTTTGGGAGATCCCTCCCATGTGTGAGGGTGGCATCGATGGTGTTGGTAAAATAAAAACCCATACACACACATAGTGCACGGTAATATCATGAAATAAGTTGGTATCACGCCACATATAGATGGTGGATGGCCAAGAGGAACATTTGCAGAGGGCATGGCCGCCCCTGGTTCCAGGGGCTCTCGGAAATTGAGAGGTTAAAACACCTTGGCCCTCTGGCTATACTCTATATACTCTCCTCGGGCTATATATATTTATGTACAATCAGGTCCCCATTAGTCACCAAATAATCTGTGTGAAATATTCTAATTTATGTAAATGATGTCCCCTGAAAGCATGTTTACTGGTTCTTCCGGAAGTCCCCATAAAGCCTGGTTAAACCATCACAAAACTCTGAAACATCATTTCAGAGTTTTGAAGTTGTGTATAGGTTAACTAAGCTATGGCAAGTTTACTGAATTTTTTTCAGCTCTCTACAACCTCTGGAAAGGGTGGTCCTCACAAGTGATGATTATAAAGGTCGTCCTCATGAGTGATGAAAACCAGTATGTGTGTGTGTGTGTGTGTGTGTGTGTGTGTGTGTGATAATAGAAAACAAAACATGGTTCCATTCATCTGATAATTATTAATAGTCCACTACAGGCAGCAACCTTACAGGTGATTTGCAATATTGCCACAAACATGTACAGTCTGAAATATGTATAAATTAAATATTGACGATGACTAGATGATTCTAGTCACTATTCCCAAACCCGTAGCTTGCAGTAACTGTCAACTGTCCTTAAGTCATAGTGTGGGACTGAGGTGTTGTCATTAACCTATTTGATTTGACCCCTTCTGTCTCTCAGAGAGGCTCTGAAGCCAAAGCGCCGGGCCCCTCCCAAGCCGAAGGAGAAGAAGGACGTCCCCACCCTCCCCTCCACGGCAGGAGAAGCTGCGGACGTCAAGGTGGAGGGCTCAGAGTACATGGAGCCCCTGGAGGAGGACGTCAAGACGGAGGAAGAAGCAAGGGAGGACCCCGAGGGACCCAGGAAGTACGTTCACAACCGCTTGCCAACCCGGGGCCCCGCCGTCAGACCTCAATCTGCCAGGGGCCCCACCGTCAGACCTTAATCTGCCAGGGGCCCCCCCGTCAGACCTTAATCTGCCAGGAGCCCCACCGTCAGACCTCAATCTGCCATGGGCCCCCCCGTCAGACCTTAATCTGCCAGGGGCCCCCCCGTCAGACCTTAATCTGCCAGGGGCCCCCCCGTCAGACCTCAATCTGCCAGGGGCCCCCCCGTCAGACCTTAATCTGCCAGGGGCCGATGAGGCAAGGGTCGATTTCATGTAATAGCTGCAGTGTTCCACGCAGGGTTCGATCCCCTGTATACTTGTAGGCCTCCTTAAAGCTGGGGCCACAATACACGATATAAAACCGGATACGATTGAGCAGCTCCCATTTAACGACTGAAGTCTGCTGATTTCTCAGTCTCGTCTGCTAACACAGACAACCAGCGCATTTGAAAGTGGAAGGCGAGAAGGCCGCCGTTTAGACTAGGGTTGTGCACGGGGTACACCTGTACACGTGTAACTGGTTAGTAAATCATAACCGTTTAGGAAAAATAAGTAAACGAAAACCGTAAAAAAAAAAAAAGAAGATCACCGCGTCATTGTTTCAATGGGAATCACGACGGTCCGTACATTCAACATTAAAGTTTACATATTTATAATTCGAAATTTGTCCCAGCCTTAATACCACAGATACTCTAGGGTCTATAGCATATAACCGCTTTTTCTGATTACAGTTTAATGTAACAGTAAGCTGACAACATCCTAATTAACAACGCAACTGCAAATTAACCGCACAGAGATAACCATGTCAACCGGTCAAACAAATGTTCGTTTTGCGATCATTCTGCTCGCTCATCCGCCGTGTTGATAAACAAATAATCCCGCTATAGCGCGACTGCGGTTCACTTTAAAAAAGAAATAAATCTTTTTGTCATTAATAAAAAAAACGGCTAACCATGTACACGAAAGAAAAGGGCTTGTGTAACCTTTTAAAAAAAATTGTAACCGTTCACACCCCTAGTTTAGACCCTACTGTGCGTCTGCCCAGATTATTACTTCTACTCGACTTTGCGTAGTGTGTTTGAACAACATGCTCGCTCGCTATTAAAGGTCTCTAAAGGATTAAATGGTATAATTTCAAGTAGTCAAGTTGCATTGTGGGTCTTAAGCCCAAGATCTAGGGGCGAAGTGCAGTCCTCATGAATGCGTACCGACTGGGATCCATTTCAAGGTGTTTTGGCTCTGCTTTGGATTCTCCCTGCCTGGCTATCTCTTACAGTGTAGGGTTCTAAACCCAGGGAACCATTACTTTGTTGGCAGATGCTTGGGGATTTAATCATTAATATTACAATAAGGCACCTGCTACGTCATGATGAGACCACAGTGAACGTAAACCCTGGCTTGACTGAATTCTGTTTTTAACACTGTCCAAAATATCCCTTTATTCGACCTCACACTATTACTCTCTGATATATAACTTTATTTCTGGGTGACAGGTGAATATGTTTGAGGAGCTGTATTGGGGATAGTCTGGTCATGCTTACATAATATATAATTTGAAAGAACATGTATATATTGTTTGGTGGGGTGGATAAACGCATGATTCTCCCAACAGGAGAGGGAGACGAAGGAAAGATGATAAAACCCCAAGGCTTCCAAAGAGAAGGTAATGAGAAAATCCCTCACAGGCACTTGTGTCTGTTCACAATGAATCTACTGGGGCTGAAACATCCTTACATGCACCAACCCTACTGTCTTCATACCCCTTCAACTGCTGATTTGCTATTACGAGTTGGATTATTTTTTTGTATGTTAGAACATGCATCACTTTATCGTCTTGAAAACCTATTGCAGCAGTATATTAAGTATGTGATTTTTGGGTCAGTTTAATAGAATAGTCACACATGAACTATTTATCTTCAAACATACTTCCATGGTGGTAAAAGGTCAAGTCCAAAAACTTTGGTTTACATATTTGTAATATTTGAATGACTCTCTTTATCAGTTACCTTAACAAAACCCCAATAAGGTGTTGTTTATGTCATTCGCATATCAGTGTTTTTTTTTATCATTGCTATGTGAAGAGAGTTGTATACAAAAGACTAAATAAGGAGTTCTGATATCATCATGCAGAGAAGCCACGCAAGCTCTTTCCCGTTACAGGAAGAAGCCCCCGGTCCAGTATGTGCGCTGCGAGATTGAAGGCTGTGGCACGGTGTTGGCCCATCCACGCTACCTGCAGGTACATTGCGTGCACTCTCCTGTCACGTGCACTCTCCTGCCGATACACCTCCATAGAGACACACCTTTTTATTAACACAGAAACCAAACTTAAATGTGATAGATCTGTTCTGTCACATGTGTCTACTGCATGCATAAGTAGGGGAGTAGGGAATCTTGCTCAAGGATGCCTACAGGTAGACAGTGGAGTTTAACCCAGAACATTTGGAGTGGGAATCAAATCAAAGGCTAGACTGCTCTCACTATGTACATTTCCCTGCAAATCTGCTATATGACTTTCATCTGTAAATTGGATGAAGGAAGACACAATCAATGCAGTAGGTGATGTTTTTTTAATTCCTCTTTTCTTTATATTTTTTAAGTACATTTATTTTTAATAATTAATTAACCTTAAATACCAAATGCATTGTCTTGGTTAAAAATGATAGGATGAAAGCCCCATATTGGCTTGTGACATTGCTGCAATGTGTTTGGGCCTTTAGCGTCCTACTAACGTTATGGACACCTGTGTGTTTTCTGACCACAGCACCACATAAAGTACCAGCACCTGCTGAAGAAGAAGTATGTGTGCCCTCATCCGTCCTGCGGCCGTCTCTTCAGACTGCAGAAACAGCTGCTGCGCCACGCCAAACACCACACAGGTACCCGGCCTCGTCTTACCGTACCTTGATCTCTTCATCACTACTCCGGTTCCTTTCTGAAAACCTTAAGTAATAGGAGTATATCTCAAAATCGGCAAGGGCTATAATCTGTAATTATGGTACTAAAAGAACTAACGCACGTTAGATTGTTGTGAAAGTGAAATAATAAATGTGGTTACTGCTTCGCTAGAGTGAATAAAGCTAGAACACAGCATAAGTGGAAGGAGTAGCATCAAGGTAAATGCAATAAAAAGTATGTAAACAAATAATGCTTATTATAAGCTGTTGGTGTGACGACCTGTGTATCTTGTGTGTTTCTCCCAGACCAGAGGGACTACATCTGTGAGTTCTGCGCCCGTGCGTTCAAGAGCTCCCACAATCTGGCGGTCCACAGGATGATCCACACTGGGGAGAAGCCACTGCAGTAAGTCCTGTTCTTCTACAATAGTAGAAACAACAATGGTCAACAAGGTAAATTGCAAGGTCGATCAAAGACCTTGAGACCTTCGCATAGCGGCCATGCTGGCTTATTGGATGTGGACATTTTCTAAAAGCACCGGGTTTAATATCTGTCTGGTCCGATCTGGCCTTGTGGAACGGTCTGGTCTTGCGGCACACATGCAGAGTTCCTAAATGATGCCTTTTTGATTGGTTACTTTGTTCACCATTAATGCCGCAAGCATCAAGTAAATGTTAAGACACAATATGGCGTGTTCCGCAGGACTAAACAAGAATCATGATGGAATCAATAACATATTAGCAGAATAAAGACAAAAGTGCAAATTCATATAAATTAATCTGCAAAAAAAAAAAAAACCTATAACAAACGTTGTCTCAGATATTAACTGTCCGATTTTGCACTGTAGAATAGCAGTGCAGGTATAACTCACTCCCTCACCTCTCTCTCTCTCTCTCTCTCTTTCTCTTTCTCTTTCTCTTTCTCACCTGAGTGTGTCCTCCACCCACCAGGTGTGAGATCTGCGGCTTCACCTGCCGCCAGAAGGCGTCCCTCAACTGGCACATGAAGAAGCACGACGCCGACGCCACCTACCAGTTCTCTTGCTCCATCTGCGGCAAGAAGTTTGAGAAGAAGGACTGCGTGGTCGCCCACAAGGCCAAGAGCCACCCCGAGGTGCTGATCGCCGAGGCCCTGGCCGCCAACGCTGGCGCGCTCATCACCACCCCGGCCTCCATGCTGGAGCTGCAGGGGGCGCAGGCCCGGCCGGCCCAGCCCGAGGCGGCCGGCCTGGAGGCGGCCCCGGCGCCAGGCCAGCACCACGTGGGCCACCAGGTGGTGCTGCTGGGGCAGGACCACCAGAGCCTCCACACCATGCAGGTGCCGGTGACCATCGCCCTGTCCCCGGCCGACCCACCGTCGCCCGACGGCCGGCAGCAGCAGCAGCACCTGCAGCTCCAGATGCCCCTCCACTTCGTCCAGACCAGCGGCCTCCACGGCCAGCAGCAGCAGCAGCCGCAGATCCAGCAGCTCACCCTCACCCATTCCGGAGCGGTGGTGTCCCAGCCCCAGATCCAGCAGCTCACCCTCCACTCGGGCTCGGTGGTGACCCAGCACCAGGGCCAGCTGCTGCAGCCCCAGCAGCAGCAGCAGCAGCAGCTGGGCCACACGGAGGTGCTCCACATGACCTTCCAGCCGGTGGGCCAGACCCAGGGCCACCTCCAGCAGATCCCCCTCCAGCTGCAGGCCCTGCAGACGGCCCCCGTGGCCCAGGGGGACGCCCAGCACCAGGGCATCGTGGCCAACGGGGACGGCTACGTCCTGGACACCTCCGTCCTCAGCTCCTCCACCTCCTCGGCCCTCGGCCAGCAGGGCCCGGCGGTGGTCTGGGAGCAGACCGCCGAGGGGCTGGCTGACGGGGGGGTGCAGGCGCTGCTCTAACGCCATGAGGACACGACACACACGGGGACCGTGCACGCTAAACATGTAATGAAAGACGAGGAAATGGGATGAAATAGATGGATGTTATTGTCAGTGACCCTATATGCTATAATGCAACATTTTGAGACTCGCGTAAAATCGCAAATGTATGATTTAACCCCACCCTACGTTCTGATAACGTTTTGGATAAAACGTGTCAGGGAGCGATGTCTGCGTGTGTTTAAAGTCCCTGTGTACGTCGAAGTTGTTTGTACATAAAGTGAAGTAATGTTAGTCCAAACTTAACTGGTCTTTTATATTAGTGTGTGTGCGTGCATTTGTGTTTAAAACTAGTTGAAGGACATTATGTTTTGCTATTGCAGAACACAAACTTATATGCAAAGCTATAGCATAGCACCATGTTTAATGAAACATATTAATGCGTAGACTACGGCTTTGACTTTTGCCCAAAAATCGTATTTGAAGTTCGTTTGTTTATTAATATTAATATTCGAATATATTCGAATATTTATTAATATTTTGACCATTAAATGCCTTCAGTATAACCTGGATTGGGCTTCGCAAGGTTTGTTTACCGGTCTTGCGTGTTCCAACGGTTTATTAGGTTTCTAATAAATCGCTGTCTAATCAATACTTTATTCACTGCCTCTTCCGTGGTCATTACAATATTATGAATAGACTTGAATAACAAAGTTCGGAGTCAAAGCCCTAGTGTAGACAAATGTATTTAACAACATTCGGGGTTCTGTATAATGTATTAATGTTGTTTAACAGGCATAGAACAGAAAATACTCAATGGTCTCAGAAAATGTGGAGCTTTTATGTTGGATCAAGCAGTTTTATTTTTAAAGCAACAATTATGAAAACCCCAAGTTGTGTCTCCAATAAACCTTCTCATACGCAATATAGAGCATCACATAATAAACTGTTTATAAGATCACTAAATGTCTACATTGTGAGACGCTGCCTTGTCTTTGTTTAGTTCAACTATAGCAATGCTTATCTTTGAAATCGAGAAACGCTAAAAAAGGACATCAGAATAAATATATACATTGTATAAAGTCCCAAGTATACAAATCCTAAACAGAAACCTCCTATACAGGAAACATGTATACATCTTAAAAGGGCCCCAATTATACCACCAGGTGGTATTGGATAGACGGTACAAGGGCAACATCTACCCTACAGTGACATGACATGTGGGGGCGTGTCTTCTTTGTTTGATAGGTGCCTACCAGTTGGTACTGTCCAGTGGGTAGACTGATGGTTGACCCATCATCCACCTACCCACAAATCGCAATTTCACGATTCTGGCCTGGCTTATAAGGGCTAATCCACAACGCTTGTCATCATCTGGTGCTAACGTACGTGCCCTTAAACACTAAATACAGTGACACCAACCGACTGGTAGGACAGGCTCAGGACATCTTGGGGCGATCTCGCTCCTTCTGCTGCGCGTACTGCTTCATGGCCCGCTTGGGAGGAATCAGGGTGTTGCTCAGTCCTACCCTCCTCTTCTTGCCTGGCTGTCCATCGTCCTCTCCTTTGGAGCCAGCCGGGTGGGACTCCCCCGGACTGGAGTCGGCCATCTCCAGGCCGGGGTCACCGTGGACGGCGAGTGGGTTTTGGAGGTCGCTGTCATGCGCATACTTGCATTTGATGCCAAACCTGCAGCGCCCGTCCTTCCGGTACGCCACACACACCCTCTTGCCCCCGATGAGTGCAGGCTTGGCCTGCATCGTGAGCGGAACGTGTTTCTGCAACACGTTCAGTTTCTGGTCCGCTTGTGCCTTGAAGGGGTTGGCAAACACACCGCTGCCCGCGCAGGTGCCTAGCGGAGGGGGAGGGAGTTTGTTTGGAGGAGGGAGAGAGCGTATGGCTGGTGGTGGAGGTTGTGGTTGCCGGTGAGGAGTAGATGGAGATGATGCAGTCACCGCTAAAGAACGCCGCCGGGGAGAGGGTCGTGTTTCATCCTCTCCTTCTGGTTCAGAGTCACCGTCAGACTCACTGGACGCAGAGCCAGATTCCAACAGGAAGTTTCGCGTCTTGGTGACGACTGTTTTTTCCTTTAGGGTCACTCCTTTGGAACTTCATGAGGAACAGATGGAAATAGACATTCAGACGGAGGATTAGGTTCGATTGACAGGACTGAGGGGGAGGGACATAGACATAGTAGGTCTAACACTCGCATTAGATGCCAAAACCAAACAAGGTCGGCTCGGGAAACTAAACAACATGAAGCAAGTTTTTTGTATGGTGGTTTGTTACCTAATTGTTCCGTTGTTACGGTCTCCATCCTCTTCGCTCTCTGAGTCAGAGGACACCCCGTAGCCGACCAGAGAGTTCATCCCCTCCTCACAAAACACACGATGTTACGATCGGTCACGTTAGAAGCTATGCTAAAACGTAGCTAGGATGCTAAACTACTACTGCCCTTGACACGGCTGGTCGAAACATCATCGTTGGAAAAATCCAATGAAATGCTTGGAATTATAATTATTCTAAGCCAAAACAATATAAGTATTGTGTTGCACTCATCTAGATCTAAACATCGATGTATTTTCGTTTACGCCGCCGTTCCTTCTAGTGCCGTCTCAAGGTGCACCGCGCATGTCCGTTTAAGTCCTGCCACGTAGCGGACAGGAGTGGAACATCCAAATGCCAATAGCATTATAAATTGGTCTACATTTTATCTAAGATGAGACACCGTAGATATTTAGTCTTTATAGTCTGATTGGTAAAACATTTGTATATTAACGCCAATTATTATGTTATGTACTCCTTTTTCAAACAAAGCTTATTATTTTTTTTAAGTAATAACTAAAGAAAAATAAATAATGATTAATTGCTTGCGATTTTGACTCAGATTAACACATTTTCAGGAATGTGTTAACCCCCCCCACACACACACACACACACACACACACACACACACACACCCGCCTGTGTTCTTAAGTATCCCTCTGGCGTCAGTTTCCACTAGTAACGGACGGGAATCGTAATGAGTGTCTCTGGCAGAATTACAGCCGATCGGAAGGGGGAGGCTCCCTCTGGCTGCTTGCAAACTGCTCCCGAGATGATGTAGTCTGCTTTAACCTGGTGTAGCAGCCGCCAGCCTGTTGGTTTTGTCGTGTGTCGCCCCAACGTTCTGCTATAGAAGAAGTTCAATGGCAGGTCGCCGGAGGAGAGCCACCGAGGGAGAGACCACCAGCCGCGCGGCCGCAAGGGCTGCTGCCATCGCCGATCAGTTGCACAGTGAATGTGGACTCCTACTGGAACTTTATGTGAGTATATTTTCCACCACCGCACTAAAAGCTGTGAGAAATGCCCTTGTGCCTTGGGATTGACGAGGGTTAACTTAAGACGAAATGAGCGATGGAGGTTGAATTGGAAAATGCATAAGCTGTGTGTCTGACCTCAGCGAATGTGTGTGTTTCACATGTTATAACGGTGTGTGTGTGTGTGTGTGTGTGTGTGTGTGTGTGTGTGTGTGTGTGTGTGTGTGTGTGTGTGTGTGTGTGTGTGTGTGTGTGTGTGTGTGTGTGTGTGTGTGGGGGGGGGGGGCATTATGTGTGCATTAAGCAGAGGAAAGGGATAGACCACAAGAAAAGAAGTAGAAAGTTATTGCATTGGTACCACAGGGGGTTGGAATGCTGTGTGTGTGTGTGTGTGTGTGTGTGTGTGTGTGTGTGTGTGTGTGTGTGTGTGTGTGTGTGTGTGTGTGTGTGTGTGTGTGTGTGTGTGTGTGTGTGTGTGTGTGTGTGTGTGTGTGTGTGTGTGTGTGTGTGCATGAAGCAGAGGGATGGAAAGAGGTGGGAGTTCATACTAGCACAAGCTTGTTAATTCATATAGGACTCTCTCTCTCTCTCTCTCTCTCTCTCTCTCTCTCTCTCTCTCTCTCTCTCTCTCTCTCTCTCTCTCTCTCTCTCTCTCTCCTACCCCCCCTTCACAAACCTGTGAGACTCTGCCAGTAGGTGGGTGTGGGCGTGTGTGCATGTGCTGGAATGTTTGTGTGTACCCCTGTTTATTAGAACTAGCTGGTTGCCAGCCAGCTCCCTGTTTCATCCTCTCTTTCATCATCCTCTACCTCGATGACTCCGGGGAGCGGCCCACAATAGCATTTAATCTGTTACCACGGTATCGGAGTGTCCATTCCGCCTGTTAACTTCCTGTCCGCACCCTGGTCGCTGGAGATTATGTCCCATGTTATACTGTACGTCACTGCACACCATAGCCTGGTCCAGGCACCAAACATACGTCTGGGAACGCTGTTTTAGGTTCCCTGTAGCTTTATTGACAGAAGACCGTGCATGCCTGGAGGCCTTATATTATGACTACAACCTGACCGATTAGAGTAGATCATCGTCATACCTCAGAGACCGCAAATGAAAGTCCACAACAGGATAGTGTGATGGAAAAAAATAAATAATCAGTTCCTGTTAATGTCTATTATTTAAACACAAATACATTATATTAGACATGGACAGACACTAGATTGTATGCAGCTTATACTTACTTGCTATTACTAATATATATAGTAATATAAAGTAAGTTTAAATATGTATACAACCCAGTGTCTGTCCATGTGTCCGTTTCGGTTAACTGGAGGGAGCTACACAATGCCTTTGTGTGTACATAACAGACATTATTATGTGTACACAAATACATTGTATTAGACATTGACCGACATTAAAGTCAGACTTGGGACTGAAATCCTTAAGACGAGTTTCCTACGTCTACCGGTTTAGTGTGAGTGGTGACCTTTCCTGGGATAACAGAAGATAATCCTCCCACAAAAAGGAATTCCCCTTTGTTTTGTCGGGTTTTGTCCTTCCAACTGTAGACGGCCTCTCCTCCTCACTCCTGTGGAGGCACGCTGATGAAATTAGGCACCGCTCTATCTGACTCACACTGGTACTAACTTGCACACAGGTCTAAACATCCAGCCTACAATGTAACACGCTCCCTGGGGAATTCATAAGGGCTCACTTCCTGACTCGCACCACACACTAACATCAATCCGTTTTGGTAATGACTCCAATCTCAGGGAACAGCTGACAATCCAGACGCTGTCTGAACGTGAAGGTGGTCAGTTGTTGGGAAGGCAGTGCAGTGATGGTGTATGTGGGAGGGGTCTTGGCTCGGTTCTCGTCGTGTCTGTGAGGTTTCGTCAGCGGGTCGCCATGACACTCCCGCTGGTCGACGATAGCCAACAGCAGACTTTTAGAGCTCACCACCACCACCACTACCTCTACCTCTACCACCACCACCATTAATACCACCTCGACCACCTCGACCATCAACAATACCACCAACATCACTAGCATCACCACCACCACTACCTATACAACAACAATCACAACCGCCACCATCATTACCACAACCAACATCACCACCACCACCATCATTACCACCACCAACATCACCACCACCACCACTACAACCACAATCACTACCACCACCACAACCACCATTTATATTTTCATTTAAAAGTTGTTATTGTTTTTCAGACATCAGACAAATAAATACTAATAATATAAATAAAACAATACATGAGACAACAATGAAAGGTTGTATCCGATATAGGATGTATGCCTTCATACCCTCTATATACCCCCATCTATCTTACTACTACCTATTTCTGGGCGTCTGCCGAGTGGCACCCCCTAGCGGTGACACGCAGAGACACGAACACTGCAACGCCCACCCCATTCCGTTCTCTGAATACCAACCGAAAACAAAGAACAAGTTGAGTGATCTTTGGCTTGATAACCAAAAGAACAGGTTAATAATAATTACTAGTACACTTATGGCTCAATGTCAATCCTCACAAGATGTGATTGGCCATGTCCTTAAAACCATCCCTGAAAAAGCACACCCTGGAATCGTGCAGAACCGTGTTTTAAATGTGCTTTACGTAGACGAGCAAAAAAAGGTTGTATCTACACAGTTTATTTTAATACAACAACTACTAGTCCAGAATGGCCATAGGGATAAAAGGTTAGTCCATTTTTTATTTTCACTTGTTGGTAATTGTTTTAGATGGCAAGACATCCCTGCGGATAACCTTACGTTCCCCTGTTTATTTCCTTCTCCTGTTTCGCATGTGTGACATGTTTTCCTTCCCTTGTGTGATCTCTCCCCTCCAGAGGAAGAAGGAGAGCCTTGGACCCGATCTGGTCCTGTCTGACCTGTTGCTGGTCTCTGTCCTGCCCGCCTCCTCCCAGCTGGAGGTCCAAGACCAGCTGGGGCGCATCATCTCCGCCCTGGATCAGTGTCACTGCCTGTTGGAGCGGGCCATCGCCCGGGAAGAGCAGGCTGTCGGGGTGACAGTGGTGGGGAAGGCTGAATACCAGAAGCAGAGGAAGACGGTGAAGGACAGGCTGGCGCTGCTTCTCGCCAGCACGCGGGGGGTCCTAAAGCGCTCCAGTGGAACTGCAGCTCTGACGACCACCACCAACTGTCAAGAGGTATGGTGGCAGTCTAACCGATTCTTAGGAGTTTCTATACATTTTATTTGAGTTTGTATTGGTTTTATATGAGTTTATATGTTTTGTACGAATACAAATATAAATACAGGGACAGGTAGCTGCATTCAATGTTAAAGGCTCTACAAACACAATGTTACCCTTAAGTATTTAGAGAACGTTATTATCAAAAGTTCATATATTTCTTACCATGTTGGTCCCCAGTTTGAAACTAATCCTAGCGGTGTAACTGAGGTGCTGCACCAGTTGAGCATCCCTCATACCGGCAATTAGCCAAGACACTATATATATGACAAGTATATATAATTATTTAACTTTTGCCATTCACACACATTATTAGGATATTAACATTACATAACAAAAACTCCTTGAGATTGACGTGCATGCACATATAGATTAAATAAGCGTCCAAACCTAGAACACCTTAGAGACGCACAACTACATACATATACCTACAAAAATCAAAACAAGAAAGTGATGTGTACCATCATGTTACATGTTCAAGTAACCATTGAACAATCGTGGGAGGGTTAGGCTTAATCCGGTTACGACTAATTATTTTTGCCTATGCAGTATTCAACACCCTGTGTTTAACAGGTGTGATTCAATAAGTGATACTTCCATTAAGAACAACAGCTGTTCCAGGGGAATATCCCGTGCCTAGAATTCTCCAGAAGTTACGTCTTTCCAAAATAAGGCTATTTTCGAGCAGGCCCAAAAGCTTGGCCCCCCCCCCCTGCCATCGCTTCTCAAGCATTGGTTGGTAGCATCGCTTTTAAAGACGCAGGCGGTCAGCAGGGCTCTAATCAAATTGTTCCCTTCAAAGGCCTCCTGCCCCTGTGACATCCAGAACCTATGTCTTCTCAGGCATCCTTGTCCGCTCTTGTGTTCGAGCCCCATGGTCCTTTGATATGTTGAGTTTATTCAAATTTACTTGTAGGTTATTTAGCAGACGCTTCTATCCAAAGTGACTTACAATAAGTACATTTTTCAGAGGGAAGAAAAACAATGTATCGCTGTCGGCACAGTTAGGCTGTTCATAGAACCAAGTGCCAAGCACTAACAATTGTTAGGTAAACTCCTTCCCTGTATGTAACAAAGCTAGCTAGGATAAGATGCTACACAATGCTAAGTACTATTTTCAAGTGCAAGGACGTACAACACACAAAAAGGGTGCACATTTAGTTCCATGAAGTATTATCAGACAAACAAGCATTAACTTTTTTGTTTGAGATGATTTGGGCCTGTTAACTCAACTGTACTATGGGCCGTTCTAAATCCTTGTGTTGGTTCCCCTCTGCGCTGGCAGCCGGACGGGTCCACGGTGCTGTTCGAGGTGAAGATGTGGATCTACCGGATCTACCGGGAGCTGGAATACTGGAGCAAGGCCACCATCACCCTCCTGCAGGCACCGGCCGGGCCGGCGTCCGTCCGCATGTCCACCAGGAGAAGGAGGAACATGCGATAAGGGAGGGAGGGAGGGAGAGGAGTGCAGAGGGTTGGAGAAAATGGAAAAGAGGAGAGTGTGTGTGTGTGTGTGTGTGTGTGTGTGTGTGTGTGTGTGTGTGTGTGTGTGTGTGTGTGTGTGTGTGTGTGTGTGTGTGTGTGTGTGTGTGTGTGTGTGTGTGTGTGTGTGTGTGTGTGTGTGTGTGTGTGTGTGTGCAGAGGATTGCCAGGGCAACAGAAAGGAGTTTTGTGAGGTTCTAATCAGGAGGAGGTGTTTTATCCCCTGGTGCAACAAGAGGAACAAAGAATGTGAAGACGACCCTAATCTTGAACTAAAACAGTCTGTGAAGAGTGAGCGAGAGCACGAATATAATTTGACACTTTAGGTGTATTGCTAGATAAAGTAGACAGCTTCAGAAGAAAAAGCAAAAATAGTACAAGGAAAACGGTCGTCCTGCACTTGAGAATCGTATAACATTAAATTGTCAGCATTAAATGCATAAAGTGATTTAATACACATTGTTGCTGGTTATGGTCACATGGTTATATACCTGAAGGCAGGCTATTTTGTTTGTTGTTTCCTTCTTTCTTATTCTTTCTTAATTTTTTATGGTTATTTTCATATTTCAAATGTCATGCTTTGGATGGGAGGAAAAGTCATTGGTCAAAATTATCGTAAATTGGCTTTCCATTCATTTGAGTGAAATGTATTTAATTGTTTTAATTTAATTTGGATAATTTAAGTTAATGTCATTCTGTAGGTCATTTTTTTAAGTAACTCACTAACATGGGGGACATGCTTTGTTACATCCAAAATTCCAATTTCGTTATAAAGGTAGGTCGTATCTTTGTGATTCATGTTTGAAAACTGGTTTAGCATTACTTGAACAACTCCGCCATCTAGTGGCATTTATTTCTTTGAAGGGGGCGTATGTAAAATAGCGCCATCTGCTGTTCGTAATGCACATTGCTTTATCTTTGTTCTAACGTTTATTTATATTTCTTCACTGTTTACTTACTAACGACCTTCCAAGGACCAAAGATACAAATCTACAATTATTGATTATTTAGAATAAATAAAGAATAGAATATATTGAACATAACGTGTAAATTGTGGTTAGATATGTTTTTATAATTTATGTGCCAGATACCTTGAATAGACTTGTTATAGATGTCCGTTGTATTTTTAACCCAGGAAAGCATTAGTTGGTTAAATTACACCAATGTTAATTAAAGAGAGATACGTCTTTACCCATTCCATAGTCTGGAAGAGCCAGCCTTGTTCAGGAGGAGTCACATTGATTCATGGTTCATATGAAGTAAGAGGGTGAGATTAACCATTCCAGAACAATTCCACCAAACGTTCCTTTTAGAAAATACACTTTCCCCTGTGGTTAAATAAGTGAGATACGGATAACCGGGAAAAAAAAAAAGTTGTCGTCTGTGATCACGCAGGAAGTGAGCTCATCCTACGCAACAATTTCAACTTCTCAAATTATTCCCACTTACTCCTATGCATTACCCAACTTCAATTGTATGTGAACATAGACCTTCATAGTTACAAAGGGTCTAAAGGCTTCACAGGCCCTCAATTAACCACAACCCCCTAAACCTGAGTTACTACCTTAATCACAGTTACAATGGGTCAAAGGGCTCCACAGGCCCTCAATTCCCCCCCCCCCCCCCCCCTCCCCAACACTAAGGAAGGTACAAGAGGGTAGAATCCCAGAAAAGATACGTGACCTAAAAGAAGAGCTCCTCTTTCCGGGACGGTCAGGGGTGCAATAGGTGCATTGTGACGCCAGCCCATCGCCATGGCGTGCCCTAAGCT
>NC_079414.1:12134733-12282233 GCF_026213295.1 Gadus chalcogrammus | reverse complement strand
TGTGCATGTGTGTGTGAGTGTGTGTGTGTGTTTGTGTGTACCTGCTCCTAGCCTTGTGGAGTGTGTGTCGGTGCATACTGTATCTCAGAACCCGATTTACCAAACTAACCGTTTGACTTGGTAACCCTAGGAGACAGGAAGGAGACCCCCGACGGCAAGCGGTCAGCCCAGGATGGACCCCCGTACCATACAGACCCCACTCCTCACAACTGGTAAGCAGCACCTGTCTGTGCTTGTGCGTGTGTGTTTTTGCGTGTGTGTTACCATGCAGTTTGTATTGGTAGATTTCCATCTGTTTCAGTAATCACTAATTAGTAATCCATTATTGAATTGATCTAATCCGTAATACTGCTTGGTTGGACACGAAAGTGTGTCTCTTGTTATTTGTCACAAAGACATTGCACATGTCATAGTGTCAGGATGTTAAATAAATATAACATATCACATCCAGACACTATAACATACATACAGCATTACATACATGTACACCACACATTATTATATCCAAAAAGAAATACTCGTGCCATATTGTCATGTTGCTTACTTGTAAGCTAAGAACTGAAGTTTGCCCAAATAACTGAATACAATAATGTTAATCTATCATGGAGCCATCCCTTGACACTTGGTTGCTCGATACAGTTGAAGATGATAATCATCATTTTGAAAGTACCTCTTACCACGCCAGTACAGGCCACCATAGCTTCTCCTAGGCTGTTGATTGCATTCTGCAACCTCACCACTAGATGCCACTAAATCCTACATGATGCACCTTAAGCATTAATCGTTAATCATAATGTAAACCTTTAATGCATAATACTCAGGAATGCAGAACAATTAATACTGGGTCTGTGTGACCCTGGAACAAACCACTTGTAAGCCAACCCTCCCCCTTCTGACGTTTGTTGCTCCTCCTCCTCCCTCCCCTCCTCCTCCTCTTCCTCCTCCTCCTGCTGACCACTCCTCCCTCTCCTCTGATCCTTTCCCTGCTCCCCCTCACTCCCCCCCCCCTCCTCCTCCAGTGGTCCGTCGGAGCATGCGGACGAGGGGGGATCAGGCGGGGTGAAGGCCGCCTCCTGCTCGGCCTCGACGGCTCGCTCCTCCCAGGCCCCCGCCTCTAGCCCCGCCCCCACCGCTCCCCAGGCCCCGCCCCCGCCCCCCGCACAGAGCGCCTTCCCCCCCTCCCCCAACTGCCGCATCCGCGAGGTGCACTGTGGCAGCCAGGTGAGGCTGGTGGTCATCGCCATCCGGGACATCGTCAGGGGCGAGGAGATCACCGTGGACTACAGCCTGACGGAGTGGGGCGATAACCTGGTGAGTGGAACGCACACACATTATGGATATGGAAACACACAAACACACAGGCACACACGCACACACACACGCACGCACGCGTCTGAGCACACACACCCACACACACACACTCACACACACACACACACACACGCACACATGCAAACATACACACAAACTCACACGCATGCATGCGCGAGCACACACACACGCACACACACACACACGCACACGCACAGACACACACACTCACACGCATGCATGCGCGAGCACACACACACACACGCACACACGTGCACACACACACACACACACATGCACAAACACACACGCACACACACATATATATTTGTATGTTATACACACACATGCATGCACACAAACACACAAAAACAAGCACATATATATGTATATGTATATATATATATATATATATATATAGATACACGTAGGCACGCACACACACACACACACACACACACACACACACACGTATATATATATTTAAGCACACACACACACACACATTGCGCATTGTGTCTGCCTGGTGACCGCATGTGTAATGGTGCATACTGCACACCAAATAGACATTAGCACACACATAATGCAAACACACACACTCTCCCAAATGCACACACGCACTTATGCACGCACACACACACCAACACACACACAGAGCTAAGCTGAGCATGAGGTTACCATGGTGATGGCAGTTCTGCAGTTTACTCACTCTACCTGTAGTTCTCTGGCGGCTGTAACCATGGTTATCACGTGTCATCTGCCATTCAAATTAATCAGATCAGATCAATGAAGACATCAACCGTTGAAGATGATGATGAGAGCTTATCAACAGAACAGAAACACAATATCTCATGATGGTGGATACTAAATTTGACTCAGATCCAAGATGTCCCCGCCTCCTTTTTCATCATCTCCCTCTTTTCAATCTGTGCTGTATACAATGAGGTTGGCTGTCGTGCGTCCGCACTAAAAAAGAGTGTCACATCTCGCCGCCCCTTGGCTGCTCCATCTTGTCGGGTATTTTTCTGAGGCTTTTCAAATCCTAATTAACCTCGGAGGTAGCAGCTCCTCGTGCTCAGACTGACAGCCCGCCATGGGTGTGAGGCGCATGCAAACGAGCTAGCATGTAGCATGAGGTTAGCCTTGCGCCGAGTGGCTCACTCATCTTGCTTCTCCTTCTCTTTCTTTTCTTCCTCTTCCCCCTGCTCCTCCTTCCTCCTTCTTCCTCCTGCAGGGTTTCCGTGGTCCCGTGTCACCAGGGCGATACGAGTGTAACTCTGACCCGGAGAACAACAACAACAACATCATTAAAAAGGTAAACAAGAAAACCTGTTGGTTTCTAACAAAGAACCACACACTCATTCAAAAACCCACAGGAGATGAATTGAAATGGACGGCCCTCATAGTTGGTGCCTTTAGACCATTTAATGTACTTAAAGTGTCTGAATCCCCTTAATTACACACATGTTCATAGACAACTAATTCCTAGTTACCCTTTGGCTGAGTCTCTCGGTCACGACTAATGCTTGTGTCACGACTACTGGACTCAATATTCTGAGGCTGATAGAGAACTGTCTGGTTTGATTTATGTTTTGTGGGTTAACACATTCACTTTTGTCTCAGAATCTCTAGTTAAGACAACTTCCTAAGATATCTTGTTTAGGCAACTTGTTAAGACGCTTGTTATGATATCTCGTTAGAATAACTTCCTAACACTTCCTCCTTCCCCAGGAAGAGGAACCTCTCCCCCTGACCGCCAACCAGCGACAGCAGCAGCAGCAAGAGTATCTCACCCCTTCCTGGTCCCTCTCCCCTTCCTCCTCCCCCATCTCCCACTCCGACGGCAGCGACTCCGAGCCCGGGAACGACGAGGGCCGCGCCCGCACAGTCCAGCGCCAGCGCCGGCGCCGCCGCGTGCCCCACACCAAGAAGAAGACCCTTATCCGCACCACGCACAGCAACACCCCCGTGGGCTCCCCCACACGCCCCTACCGCCCCAGCCACTCCCCCCTGGCGTCCTCCCCCCCTCCCCCACACTCCTACGGCCCCTCCGCCTCCTCCTCCACCGGCCACACCTTCAAAGCCCCCACCCCGCTGGGGGCGAGCGCGCCCCACGCCAGCGCCCTGAAGGGCGTCATGGCCATGGACGCCCAGCGCCAGACCTGCGAGTACTGCGGACGCCACTTCCGCTCGCTCGGCCGCCACCTGGACAAGCACCACGCGCACCAGCCCGACGTCTGCTCGGCGCTGGTGGAGCGCTACACCCAGATGCCCCGCCTCCAGGTGCACCGCGGACCCCCCTCCTCCCCCGCGCTCGCCAACCTGTCGCCCCGCTCCGGGCCCTCCGCGCCCAGCGCCCAGCAGCAGATGCACCCCCACCACCACCCGCCGCAGGGTGTGGTGCAGGACCTCTCCATGTCCCCGCCCACCCTCACCGCCGCCAACCAATCGCCCACGTCCACCGGCAGGAGCTCCGCCCCCCCGCCCGCCCTGAGCCCCACCAGGGGCCGCGGCGCCGTGCCGGTGTCGGTGTTGAAGCGCAGCCCGCCGCCCCCCGCTGCGACGGCGACGGCGACGGCGGCGGCGGCGGCCAGGAAGGGCTCCGTGAGGAGGCACGGCGAGGAAGAGGAGGACGACGATGAGGTGGAGGTGGTAGACGTGAAGAGACCCAAGGAGGAAGAGGAGGAGGAAGAGGTGGAGGTGGTTTGCCCGCTCACGTTCAACGGCACCTCCCACGTGAAGGAGGCGGAGCCCCAGCTGAAGAGAGAGGAGCGCAAGGAGGAGGGGGAGTACCAGGCAGAGGACGAGGAGGAGGAGAACGGAGTGATGGACGTGGACGACGACAGCGCCGCAGAGGACAAGGAGAAAGATCTGATGAGGTAGGAGGAGGTGGAGCGCCGACCGGACCGCTGTTAACACTGCTTATAGTTCACACCTAGACACACGTAAGCATCCAATCGAACACAAAGGTTCACTTTATGTAGAAACAGCGCCCCCTCTGGTGAGACTTAAGGTGTAGTTAGGTTCTCACTGGTTTCCTTGGGTTTGAGTTAGTCTGGCGTCATTTCACACCAATCTGTGCTCTCAATTAGCCCAAATGGATGCCAGACAAACTTGTACCATTGACATCACCGAGACCTTGGAGCCTTCGACCAATTCAATATTTTATTTACTCAAACTCTTTTAAATGTACAACTTCTATGGATGATTCTATCGATATACCAAAATCATGTGCAACAATAGTAACATGACTGTACTGCAGGTCAAACTAAGAATAAACTAAGGAATGAACAATGGCTCTTTCTGGCTGATAGTACCGACGGATGACAATAAGTGACCCAGGGATGTGACCAATGCAGGGCAGGTTCTCCCACGGCCGTCTCCTAACCCCCCCTCCCTGTGTGTCTCTGCAGCAGCTCGGGCCGCCTCCACATGCTGCCGCTGCTCTCCTCGCTGTCCTCCCTGGTGCTCTACCTGCGCCGCCTGCAGCACTCGGCCTTCCTGTCCCTGTCGCGCCAGCTGCAGTCGGCCGAGGCCTGGCGCCTGCTCTGCCACTCCAGCCTGGCGCTGCTCATCCTCTACAACCGCCGGCGCGAGTGCGAGGTGTCCAAGCTCTCCGTGACGGAGTACCGCGCCCGCCTCATCCCCCAGTGCCCCGTGCCCGTGCCCGTGCCCGTGGGGGCGCCCCCGGCCCTCACCCCCCTGGAGGCCTCCCTCTCCCCCTTCGAGCGCCTGGTGCTGCCCCACCTGCCCCGCGTGGGCGTGCAGGGCAAGCGGGGCCGCGTGCAGCCGCTCATCCTGCCGCCGCACTGCGAGCCCTGCCTGGAGCTGCTGCTGCAGACCCGGCTGGACGTGGGCGTGGACCCGGCCAACCCCTACGTGTTCGCCCGGCCCTACCACTCGCCGGCCACGCCGCTCCGGGGCACCGACCTGCTGCGCAGCCTGGCGCGCTCCAGCGGCACACGCAACCCCCGCGCCCTCACCCAGACGCGGGTCAGGCGGCAGGTGGCCATCCTCACCCAGCTGCTGCTGCTGGGGGAGGGGGAGGAGCCGGGCCAGCCCGGGGGCGGGGCCGTGGAGCGGCTGGAGAACTTCCTGGAGAGGGAGTACCACGTGACGCAGAACTGCGCCGGGATCGGCCAGGACCCGGGCCTGATGGGCCGGGTGGGCCGCGTGGTGCTGTGCGGGGAGAGGGACGGCGTGCTGTTCCGCGGCATGAGCCTCCATCACATCTGCCTGGAGCTGGACGGTGAGAACACCCACACTGGGGCTCGTTGAGTATAGATTATAGATTAGAGGTGACAGGTGACAGGGTGCATCCACGGTTCATTGAGGGACTTAGGGACCGAAGTCGTTTCCAGTTTTCATTCTACTTGGATAACCCTTCCTTAAAGTTCATTTATACAGCACCTGTAGACACAAAGGTCATTCATATACTGTATATCTAAAAAGATATATTGTATATCTATGAATATACATGTCCCCTATATCTATAAATGTATCTGTATCTATAGCTTGTTTATCTATATAGATATTGAATACCTACTGCATCAATAACTAGTGTGTCTTGTTGTGTGACTGGGTGTTGCTGAGGGGAGGGGTGTTTGACAGGCTTACCAGAGGCTCCCTGAGCTGGGACAGATGGACTAATGACTCCCTGTATTATTATCTCCCCCCCCCCCCCCCCCCCCCAACAGTGATGTCCGGTAACTCTGCAGACTCGTACTCGGAGGGGGGAGAGTCGGACGGCGAGCAGGGCAAGGAGAAGCCCCCTCCCGAGACCCCCTGCCCCGCCCCCGCCCCCACCCCGGCCCCGCCCACCCCTACCCCCACCATGCTGTTCGTCCGCAAGGGGAAGAACAACGGCCGGGTTGGGCGGCCCAAGAAGATGAAGAACATGCAGGCGGTGCTGGCCGCCGCCGCCGCAGCGGGGGGCACCGTGCCAGCCGTGGGCGCCGCGCTGGTCAAGGGGAAGAGGAGCTCCTCCGGCCAGCAGCAGTCAGGTTAGTTATGGATCAACACGTATTGACCGATTGCTCCGCTTGGCATTAAAGAGGAAGGAGAACGGATGAGTCCCACTGTGTAACATTTCAACTAGCTCGTCGCTTAAGAAGATGACCTGGACATTCTGGACACCGTCACTGCAGAGGGATTTCAATAATTTAAACTAAGATCAAACCGATCAGCTGTGGGACAGCATTAAACACAATAACGCGATTTTGAACTCAAAATTTCAGCTGGTTTTGTATGGCGAGTGATATCCTAAGTCCTGTTGTTATATCTCATACTCACCAGGGGGGGTCACTGTCCCCAGAAGTTGTGTTTCCGTATGTGTCACAATAGGTATATAGACAGACAGTCAGGTAATTTGGCCCTAAATTGATTGATGCTTTGATAATCCACAGTGTGGTTTCTAATGAAGAGGTGATTAAGGATAAAGTACAGAGTGTGCGTTGGGGGAGTTCAGAAAGGCAGGGTGCTGAGAGACTTCACAGGGAGAGGGACTAATCATCTGAGTTCCATCTTTCACTGGTGTCTAGTTCCAAGAAATGATTTGACCCTAAACACAGCCAATCAAAACGTGTTTGTAACAACAAGTTATGAGAAAAAACTGTACCAAAACCATTGTTCGGTGCGTGTGTGTTGTCTTCAGACATACCGTTCAATTTGACTGTGTGTCCAATTTTAATACACACATACACATAAACACTGGCTGTAAGTTTGTATGAATTAATGTGTTAGTGGTGAATTTAATCTCTCGCTCTCTTTTATTATTAATTATCAATTACATGTGCTTCATTAGCAGAATATGTACACAATGTGTAACCTTGCAGTTGGACAACACAGTTAATACTTAAATCTCTCTCTCTCTTTCTGCCTTGTTCTTTCTCTCTCCCCCTCTCTCTCTCTCTCTCTCTCTCTCTCCCTGTCTCTGTCTCCCCCCCCCCCAGGTAAGCGAGGGGTGCTGAAGCGGCCGTGGTCGGAGGCGGAGCGTGCCGCGGTGGAGGAGCACCTGACGCGCAACATCGCTGAGCTGCGTGTGCCGGCCAAGGCGGACTGCGAGCGCTGCCTGCAGCAGTGCCCCCTGCTGGTCAGCAACCAGCGGGACTGGCGCGCCATCAAGTTCTACTGCCACAACCGCATCCAGCTGCTGAAGAAGAACCAGCGCCGCGACGGGGACCCGCTGCCCCTCATCGTCTGCTGAGGGAGAAACCAGGGGGGAGGGAGGGAGGGGGGGAGGGAGGGAGGGAGGCAGGGGGTGGGTTGGTGGGTTAATCCTAGGATGCGAAAAAAAAATATTTTCTTTTGTTTTATTTTGGTAGCGAAAAATATAGACATCCAATCCCCCTGGGTTCTCCCAGGGCTTAGAGCTGCACTAAGTTTGTTTGGCGTGCTGATGGTTGTGCGAGCGGAGTGCGATTTTGCCTCCCGGCGGTTTGGATTTGGCGGCTGTTTGTTGTGTCGAGCCGTCTGAACGTTCTGTTTTTCGTTCTAGTTCATTTTTTAAGTGCACTATTTAAAAGGTCTTAAAGTGCCGTTGTGAAAACGATGCGCTTCCAATCAAGCGGGGGCGCGTCATGTTTCAGTTTGTTTTTCGGTAAAGGGTGAGATAGAGATATGTCCCTAACTTTACAGACCACAGCGTTGTACACCGGCTACTGTGGAACTCTATATAAGCTTTATTTGGTATGGTTATCCCTCTCGAAGTAGACACTAAGCGGGAGAGCCCAAAGGTGTTGTTGTTTAACGACAGTTTACTAGAAGGCATTACTGGTTTTTACTGTTTGCGTTAGCTACCTGTTCCATGTTAGCTACCGGTTTCTGAGACGTTGGAGGATAAACAGCCTCTGGTATTTGTCCATACTTTAGCTCTCTGGTCGCACATGACCATGTAGTGGCCCCAGTTATTATTCAAATAAGACTAACTGTTAAGCCTTGACTGAATAGTGAGAGTTCTCTGTGAAACAAGCTCGTTCCTACACATTGTTTAACTTTGGACCGCTTATTTGGACGTTTAAGGTACTCCTGCGTATTGAATGTTTGTTACTTTATTGGTCCAGTTTGGACAAGGAGATTCATTTCTTAACGATACACAAACAAATGTAAAGTGAGAGAAAATAAAACCTGGAAAAGCTAAAAATACGGGAGTGACCCATCTCCCCGAAATACTCTTGATTGTAGGCCAAGGAAAAAGTGGATGTTTTCTTTTTGAATGCCTCTGATGTGTAGTTAAACCACATCAGAATCACTTTGTTGTCAGTTGGTACGGGAATCAGAAATGCGTTTCCCCTCAGCAAGAGTATGTGCCCATCTGCGTCCACCCTCTCCATTGGCTTTCTGTACGTGTTGCACATTCGTTGTTGGCAGGAAGAAAAGAAAAAAAACACTTGGCTGTTTTGACGTAGTTGTGGATATCATCCAGTAGGGGCAAAGAAATCCCCGCCCATTGGTTTATATATAATACGTTGTACAAAAGTTGTCTTTCTGACCGATGATCGGAGAAGTTGAATGTTAAACCTTTTGCCACGAAAATGTTCTTGCTTGTTGAACACAAACTGTATATCATACTGTTTCAGTACATCATACACAGAAAATGTCATACAGTTCATGATATATACACTGTATTTCAAACAGTGTGACATACAGTGTACACCTCATAAAGTTCACAATATATATAAGTGCACATCAAAAAGTGTGACGTACAGTGTACACGTCATACAGTTCATGAAATATACAGTGTACACATCATAGAGTTAATGATATATACAGTGCACATCAAACAGTGTGACATACAGTGTTCACATCATACAGTTGATGATATATACAGTGTTCTACATTAAGTGTACATTCGGTTATACATATAGTCATACGTTGTGTGTTTGTGTGTGTTACATTCTATATGTCATGCAGTCTACACCATCCAGTGTATATATAGCTGTCAGTCCCATCCGGGTTCCGTTCTCCTCAGCTTAACGTAACGTGGTTCCATGGCTTCTCTGGTCGTGGCTGGAAGCCGTCTCTATGGGACTAATACCTGCTACCAGACAGATACTTGAAGTGATTGAGATAATCCAAGTGATCTGTCATGCTCTGGTCATGCCAGTTACTTTGTACATAACAAATATATTATTATATTATGCTAACTGGTTGTTCGTGATAGACTTTATCTGGCTGTTTTTTTTCTTCTTTCCATTCTGGAGTTGTTGTTATTTGTACATAACCATGTTTGTAAATAAGACCCATAGAAACACAAAGGAAAAAAAAACACAATGTATAAAATGCCTTGGTTATCGTGTTATGTTTCTTTTTATAAGTCTTATAAAAATGTAAAGCTTCATCTTGTGTGGTGTTATTTATTGTCATCGTCTTTATGAAACAATGGATTGGGCTATGCACACAGGGACCATTTTTTAAATGTTTTTTTCTGAAGAGTTTCAAAGGATAATAATGATAAAAAAAATACATGAAACTCATATCCTCCCTTGTCCAGCAGGTGGAGCCAGAACCTCGTCCATTGTCAATAAGACCATAGATTTCCTTAATTTTGCTCACTAAAGCCACCGAAGATAACTGATACGTGTAGTCAGGTAATTGATAAAAAAGCATTGCATGAAAAAATCCATTCGTATGTAATTATATATGTTTTAATGTCTTAAAAAAAATCAAACATTTTGTATTCTCATATGACCAGTTCAGTCCAGCATCTACAATTATTCTTAGAATCAATACTATTACTCATATTATATTAATAATACAAGAGCGTTGTTTTATGATGGATTCATCGCTCTTTATACATTATTAGGGCTTCGACAAATTCGAGAAGTTCAAATGAAAGGAAGCTTCAGTGTCTCTGAACAGCCGCGTGATGACACTACATTCAAGGCACGCGGTGAAAACACCACCGTCAGAGCATTTCAGAGCGATGGCTCTGAAAGGCTCTGGATAACATCCGAACCGTGTTTATTCCTGTTGCCTTAAATATTAACAATAAGTATGGTTATGCAATTAGTTTGCCATAAACGAGCACCTATACATTTTAAAGTAGGCCTAGGCCAAAACAATTTTTTAAGCTATATTTTCTTTACCCTTATATAGTGACGAAATAGCATGAACAAAATCATAATGAATTCAAAGCAAGCCCAAAGAAGAGGGGAATTAACCATATCTGATTCTAAACATTTGAGCAAAACAAGAATGACACAAACAACCAGGAATGAGTCAATTAAAGTACATGCAGGCTATTTACTACGTACATTACTCTAATTGGTTCACAAACATAATAAAGCTTGTAGAGTTCAATTGGATCAGCCAATGCACTCATAGTGCACTACGTCGTTTAGTGTAATTGGCTCTTCTGTGAACTGCTTGTAGATCACCAGATTGAGGATTAGGAGGACGCTCTTTATTATTTATATATTAAATTATATATTAGGATTATTATCATATATTAGTTATTTATGATTGATGATCTATATAATTTATCGGTAACACTTTATAATAATAATAAATAATAATAATACATTTAATTTAGAGGCGCCTTTCAAGACACCCAATGTCACCTTACAGAGCATATAGTCATCATAAATCGTTTAAAAAAATAATAATAATAAATTGTGGAAAAAATAAATAAATAAATAAACATAATAAATAAAAAATAAAAAATGAATAAAACAAAAACAAGACAAAACAAAACAAACAAACAAACAATCACGTTAGACGTTGTGTGCGAGTTTGAACAGGTGAGTTTTGAGTTGTGACTTGAAGGTTGTAAGGGTGTCTTTATGTGTGGGGGGAGGGAGTTCACGAGCCTGGGTGCTGAACAGCTGAATGACCGGGCACCCATTGTAGTGAGTCGTGATGTGGGGATACATAGTAGTCCAGCAGAGGTTGAGCGGAGGGAGCGGGAGGGAGTGTATTCTTGGAGGAGGTCGCAGAGGGTGCCATAATAAATAGCAAACTAGTCATTACCTAACCCTTTGTTAATATTTGTTAGTTGTTACAAAAATATCAATTTGGCACAAGTTAATCGTTTTTTCATCATTAATTAAATATAAGTTGTTTGCATAACCCTAACCAAACCCTAACGACCCTAACCCTAACACAAGGCCCTAACCCTAACACATGGCCCTAACCCTAACCTTAACCATGACACACAGCCCTAACCCTAACACACAACCCTAACCCTAAAGGTATGGCCACACTGAACGCGTTGCGCGTGTAATGCGTAACGCGCCTAACCTGACACTTGATCATTGTGTGTCAAAAAAATGGTTCAACGCACCTAACGCGCCTATGCAGCTAGATGAGCCCGCCCAGCAGAGGTGTCTTGCTTCGCCCTGAAGGGGCTTATTTTCGATTATGACCGGCGACGTTCTACACATTATCCCGCTTATTACACGGCTACTTGCCAAAACGAAAAAATAACTTCACATGGTGTGTCTTTTTACAATTTATTTGTTAGCAGCATTCGTAGTGTTGATCAGCAGTGAAATAGCCCGCCAAAGACGTTGAGGTCACTTAGCAACCGAAGACGCTGGGGTTGCCATGTTACCGGACTACTACCCATGCAAGTGAACGGAGCGTTCCACGGCATTGAGAAGACCCGTGTAATAAAGGCCTATAATATTTCTGTTTATGGCATAGATTACTCCTCAGATTTTCAACGCCTTTAACGCGCGGAACGCGTTCAGTGTGGCCGTACCTTAACCCTAACCAGCGACACTCTGGTCAGTGAAAAAAAACTATTAACTTGTGCCAAATAGATATTTTAGTAACAATTAACAAATATTAACAAAGGGTTAGGTAATGACTAGTTTGCTATTTATTATGGCACCTTTTTATAAAGTGTTACCTATTTATCTATTATTTAAAAGCACCTACCAACTGCAGTATCACAGGTTGAAAAACACTGTTAGGGGTCTTGGGATACAAATTATAAACCTATGGGATTTTTTCAACATGCATCCTACACATGTTGTCATGCAGTGATTCTAAAGTTAGACTAAACTGAATGAGAAATATTTTGTCTACTGTTGGCTATATCAAACTACGTTTAGCTCACTCACTCTCTCTATCATGTCTACATTGTTGAAAAAACCGTTGCGATCTTTGGCCACCAGGTCAATGATCCCTCTGGTGGCCATGAACGAATTTCCATGTTAATCTTTGAATGGTGGAGGTAAGGACAAGAAGTCAGGAAAAGGTAAATAGCTGTAAATAGTCATGTGTCTTTACTTCGAGAACAAAGAATCTGAATGAATGTCTTTGGCGTGTGGTGGCTGCAACTAAATCCTTCTGAGAAATGACTTTCAAATCCATCCATTGTCACCTATCGGAGGCTCAATAACTGTATTATTCTATCGGTTGCCATGGGGGTTGAAAAGGTAATATAATGTGATTCCTGTCAACATCCAGACACGTAGTCCAGCTCAAACCTGTCATTTCTCCTGCACGGTGCATGCTGATTTGCTGCCTACAGCTTTCAGTGTGAGTCTATTGACGAGCAATGTGCACCGCAAACCTCCTTAGGCACAGCCAGCAAACACATCAACCTGGGCCCCTGACCCCCAGCCCATGAAAGATTCTCCACTATTTCTTGAGAGCGATGTTTCAAAGCATTAATCTTCTGGGGTTGGATAGTGGCTAGGGTTTCCAAGCCAAAGGTCTTGTCTGGAACCCATGTGTCTACCTGTAGGCAGCATGGACCACCAGCCACTAGCAGGCTGCTAGTGGCTTTGGATAGACTAAGACTAAGGCCAATACAGCAAGTTATCAAGTGGTCGCTCACTATGGTCCTTGATCCACCATGGTCTTATTAACTTATTATTAACTGCTGAGGAGAGGTTGTCGTGGTGACCGGTCGAGGGACCGGTCGATAATCCCCCTTTCCTCTCTGCACCTTTAGATGCCTAATCAATCTTTTGCTTTTCCATTAGCCTTCTGTGTGTGTGTGTGTGTGTGTGTGTGTGTGTGTGTGTGTGTGTGTGTGTGTGTGTGTGTGTGTGTGTGTGTGTGTGTGTGTGTGTGTGTGTATGTGTGCGTGCGTGTGTGTGTGTGTGCGTCAGAATTTATCCATCTTTCAGTGAGTAAACAGTTAGATTTCGTTTGTACAAGGTGTTCTTTTTTGAACCCTCCGTCACCCTCCATTTTTCGCACCCAGACACTATCTTTTTCTACCTTGTTTCACTCTCCTATTTGGAGTCTTTGAAGCTTAGGACATTTGTTTGGGGTTCGAAAGAACATGTACTGTTAAAATACATGTTGTCCTGGACAGATATTTCAGAAAAGAGTCGTGTATCCTCAGAAAATATATCCTCTGGAAACATTCAGCACCAAAAAGAGTGTTCAACCTTGGACGTGGAGGTGAAGAAAGTGTTTTTTACAAATCCGTTTTCATGTTATTTTCTTATTTTATTCTACATTCTTTTGGCAGATCAAATTCCTATTTTGGACGTTAACGTCCAAAATGATGTGTTTAAAATCAAACTCATTGAAGAGGCAGAAGGGGCTCGCATTGCCGCAACACATGTAGGCGGAGGAGTATTAACCACCTGGGGGACAGGACTGGGGCTGGCCCAAATGAATCATTTGCAATCGCGCTCAATGAATTTTATCAAGCGATTTTTTTTTCTATTCCTGTATGAAGGCAACTTAGTAGTGGGTGCCATGGGAACAAAATGATTAAATATTTAATAATAATGTAATATTATAATTACAGCAATTTCAGCTAATTACAGCTTCAAGTCTGTCTCTGTCGGCCTGTTTAAATTCTCACACAGGTGTTAAAGTGCTATCGAAGTAGGCTATTTGAATAATGTTTGAAAATCCAAATACAAACTAACAAAGGATAATTTGGCCATCCCATGTTTGGCTAGGCCTTCAACCAGCACACACACTCAAATACACACGCACGCACGCACACACACACACACACAGGTCTGGGTTCTGTTGTAAAAATGAATGCCAAACCAGACATGAATAGAACTAAGCAGATAATCATGTGAGAGCTGTCGGGTGGAGGTCCTGATGGTGCTCTGTGAGTCAGCCCTGGCTGTAGCCCTCTCCTCCAGCTGGCTCATCAGATCTTATTAGGGGTTAATCAGACATGTGTCTCAATCCTGCCTTGAACCAAGGTCTCTTCATCTGGCAGATAAGCTAGTCCCCTGAACTTGAAAGTACATTTGATGCGTGTTTCGATTTGGAATGCATGTTTATTCATGGGATTAAGGACATGTGAGTGAAGATAGCCAAGGGAGAAAGAGAGGAGGTGGGAAAGGTGATCAGATCAGTTGACGAGAGATGCAGCGACACACGAAAGGAGACCTGCGAGTAGAGCTAACAAATCACACACAGAATTGAAGAAACGTTTTTGTTTATTCGACTGATGCTGTAATACTGGGACACATTATTATGGATTTTTGTAAACGTTCATCTTCGTGTCCCAGTTTATTAAACTCTCAGAATTCTTCAGCTGTAATGGTTCTCAGTTATTTTATTGGTTCAGTTATCAAAGGCTAGACAAAGAACAAGACACACACACACACACACATACACTCACACTTATACTCACACAACTGCAGACGCACACACATCTGTTTTCACATGCACAAGAACACAAACACACACCTGGGCTCACACACACACACACACACACATTATCTAAAATACGCTCCAATGATATTCGAATATAAAACATTTGCTGCTTCTCTGCAAAATATACTAAGGAAAACAAATTAGCGTTAGACCTGCTCATGCATCGCTCAATAGAGGTAAATATTAATTACTATTTGGTATTGAATGCAAATCAGGTGAAATTAGATATTTAAATGAGCCAATGCCAAACTGCAGCCTCCACCTTCGTTTATCCCAGGGGAGTGAGGAAGGCTTTCAGCCACAGAGGGCTAAGAACAAACAAACAAAACACAGGAGTAAAACTTTATAAGACAATGTGTTATGTAGGTCTCATTCGTAACCAGTGATGAACTCACACCCTCCCCCCACTGTGTCTACCAAACAGTTTCGTTCTGATTTCAAGTCGACCAACGCATTGAAAGACCACCCCTGTAATGGCCGTAACACTTAAACAAGGCTTCATTCTAAACTAATTAAATGGGGAGTGAGCCCCAAATCGTTGGTCTTTTGTTTTAAACCAGGAATATGTCTTCTTTAACATCGTCATACATGCCTTTTATCCCTTGATTAATCAATCTTGAGGATTTATTTACAGTAGGGTATATAGGCCTCTTTTTTCGCCCACACTTGTCCATCAGTAGCTTGGGAACCAGACAAATCTGCAAGCCAATGTTTTATTTGTTCCAACGAAAGTTTCTTGACCCACTATCATTCAGCCTGATCTCCCAGCAGACCAGGGCCTGGCTCGGGCCGTCACAACCGTTTATCTGACGTGGGCCGGGTTTTATACAATGACTGTAGAGAATGACCTGTACTGTAGCGAGGCAGGCTCTCATCATCCCCCCCTCTCAGCTCCCCACACCACTCTCTGATTCAATGTTCAATTAATCATCAATTCTTTCTGGTTGGAAGAGATTTCATTCTTCGTCTCTTCTGTGTACTGTGTACACACATGTACATGCACTCACGCACACTCTGACCTTTGAAGTCTGAACACACAGATACATCGGTTCATTACTTGCAGAAGGCGCTAGACAGCACCAGGGAAAAGAAGGGAGGTAGAGAAGGATATAATTACTATTATATCATTTCCTACAAGACCGTATTGCAGCGATGGGACTATACGGCACATATTGGTGTTAAAACGACATAGAAAATCACCCCTGTCAAAATAACTTAGATACACCTTCTCATGTGAGTGGATTTCCTGGACTGGTGTAGCAGCAGTTCAGAGCTATTCCATTGTCAAGTGGCACTGCTTCTACGCTGCAGAATGAAAACAAACAAATGAATACAGGAACAGAAAATAACTATGAAAAGATTGCCAAGGTTGGCAGACATAGACCAGAGACCATGGGCTTTTGTGAACAGATGTTTTCAGTTGTTTTTCAAAAAAATTCCAAATGCACAACTTGGCAGAACTTTGCCAGTATAGATCCAGAGGGTAGGACATCCTTGTATAAATGCTTGAAATGCTTGTATAAATGTTCAATGATGTTGGGAAAATTATGTTTCCCCATGATCCCCAATTACTGCCGGCTGAGAGGAAAAACAGTGAGGCATGGCATCTCAGTGAATAATAAAATAATTTGTCCTGCAGAAAAGATGGTTGAGTAGTTCATATTTATAAATGTCTCTAATTTCTGAAAGCAATTATTTAACTTTTATATGAAGCCATTGAAATTAGCCAAAGGTTAGGGCAATATATTAATAATTTGCCCTGGTCACTGTTTCAGAGAACAGCTCAAAGGAAGTAGCGGTTTACCTAATGCACAAGCATGGCTGGTAGGGCAGATACATGTGTAGGAGGCAGACAGTGGATTCAACATAATGATGGCATCTGAACTCTGTTGAGTACAGAAATCTTGCTGGGTATACAAGGTGACCTCCCACTGAGGATTAGTCCTTTCTCTTGAAAAGTGAATATCTGAAACCCTTTTAACTCAAAATCTAGTAGCAGAATTGTAAGGCAATATTAGACTTTGAAAGGAAGAGAGAAAACATTTCTCATATTTATTTTATAAATTAAAATGTCCAAATGCCACGGATAGAAATGATACAATAAACTCTGCCTGGGAGAGCTGGATTACAAGACCAGAATAAAGATTTCACACAAAAATCGCTCCTGGTCCCAAAACTCAACCCCCATCCAACACTGTAGGCAGGCCATGATTTTTTGTTTCTTCGTTGGCTTATGACTGTTTGCTACTTAGAGTCATTGTTTCCCTATTTATTCCACAGATTTCCATTTGTCTTAATTGTAAAAAGAATACATAATTAGACCAAGCTTTATTTATGTGAAGATATAGCATCAGTTAACTGTTACGAAGGAGATCTGGTGTCCATTCCACACATAACACAGATAACATACATAACGTCACAACACAGTAGACTCAGCACTCCACCTAGAAATGAACCGTCAGACATTTGTCTCCCAAACATTTCACAAATGTGCCCTTCAGTTTGTGACTGTATATCTGTGCGTGTGCGTGTGCGTGTGCGGCCCACTAGCAGAGTTCTTTTAGAGTGCGAATGAGGTCAGCTCTAGTTCAGCAGGGCGGGGGTGGGGGGAAGGGAAGGTGGCGCGGCCACGTTCACGCAATCCTCCGCCATCTCGAACAGGAAGTAGTGGGGCCCGCTGCGCCGCGCCATCTGGGCGGCCGTCTCCCCGTTGCCGCTGCGGAGCTCCGGCCGCAGGCGGCGCTGGGCCAGCAGCAGCTCCAGCGTGCGGGCCGAGTCCACGGGGGGCTGGCTGACGTGGGCGGCCGCCAGGTGCAGCGGGGTCAGCCCCCCCGCCGTGCGCGCGTTGACGTCAGCGCCCGCGCCCCGGAGCAGCAGGGTTGCCACGGCGACGCAGCCCCAGCGGCAGGCGCTGTGCAGCGGCGTCCAGCCGTCGGCCGTGCGGCCTTCCACCTCTGCCCCCGCGGCCAGCAGGGCGGCGGCGGCCTCCACGTGGCCCCCGTACGCCGCGCGGTGCAGCGGCGTGTAGCCGTCGGCGTCACGGCAACGTACCAGCGACGGGTCGGCGGCGAGGAGGGAGCGGAGGGTCGACAGCTGACGGGGAGAGAAAGAGTGGGAGGGGGAGAGAGAGCGGAGGAAGGATGGAGCAAGGGAGGGGTGGAGGAGGGAGAGAGAGAGCGAGAAGGGGTGGGGGAGAGAGAATCAAATAAGAGAGGGAGGAAGGGAGGAAGAGTGGGAGAAGAGGGGGGGAGAGAGAGAGAGAGAGAGGAGGGGTCGGATAGAGAGAAGGGAGTAAGAGAGGGAGGAGGGAGGAAGAGAGGGAGAAGAGGGGGGGAGAGAGAGAGAGAGAGGAGGGGTTGGATAGAGAGAAGGGAGTAAGAGAGGGAGGAGGGAGGAAGAGAGGGAGAAGGGAGTAGGAGAGGGAGGGAAGGGGGAAGAGGAGAGAGAGAAGGGAGTAAGAGAGGGAGAAGGGAGTAGGAGAGGGAGGGAAGGGGGAAGAGGAGAGAGAGAAGGGAGTAAGAGAGCGAGAGGTGGAGGAAAAAGACAGAGGAGGGAGAAAGAGAGAGAGAGGAACGGGGATGGAGAGAGAGGAGGCAATAAGAGAGAGTGTGAGATGCAGTGTAGAACCATGGGCATCGAACACAAGTCTCTATCCTGAACTGCAGAGATCAGTCTGTTGCACCATTTACTCATACACCTGACAAATGTGTAACATTACACTTGACTTGCAATGTTTTATAGAATGTGGATATCATCGAGTATTGTATGTAACCTAGAAATGTATGTGATGTGATGTGTACACAACCCCAACTTGGGTTTATTTGTCATTGACCCAGGCACACATACACACGCACACAAACACCCATGCAGGCACCTGGCACACATTTTTTATGTCCTTGAAACCAATGTTAAAATGTCATGCTCATGATGCTTAATGAAACACAAATATTAGAAGGGGAAATATAAATAATCCCTCTCTCTGGACTTTTTCACCTCAATCGTTATTCATATTATGCTTACTGCTATATACAATTCATTAAATTAAATAGAAATATCCCAACCCTGCAGTCAACATGATGAGAAGGTCCTGATTTAAAATATATAGTCTGGAGGCCATGGCTGCATAACCGATCACTAATAAACATCTTAATGTGGAGTGTATGCCTGGGGTTATGGCTCTCGTTTACACCTGTAACCTCTAATTATTTGGAACCTAGAGAAAGTTTTGCACAGTGCGGTTTTAAATATAGAGTCATCGTTCTTCCAAACCTCATCATGCGAGTCGCTCAACGCCGTCAGCTTAATAAAAAGGGGGGGCGAAAAAATTGCTTTTGGGAAACTATATTGTGCATATTATAAGAACCATTTCAACATGCTTATATTACATTTTATAACATTTTTTTTTTTTAAACGAGGCTATAAAGCCTTTTGTGATCATTGCGGTTGGCCCTCCTGTACGATTGTGTTCATAACCTCACCAGTTGAACCGGTAGGTGACTGTGTTCTGTATCTCACCAGTTTAACCGGTAGGTGAATGTGTTATGTGTCTCACCAGTTGAACTGGTAGGTGAATGTGTTCTGAACCTCACCAGTTGAACTGGTATGTGAATGCGTTTGCACCTCACCAGTTGAACTTGTAGGAGAATTTGTTCTGAACCTCAGCAGCTGAAAGTAGATCGATACTAATGACAAAGGCAATTTCAGAAGACATTGTGTGTTACCGGCTGTAAAGGCCTAGGCTGGCACTTAATTGCTGGTTTTAAAAGGACACTTTGTAGCGTTTTAAGTAATGTATTAGCTCAAATCAATCAACTAATCTGAATTTCTTATCTGTATTTACATTGAACGGGTAAGTCCTAAGAAGGCTTCAATGTCTCTCAATCTATGAAAAACTATAATGGCTGAGAGGGACATAAGGCACTACGTGGTGCTAGCTAAGGCTGATCGCGTTTCCGCTCAAAGCAAGCATAACGGAAACGTAGAAGGAGCTCAGCGACACGGGCTTGTCACTGCCCCGGACAATTTCTGCATTGCACTTTCGTTCATAATGCAAGATCATACTTATACCACGCCTCAGGAGAAGGAATCCTCGTTACCAAAAAAGCGAAAAAGGGAATTAAAAAGGCAACGTGACCGGCAAATTCAAAAAACGTGTCATGTTGTCAAAGAATCTTGGCCCATACCGCCTACCATAGTTGAATCCAGAATCCAACGCACATTTGATCAAGTGAGGTGCTCCAGAGCACTATTAGTTTGATTGAAAAACACAATTGTACCACAAGATGGGAGACATTTCTACACAGTGTCTCTTTAAACGATTTTTAACTATTCAAGGGTTGAATGGAGTTCGAACAGAGTTCAAAAAGAGTTCATACAGAGTTAAAGAGTTGAAAGTATGAATGGAAAGGTTCAGCTTTCATTAAAGCCACCTTTGACTCGAGCGAGGTGACGTCACCACACTATAAGCAGAGGTGCATTCAGAATCGGCGAACATAGGCGAACGTTCGCAGCGAGCGCGTTAACTTTAAACAATAGAATTTGAAAGATTTTTAGACACTGTTCTGAATGTTTTTTTTAAACAGTAAACAAACTGTAAACAAACAAATGGCGACAAGAAAGGCCATTGTATTAGCTGCAACCTCCATGATAATTGACGAGTTTACAGAAAAAGGTCTAGAAGTTGTCGATCTCGTAGAAAGTATAATGCAGGCAAGTAATTCGGAAGATTCAAGAATAGAGGGCTATGTCACCGAAGTTGTGCCCACTTAATGCGTTGTCACGTTCAGATTTCATTTTAGGATGCACGTCTATCTGATTCAGATTGACGTGGACTGCGACATGGAGGAGAAAGGGAGAGAGAAACAATCCGTTTCTCCTACATGTCGTGGTTCAATCTGGATCAACCGAACACGCTGGGGTTGATAAGTTACCGGACTACTTGCGGAGTGAAACGAAAGATGTGAATCAGAGGCAAAAACTTGACTTTCTTTTACAGCGGTCATTATATGCTGAGCAACGGTCATTATTAAAAAATAATTCACCGCCAGAGGTCGGAAAGGCCCATGCAAGTGAATGGAGCGTTCCACAGCATTGAGAAGAGCTGTGTAATAAATTAGATTATTTAGACATAGAGCTCCAGGACTCCCGCCGGAGCACCCAGAGGGTTAATATTTAAAATATTTAAAGAACACGGCCAAAAGATGTGTGGGCCTCCGTATGAATGAATGAATCTGAGCCAGTGCGATACATCCACTGTAAACACAAGTGCATGGTGCCATGGCAGCAAGCTAGTCAGGGCCCCATCCCCACCCTCCACCTTGACCCGCCCCTCTCCTCCTCATTAGCATTTAAAGATACAGGGACAGAAACAACATGTTTGTGGAAAGCCCATTGTGGGACTGGCTCGTAGTGGCTGTAATTCGGCACCCATGCTGAATTTCTTTAATGACTTCAAATACTGAATTAGGGGCCCACTAACACCTATATAAAAGCATACATAAAGTAGCATGCCATGGGAACTTTTAGTCAGAAAAAGTTGGAAGTCTCAGTTCAGTATTTTAAAAAGTATATTGTATTTCAATAAGAATAGTAGTAGCCGTCCATTCCAATACAAGCTGAAAGGCTGATGCTTATGACTGCTGTGTCAGAGCTGTTCTGTGTCTGGGTATGTAATAGGTCTCTACGTCAGTGATTCTCCAACTTTTCTGTCTCACGGAACCCCTAAATAAATAACTCCATCCACGGTACCCCTATTTTTACTTTTTACTCTCAACCTCATTTGTGCCATTATTGTACTTCATGCCATTTTATTTAACCTTGAGATATGTTGGATAGGCCATAACTGCTTTTATTTATGACGTTTTTCTCATATTAGTTTTATTAAAATGAGCCACTCTTTTTAATTCAACTCATTTAACAGAACTTTCGAAAAACCAGAGAACAGAAAATGAACCTAAATATATAGGCCTTCAACTAAAGGGCATAAAACGTCTGACCCTCACACACAACTTTATCAAAGCCAAAAATATACCTATTTAGGCCTCCCACAATGGTAATAATACATCATCAAGAATTTCGAAAATAAACTCTGGGAAATTGGCAGGCAGTAACAAAAAATATCAGGAACAAACCTTCAACCTAAATTTCACAAAAATATAATAACTTCTTGTCTGCACGACTTGGATTGGACCTGTAAAAATATGCGTGATTACCACTTAAAGTCTCAAGCCCATGTGAAGAACAAGGAATAGCTCCGTGTTACCAGAGCATGCTTCCTAAATCCACCAAAACTAGTGCAAGCAATCCACAAATCAAGACGAGAATCTATTCAGGCCGTAGAAAAAGAGGAAAGCTTGTTTCTGGTAGAGCATTGCGAACAGGGAGCGTTGGGCAAAAATGAGAGCAGCCTCCGACAAACTCACCCGCCCGTGTGTTCGACCAACAGATAAGCTGGAAACGATATTAAGCATTAAAATGTGCCTTGATAACATATGTAAGGGATAACGCCCGACAAGGTCTCCATCATGAGGAATTAATGGACGACACGGAGGCCTTAGAACCTCCCGACGAGCAGCGGAGGACCGTTGCCCCCGCAAAGTCAATTAATTCCTGATTATGAACACCACGAAGGGCATTATCCCACTTATACCATGGTCACTTGCCAAAGAAAATAAATTAAGACTTTTCATTTATATATTTTCATGCGTTTTACAATACAAATATAAAGTTAATCAGAAGCCATATCTTATGCAACGGAAAAGTTGTTCACTCCTCCAGTAAATAGGACAGACCTTAGCTACGACTTGGCAAAGGGAGGTACTCTAAAAAATCGGGGAGTGAGTATATTGCTCGTTCCCAGAGTGGCTCGCTGAGCATATTCAAATTATGCCCTCGAGAGAACTCTTGATTTCCCATGTAATATCGGCTCCAAATATCGGCTCAAGAAAATCGGTGTCAGCGTATCGGTCATCGGATAAGGCTGATGAAAGAAAATCAGTATCGGTGCTAAAAAATCCATATCGTTCGATCCCTAAAACTAATATCTGCCAATAATGATCGGAGGCCGATAGATTGGAGCATCCCTCAAACAGACTGTTCGTAGAGATGTTGGTCCATGGACATTCCTGGTCCAGGATTTGTGTTTTTCAGTTTTTTTTCGAATTTGAGAAAAGCACAAGCACCTTTTCGTGTTAACAGTGCTACAGTGATACTGCAGACGCATATGAAGCAGTACTCTCGCATGTTACAAACTAGCTGAGCGTGACCGTTCCCATTCAAAAGAAAAGAAAACACACACTCACCCGGTTCTTCTCCGCTGCCCAGAGCATGAGCTCCTCAGGGCGGTCCTGGAGCGAATTCTCCTTCTGACAGAGCCACTGCTCAGTCTCCTCCTCCTCCTCCTCTTCCTCCTCCTCCTCCTCTTCCTCCCCGGCGACACCCTCCCCGGTCCAGAGGCTGCTGGCCCCACGGGGGATCAGGTGTCCATGGGTCTTCAGAAGCTCCAGCTGGTTGAAGTCCTCGGGGAAGTCCATTCCGGCTGCGTTTCTGCGTTATAACCCTATAGATGGGTGGAGGAGTTATGCAAATTGCACACACACACACACACACACACACACACACACACACACACACACACACACACACACACACACACACACACACACACACACACACACACACACACACACACACACACACACACACACACACACACAAAAAAACATTCGTTATTTAAAAAGAGGACCATGAAGTAAATAATGAGTTGAGCAAGTGACCTAAGCTGGAGGCTTAGCTCAGGAGGTAGAGCGGGTTGCTTTGAAACTAGAAGGTTGCTAGTTTGTTCCCTTGCACCTCCTAGCTGAGTGTCAAGGTGTCCCTAAGCAAGACACGCAACGCTTCAACGCGTGTAACGCGCCTAGACATATGGTTCCCTATGCAAAAATTACGATTTTCAACGCGAGTAACGCGGTTGGTGTGGCCGCACCTTAACAGTAACTGTTCCTGACAAGCTGGCTGCTTCCTTGCATGGTTGATTCCTCCATTGGTGTGTGAATGTGTGCATGAAATGTATGATCACCTGGGACATCTCTTCTGGGCGCTTATTTGATTTATAAGAGGTCTTAGAAATAAGAGGGGCAAACATCGTCCTTATTTTCTTAGCAAGCTGAAAATCTTTCACGTTGATTACCACTCTCTCAAAGCTTTTATTGAGGGCATCCTTTGTATGTTTTTACATATGCTGGAATGGACATTCGAAATATACTAACAAGAACAAATTCGGAAAAATTGGAAAGACCTTTGGTATAATCCCTGGGGAAACAGCAGCAGCTGCTCTGTAACACCTGTTTGACCGTGTTGACTAAGGGCCGTTACATAGTCGACGCATCGCTACGCATTGGATCGCATACGAGAATGTACGTATGTGGAAACGAGGCGTACAGGCCGATCCATACCTCCGGATACGGACAGTTTCGTCCGGTCCCGGAGGTGTTTCGTCCTATCTATCTATCCATCTATCCATCCATCCATCTATATATATATATATATTGTATTTGTATATACTTATATTATACTATATACCTGACATTTTTATTTTATTGTTTATTGTTATTGTTCCCACGAAACACCTCCGGGACCGGACGAAACTGTCCGTATCCGGAGGTATGGATCGGCCTTTACGCGTCACGCGACGCTTCAACGCGTGCAACGCGTCTACGCGCCTATACCAATGGTACCCTATGCAAAAATGCCGATTTTCGACGCCCCAAACGCGAGTAACGCGGTTGGTTTGGCCGTACCTTAAGAAGGCAGACCTGGTCTGGATGGATATATCCGATCCACTTTGAGTGCCACTCCCTTCTGGTCGGAGGAATAGATTGATCAGAACCGAATGGGAAAATGACAAATTTATTCCCATTGCAATAACCTAATTATATAATAAGTGGTAGCCCTGGGGAGTCTTGGGACATGGACGAGAGGATGTGGAATACATGAACTAGGGAATTAAATATATGGATACCTAGGGGATGTATGTAATCGCGTTAAGGAATCAGAACACTCTACATATGGGCGGTTCCCTATAGCTGAGCATACACAGCAGCGACCAATCTCTTAAATGGGAAACACAACTGAGTGAGGCTCAGACCAGGTCAAGCCGTACATTAATATACTCATCATGTCTGTATATACTATGGATAAGAGCTGTGGGGTATTCCACAAAGCCGGTTTCATCACATAACCGGTTAAGTTAACCCAGGGTTTGCGGTAACCCTAGGTTTTCCGTTCCAAAATGAAAACGGTATGTTAGTTACTATAGAAACATATGCTCTGAATCAAACCTGGTCTGAGCAGGTTTTGCGCAGGTTAAGTTTGGAACATAACCCGGTTTTGGGTATTTAAACCCGCGTTCACGGCAGATTTCATGTTTTCAATGCAATCCACCGGGAGTGATTAATAAGACCACAGCTCGACATCTTGGCATATCTGGATGACTTTTTGCTGGAGAGCAATAGATTCACACGCAAATCATTAATATATTTAAATAGCCTTCTCCAGCCTTACATAGCCAACACTACCAATCGAGGACCTGACCTCAGTTCACTCCAGACTATTTGCGTAGCCCTCAGTTTTTTGCAAATTGTAGTTTTATCTGTAATGTTGGAGATGCTGAGCACATCTCAGTCCTTTCAGATGACCCATCCACGCCCGGACCAAGATTTTCATTGGCCACCTATCATACAAAGAGCAATATTGGTACTATGCCGAAAGGTGCTTACAACAGAAAGTATAAAATAGTCCTAACGGACTTGCATCCACTGGAGAATGTTCGATCGTAGCCGGCGGCTCCATACAAGCACTAATCCATCTTGATCTGTGAAGTTCATGAATTGTCACTTTTAGGTTTTCTACCCGGTTACCAAAAAAAATACATTTGGAACATTTGCGTTGTGGCACGCACACGGTTTGCATGTGTTACTTCGAAGACAAACAAAATCTAAAATACAAGAAAAACAGAAAAACCTACATTCAACCAGTGGGGTACCCTCACATGGCCCCTGACTCTCTGAGGAGGTACCTCCAGGTACCCCCTCCATGCCAGGGCGCCCTGAATTTATGTCTATTGCCAGCTCCTCCACCGAGGTCAAGACAATTTGAGGGCCAGATCCTGTCTGCCGACTGTCGCCGTATTTACGATTGGCTTAAAAAAAAGAGAGCTTATTTAAATGCAGGAGTGAAAAATATGGTATGACAATTTAAATGCTGGACTGACAAAATATACCAATACGATGGTGGGAAAATACCAGTTTGTATGTTTTTATACTTTATTTTTACTTGATCCGCTGACCGCTTGGGAGCCATCGGAGTACATATTTTTTAGAAGAAAAGGGTTATGTGGTAGGAACGGGAATGCTTCACTGGGATATTAATAGATTCATGCCTCAAATATTAAGGATCATGCTTTGGACATGTAGCCTAACTAACGCATTTACGCGGTCAGCGATCCGCTGCCAGGCTTTGGTTCTCTGGGTTACAGAGGTTTTAGCATTCCCCTTTCTTGGAAATGAACCTGGAGTTCCATTTCATTGAAATAAGCGGCCCGTTTCGCCATTTCGATCAGGGTTTCCATGATCCATACATCGCGTCTTTATAGGTTTGGCGTGGACGCGCACAACCCTGAGTTAAAGGTTGGGTATGGGATTTGCGAAACGCCAGCAGATTTTGAAAATACACAACTCAAATGGTCCTACCCCCTCTCCTTCAACGCTGACTCTGACTCCACCCATTCCAAGTACCTGGACGCGCAATCATGCACGAGCGCGAACACAGATGCGCGAGAGCGAGCCAGGTTAGCGTAGGTTTTCGTTAAACAAAATGGCAACATTGAAAAAACATATGGAGTTAGATTCATGCCAAAACCCCGCACACACGCAAAACGTGTTTTGCTCACGCAAAACGATTCACACGCACACAAAACGTGTTTTACTCACGCAAAATGATTCACACACACGCTCAGTGTGGTTTGCAAATACAAAACATCATTCACAAACTAAAGCATTTTGCTTCAGAAACAAATACAGTATGTTTTACACAAAGTACAAAAAAAATCCTTCAAGTACACAAAACAATTCTACAAGTACGGAACACGAAAGCTGCGCGTGGATCGGAATGCATTTGCGCACGGATCGGATTGCATTTGCGTGAGGAACAGCAAGGCGGAAAATTAGTGCCAAAAGTCACGTGACAAATAAATGTCCTGTTATTCACACTACACAACAGCAGGTGGCGGTGTTGAGTCAGTTTAAGGCCGCCAGGACGATCTTTTTTCTCCCCAAAATCTTTATTTGATTCCAAAACAGAGTGGCGACACTTCCATTGGACTCACCTGTTGGCCGCTCATTTTGTTCAATTTAATCTCCCAAACTAGCTTTTCTCCGTGTCGTACGATTCCATGACAAAGGGGCGGCAAGTCGCATAGTATGGAGTTGAATCCACACACGTTTGGCCGGCATCAAATAAAGATTTTGGGGAGAAAAAAGATCGTCCTGGTGTCCTTAAACTGACTCAACACCGCCACCTGCTGTTGTGTAGTGTGAATAACAGGACATTTATTTGTCACGTGACTTTTGGCACTAATTTTCCGCCTTGCTGTTCCTCACGCAAATGCAATCCGATCCGTGCGCAAATGCATTCCGATCCACGCGCATCTTTCGTGTTCCGTACTTGTAGAATTGTTTTGTGTACTTGAAGGATTTTTTTTGTACTTTGTGTAAAACATACTGTATTTGTTTCTGAAGCAAAATGCTTTAGTTTGTGAATGATGTTTTGTATTTGCAAACCACACTGAGCGTGTGTGTGAATCATTTTGCGTGAGTAAAACACGTTTTGTGTGCGTGTGAATCGTTATGTGTGAGCAAAACACGTTTTGCGTGTGTGCGGGGTTTTGGCATGAATCCAACTCCATAAAAACAACATGGGGATGGTGGCGTCTTGTCTGCCATGGAAATTGTCTTCTACTGCTAGGTCCAAATGTGGATTAACTAGTTCCAGTAGCTACCGCAGGATAACAACAAACAGGAGCTTGCTCTGGGTCACGAGTACTGCACGAAGGGGTCGCGCGCGGGGCGCGGGGGAGTGCAGTACGACCGTTTGATTGACGTACTTACTGTCCAATGCAAATCGGTGGCTCTGGAAATCATTGGCTGGAGTTTTTCGAGCCCTGCCCGTTCCACAGATGATTTACTTGTTTAATTTTCATGTCAGTACTTCTAACTCAGTGGCTTTAAGTGGGTTATGATAAGGATTTCAAGTAATTCTGCAAAAATGGCCAAAAAAGCGAATTCCATACCCAACCTTTAACCAACCCCGTGTTGATTGAACTAATGCATAACCCGTGCGGTGGAACCGACAGCTCTGGTTTAGTAGGCACAGGTTCAATCAACCTAGAGTTCAGCGTTAACTGTGTTTGTTAAACCTCCGTTCGTGGAATACCCCACAGTACTTTATTGAGGGGGTAGACTGTGTAAGCAGAGAGGAGCCTTACTCTATGAGTTGCACGACATTTACTGATCAAGGAATGTCAGAATATACATCGAAATAAAGTTTGATATATCTTAATTTTTGGTTTGCTAACCATAAGTTAGGAAATGGACATTAAATGATACTGTAACGTTACTTCACCCACACGTACGATGCTAGTGCATTGCCTATGTTGTTGCCAAGTCAGCTGCTACCGGTACGCTATTGCAGTCACTACCAGTAAATGCACTATATAAGACTAAGTTAATTGCATAAACAGATGATATTGTAACCAACTACCCAACCAATTTAAACGAATTTACCTGATATTCGATTTCAAAACAAACCACGGTTCCCCTCCGTGGATGACGCTCGCCTTCGCTAGACTGATGGGAAATGTAGTTTGTATTGGGTATGATTCCTGTGGAGAATTCGGTATTACAAACTACAAGACCCTTCGGCATTCATAGCCAGTAAAGCCGGCTACGGAAACAACAGAGCCCTGTTTCAGGTAGCTGGTTTTGAGGCAACCCCGAGTTTGTTCGCTCTGAGTTAATGGAAACTCTGTCGGGTTTTTCGTTTCAGGTAGCAGGTTCAGCGCAACCGAGTTAGTTTCTGCGGCAACATACGCCGTGGGTCTAACCTGCTCGGGAGGTGGTTATACCTACTCTGAGTTTGTTGTCTATAAGGCTGAAGGCAGCTCTCCACTTTAACGTTGTGGCTTTCCCATGATCAGAGTAGCTGACTAACCACGGACCTATAACTGCTGCAAGTCAAGAAACGCATATTAAGAATGCAAGGCAGAAAATACCCTGGTACTGCTTTTAACCAGATGCTTCTTCTCTACATGCACATGCTCAGCATAATCGTCTGCATTGTTCACTGGAGTAAAACCCTTTGAGTAAACTGTTCAACAAAATAACTTGTCCCACCACAGCCCGTGTTCTAATAAAGACAATCTACTTTTTATGAGGATTTCTTTATTTCCTGAAAGCACAAAAAAAGTCATTCATATTGGGTATGTTTTTAGAGCAGGGAACAGTATCCCAGTTTGCACCTCACCCACCTTTAACTTATGTTCCAAAATTTGGATCTCCAAAGCATCCTTTTGCATCTTTTGCCTAAGGTGGTCCATTTCCAAGTCTGCTTTGTGTATTTGCTTTTCTAGATAGATTTTGTATAAGTCTTTGACTGGAAGCTATAGGAATGCAAAAGATGACATTGGATTTCACAGTGCCAAGTACAGCGTTTCATTATAATTCCAGGGAGAATCTTACAGAGGCAAGCTGTGATTTAGAAGTGGATGGCCTCATTGAATTCGATTTCATCCTGTTTGAGAGAAAGAGGATGTCAGTTTTAAATTGTACAACGTACTACAAATCATCAACTTTTAGATGTTATTTTTAAAAGGTGTTAACCTCAATAGGCCTTTCCTCTTCCCTTTCAAGTGCCGCAGACAATGTTTCTCCATCATCTTCCTGTAATGACATTAACAGTTGTGTTCAGCAATTATCAAGACATTATTAATAATCTGTGGAAGGTGAAGAATTGTTACAATTGCATGGAGGTTGGTGAGGGCATCTGGTTCCAGTAGGGCGATGACGCCATCAGTAACTGGAAGAAGATGATTAGACAGTGAAATTATTACTTGAGCCAGAATATTGCCCCATCTAATTTGCAACGCGCTGGGTTGCGTGTACATATTTAATTATTTTGAATAACCAACCTCTTATAAAGGCACTTCTATCCTGGGGGGTGGGGGGGGATCAGAGGAGCTCCCCCCAGGGATGCCCTCAGCCACAGGACCCATACTCTGTTGGCTGCTGAGGGCCATCTCCTCAGCCACTGTGAGGGCTGCAGGTGGTGGACCCCCTCCAGTCTTCCGGGCCTCTGCTTTTTTCAATTTGCTAACATGGAGGAAAATGTTACCCTAATATTCAGTAAGCGCTATTTTGAAGACACATTTATATGTATATACACATACATACATTGCATTTTGCCTAGGTGTAGCCTTCTAATATATCTAAATCCTATTAAATATTGGCAGTGTTGGGATGGCTGAGAAATGTACTACTAACATTTACTGCTTAAATATAGACCCATCACATGTTGAATATAGCTGTTAAATTAGGTAGAGCAGGCAAAACAGCACAATTGATTTGATTTCAATTAAACATTAGTTTACCTGTTTGAACTATATTTTTGTACTTCATTTTTCATTTGCTGCCAAGTCCTCTTGGGGCAACTCGGGTTGTTCCTGTGTAAATTGACACACACACACACACACACACACACACACACACACACACACACACACACACACACACACACACACACACACACACACACACACACACACACACACACACACACACACACACACACACACACACACACGTCACACACACACAATTTACATATTGAATAAGTGGAAGATATTAAACTTTCCTCTTATTTTATTTTACTATTTTATTTTACTCACGCATTGACTTGTTCAGCTATTTCCTGCCAAGCTCTCTCTCGCGCTCTCGCTGCCACGGCGGTATTGCTTTTTTTGGTGAAAATGGGTACCTGCTCGGCATATGCGTGCATTAGAATTTCCAATTCCGTGGGTGAAAAATTAACTGGATCTACGTTTTTGGTCCATGTTTGATCATGTTATCAGAGATCCATTGATGATGGCTCTTTATAGTCAACAGGCAAGCCCCCAACACTGCGTGAACACACTCAGAGTTGATTAAGCCAACGCTGATCACAGGGGCCGGTATTTCAAAACTTGTAATCCAGATCAGAATGATCCGGATAACCAAATCCCCCTGTCCTCAGCCACGGATCAACCTGATCTATCCCGGTATTTCAAAACTTTGCTGGATTGGATCAGAGTGATCCTGATACCGGCAGATTGGGATGTCCAAATCCGTCCCGCCCCCTGGATCACAGACAGGAAACGGAGCCAACATTTTACAGAAAAAGGAGAAGCTAGCTCAACTATTGTCTCTGAATTAAAGTATAAACTTAGCCAGTGTTGATGCGTCCTCAGACTAGATGAAAGGCAATCATTATATTGAGTTAACCAATTATGTAAATCAGCACAGAGTTGAAAGAAGAGCTCGGCGATCTCTAATTAAGCAGAGTTTGCGCTAATGCGAGCTAACGCTGCTCCATTGACTCCTGTGTTAAGGAGCTAACAAGCTAGTAAATAGGCTAGCGTCTGTATGTCGCGGTCCACAGTCCATTTGAATGCATTCACTCGCAAGGCATTGTGTGTAGATTTTAAAATGTGTTGTACATATCTTTTTAGGAAACAGTTGTTAACAAAGGGGACAGCCCTAAAACCTTAATATTAGATTTTCTTTACAGATGTCTGTGGGAAGAGACTTGCACAGACTTGCTCCAAATGGCATTACTTTTTGAGCTTTGGCTATGAAAATTAAGTGTGTGTGCTGAATGCATGTGAATAAAAACATTAGACAGAGTTTCAGTGGAGGCCTTTATCAGTGGGTAACTTAACAAAAAAAACTGTTACTTAAATAAGGCATTCATATTCAAACTTAAACATACAAATCGAAGTTTTGTTAAACAAAAGCACCAGACCTTATCAATGAGGATCAAGAGAAATACAAATTAACCATGGCATTTCGAACTGCTCTTCCTGCTGGTTCATCTGCTTGATGTGGTGGTGGTGGTGGCTGCAGCTGTGGTACTTCTGCCTCAAGTGGTGGTCTGTCCAGGATGTCTTCATTCAGAGGAACTCTTCTCAATTGGGCAATGTTATGAAGAACAATGCAGGCAGATATTATATTGCAGGCCTGCTTCGGCTCCACACGAAGATAGTTCAGGCAGGCAAATCTGCGTTTTAAAACACCATTGATACGCTCAATTGTTCCCCTTGTTGCGCTGTGTGCATTGTTATACCTCTGCTGTGGGTCACATGTGACAGTAGCAAAGGGGGTCATAAGCCACCGTAGAAGTGGGTAGCCACTGTCACCCAGGAGGATACCATCCGGCGCAGTTTGTTGCAGTCTTCTGTAGAGATGACTTTCTCTTAGAATCCGTGCATCATGTACAGAACCAGGCCATCTCACAACACAGTTGGTTATTTTAAGGTCAGCATTCCCTATGAGCTGCACGTTGATACTATGCCGTCCCTTTCTGTTGACAAATTCCCATTCTCTTTCATGGGGTGCCTGAATGTGTATGTGGGTGCAGTCAATGGCACCAATAGTGTTAGGCATCCTGGCAATTGAGAAGAATTTTCTCTTGGTTTGTGTTATTTCTTCCTCAGTATCTGGAAATCTCACATACTGGTGAATTAGACCAGCCAGGGCTGCTGCCACTGAATGCATGACGTCTCCCACTGTAGACTTTGTCACAGCCAGGCCATCTGCAATGACTTCATAGAAGGATCCACAGGCAAAGAAACGTAGGGCAATAAGCACCTGCTCCTCCACAGTTAAGGCATGACTCCTTCTTGTAGGACGTTGAAGATGTGGGCGAAGAATTTCACATATATACAAAATATCTTCTCTTCGAAATCTAAACCGTGCATAAAGCTCATCATTTGAGTACTGCTCAATGAAATTACCTCGTTGGACATACTGACGAGGCTTGTATTGTCTCTGACGGTGCCGCAGGACATGTACTATGGATGTCATGTTGAAGAAGCAAAGGTCATTGACCTAACGAGCCCAGTTTTAAAGTCTGTGACCTGTTCTTTCTCACCTGCTTTCAATTTAGCTTTATGGTATTTAAGGCCTTCCTTAGTGATAGGGCTTTCTCAGACAACATGGAGAAGAATAAAGGAAGTAATTTCACAACAGCAGAGACAACGGCCCTTTTGGAGGGTGTTCGTGCCAATTACCAGGCCCTTTTTGGAGGTTTTAGTGGTCCTGGACAGAGTTCTCTGTCCTCAAAAGTAAAAAATAAAATATGGGCCGACATAACAAGGCAAATTAATGCCACTGGTAGTGGCCAACGGCGGAGTGTTGAGCAGGTTCGGCTTAGGTGGAAAAACTTAAAGCAAAAGGCTACGAAGGACCATTCTGAGGCGAAAAACCCCCAAACAGGGAACAAGTCCATAAAACGTGGGGAGTTCACTGATACGGTTTTGGACATCATAGGAGGTGAGAGTTCCCAAGTCTTGTTTGGAATACTGCCAGCTGGTACAGGGGAGTCAATCGACCCCACGGAGCCTCTGAACCTGTCTGCTGAATTGGTCACCCTCACCCCTGTGGGGCTGGCATTTGAAGAGCCCAGCACAAGCCAGAGCCCTGTCTTGGAGGAGATGTGGAATCCACCGGCACCACCACCACCATGTAAGCGCAAAAGGCAAGCTGAGAAGGGGGATGGCTACAATGAACTACTGAAGGTGGAAACGGAACGGGCTCAGCAACAAATAATTCTAACAAATGAACAAATCAAACTAACACTTCTTAAACAAGAAGAAGTGAAGTTAAGAATTCAGTTGCTGGAAAAGCAGTTAAAAGACTGAAATGTATACTGCATAGTTTAACACTGTTTGTTTAATAAATCACATTGTTTTTCCTTCATAATTCCTTGTTAATTGGAGTTTGTAATGTCACTTACACGCAGTAGTGTAATGTTTATTCTGTGTTGCACTTCTGACGCCGATTTGTTAAAGCATTGCAGTGAACAGCGTGCATGTTTGCAGAAAAAAAAAAGGAACGTGAAAAGGAAATAAACATTGATCAAACAGCAGTGAAGCTTAGTTGTATTAAACAAAGAACTTTGGGAGCAGTTACACTTCAACTGTTCAAATCTTAACATGTAATCTCCCTCAAATCCACCTCTGAGGTGGGATCAGGGTGATCCTGATTTTTAGGATCAAACTGATCCAGATTTCCCACTTAAGTTTTGAAATACTCAACAGCAGCTTTTAATCCGGATCAAAGGCAGGATTGGATTGCCAAATCTGAATCTGAATCTTCAGGATCAGATTTGCTTTGAAATACCCGTTTTTAGGATCTGATCAGGATTTAATCCAATCCAGGTGGATTAATCCTGTCGGATCATTTTGAAATACCGGCCCCTGTTCTGAAACCGAAAATCCAGAGTCGCTTTTCAACCCTGAACTCTGAGTCAACCAACTCAGAGTATGTTAAACCAGCTACCAGAAACAGGCCTCAGGTTTAGTGAAAACTCTGAGTTAGTTAAACCCGAGATGAGGGAAACTCTGGTTTTTCGGTTTCACAAAGCCAGTTCAGCTTAACTCTGAGTCAGTTACCCTGCCAACATACTCTGTGAAACTAACCTGCTCGCTGGCAGGTTTTCTTCAACTAACCCAGAGTTTCTCCTGCTCTTAAGTTGAAGCCTGCAGACGGAAGGCAGTGGCAGACATGGCGTGCCCTTTTAGTCAATTTGATATATTCTAGGGTTTCCAGGTGTGATTGGCTGCATAGATGGCACTCACATTCCTATCATAGCTCCTTCAATAAATTAAGGAGATTATGTGAATAGGAAATCTGTCCACAGCATACAGGTAGGCCTAAATAGTAGCCTTTAACATTCCAAGTGAAATATACTTCACTATACAGCTAATTACTGTTCTCCACTGTGAAGATCATATGTGACGCAGCCCACATGATAAATAATGTGGAAGCGAAGTGGCCTGGGTCTGTGCATGACTTACGAATGTTTCATGAGTCTACATTAGTGCCAGATTTGCCCGTGGTGAGTTTATATATATAGTTTATATATCCAGTATATAGTTATATCCTATGATCAATATTTTGTTTCCTCCTATTGCAACTGAAACAATGAAGTGTATTTTGTATTATCATAGGAGAGTTTGATGGTTATCTACTCGGAGACAGAGGGTACCCCTGCCAGCGCTATCTGCTGACCCCTTACCCTGACCCTGGCCCACAGCGACACTACAACTTGGCTCACTGCAGGACACGAGTGGAGATGACCATCGGCATACTCAAGGCCCGGTTCCAGTGCCTTCGTAGGCTCAGGGTCACCCCGGAAAGGGCTTGTGACATTATAGTGGCATGTGTGGTTCTCCACAACATTGCCACTATTAGAGGAGAACAATGTCCTACTCTTTCCCCCAATGATCCAGATAATAATCCTGACCCCCCTGCTGATGCACGAGATGCACGAGATGGAAGAGCTTTTAGAGACATGATATGCTTCAATCATTTCTAACTGACCAATCACCTCCCCAGTCCACATTTGCCTAGAACGGCAAATGTTGTACAGTTGTTAATCCTTTGTTGTCGAAACAATTAAAAAACATCCACCTGTGGGCACGTCACCGACCTTTAACTGATGGTCCAGCAGCTGTATTTCCTTTTTTGTTTTGGTGATCTGCAGCCTTATGTGCTCCATTTCTAGGTGTGATTTGTTTATTTGGGATTCTAAATATACTTTGTAAAGTTGTTTCACAGGGAGCTATAAGAACATAAATGACGTTGAATTTCACAGTGCCATGTCTACTTAGTGTCATTGTAAGTTGTGGGTCAATGCTGAACAACATCTTACTGAGGTAAGCTGTGCTGTGGAGGTTGATGGACCTTCTTCCTCATTGTAACTTCCGGCATTGCTCTGTTAGAGAGAAAGAAGTTGCAAGTTGTATTGTGGAACAATTAACTGAAACCAAAGTTATTAAAAAAAAAAAAAGAGGTGTAAACCTCAACAGGCCTCTCTGCATCTTCCCTCTCTGTGGCAGCTGATAAGGTGTCTTCACCATCCTCCTGTAATGAAACAGAATGTTTGTGTTAAATTCTACCCATTATGACAAATCTGTGGAATATTAAGAGTACTTACAACAACATGGAGGTGTGTTATGGCAGAAGGCTCCACGAGACAGATTACACCATCATCAGTAACTGGCAGAAGATAAAGATTAGACAGTTGATGATTACCCAGAAAAGTGCCCCACCTAATTACCTTTTTTTTTTTACAATAGTGTGCAGGACCCATCAACATTTTTCAAACTGAGTCACCTTAAAATAGATTGATATCTGAAAGCAACAGCAGTCAATTACAAAGAACTGTAGCCTACTGCTACAAGAAAAAAAATCAGTGTGGCAAGTGGTTTCTAAGATGAATGGGTGGCCATTACTGAACACTAGAAAAAGGATTGATATACATGCCATTCATTTGAATAACTTACCTCTTATGTAGGCCCCTGTGTCCTGGGGCGTGGCTGGGTCCAATGAGCTCCCCCCAGAGATGCCCTCAGCAATGGGTCGCCCACTGTTGTGACTGAGGGCCATCTCTTCAGCCTCTGTGACAGGTGGTGGTGGTTGACCGCCACCTGTTTTGCGTGCCTCTGCCTTTTTTCTGTTGGATATAATGGAGGTCAAATTTGACGATAACCAGAAAACACAAATTTGGAGACTTGTATGTATAAAAGGCATTTAGGTGTTGCTTTCATATATAGACAATATTAAATACTGGCAGTGTTGGGATTTTTCTTTGTTTAGCAGATTTCCCTAATTACTTAAATATATCTATCACATGTTGAATGCAGCCACTAAATGCTGTTTAATGAGGGCAGGCTAAACAACATCACAATTGCTTGTACTTAAATGATACCTTACCTGTTTGAACTACATTTTTATATTTCATTTTTAGTTGCTGCCAAGTCCGTTTGGGGCCTGTTGGGTTGCACCTGTGCGCACAAACACTCATATGGAATATAATTGTTGAATAAGTGGAACATTCAAGAGAAAACATTTTATTTTTCTCAAATAAATACTCACACATTGACTCGGTCAGTTTTTTTTTCCCACGCAAGCTCCCGCTTTTTGGCTGCTGCCATAGTATTGCTTTTGAGTAAAAAGATATGCTCGCTTTCTGCATATGCAGTCATTAAGGTTTGCAACTCCGCTGGGGAGAAGTAGGAGGAACGAGGCTTGCTAGTACTTGTTGCCATGGTGAATCATGTTATCTGTGTTCCATTGATGAGGGCTTTTTATATCCTCATGCACAAGCTTCACTCAGAGTTACCTTGACTCAGAGTTGATTGAACTAAGCGTTATCACCTGTTCTGAAATCGAAAATTCAGAGTTTTACAGCTCAGAGTTGGTCAACCTAAACTTAAGGTTTTAGCTTAGAGTTTGTTTAACCTGCTTTCTGAAACGGGCCCCTTGTCTTGATTTGTTGTGTTTCCCTGCGTTTCCTGTTTTACTTTCGTACCCCTGTCTTGTTTCTCCCCATGTCTGGTCAAGTTTCCCTCCTGTGTGATTACTGCTCCCTCCCCTAATGTGTTTCAGCTGTTACTCGTTGTGTGCCCTGTGTTTGGTATTTAAGCCCTTGTCTTTCCTTTGTTCCCTGTCGGATCATTGTGGTGAGTTGTGTCCTGCGGTTTCCCTGCGTCACCTGTGTTCGTGTTCCTTGCCTTTTGCATTAATAAATTATCCTTTACCTGAACTGTCTGCTATTGGGTCCTACCTGCCTGCCTGCCACTCGCTAACTGTGACAGAATGATCCGACCATCATTGGACCCAGCGGGCACTCTTTTTGCTCTGAGTTGGAGGCTGTGTTGGGGGCGTATGTGCAGAGCTGTTGCTTCAAGGCCCGGGTTGGAGGGTGCCTTACCCGAGTGGGCAGTCGAGCTTCTCAACCCCAGTTTTTTTCCCCGAGAGCTATATGCTACTGCCACCGGACTTTGGCGATCGTCTTAAGCCTCCACGTTCACGGCTTCAAAACCAAATCAGAAAAACCAAAAAACGACTGTTAATTGTTTTTTCTGATTTTGTTTTAAATCGGAATATTCAAAGAACGAACCATAGACGGATTGAATCGAAGACAAAATTGTTGTGTTTGAAACTGGCGCGAGGGTTCTTCTTCTTACAGTTCCGGCAGGGCGGGAGGGTTGCTGGGAAAGCGGAGACATTTGCAGTGACGTCATGACGTTGCTCACTGTTTCACACCGGCTCTGGCCGGTGTGAAACCAACTGGTTCTTAACTGGGATAAGGCTGGAACCTGTTTGGCCCCACCAGAGGGCATCCCGCCTTCTAAACCTTCCAGAAGGGGCCCGCCCTCGACCTTGCCTTCCAGAGGCGTCCCGCCTTCTAAACCTTCCAGACCTTCCAGAAGGGGCCTGCCCTCTACCTTGGTCAAGTTTCCCTCACGTGTGATTACTACTCCCTCCCCTAATGTGTTTCAGCTGTTACTCGTTGCGTGCCCTGTGTTTGGTATTTAAGCCCTTTTCTTTCCTTTGTTCTTTGTCGGATCATTGTGGTTTGTGGTGAGTTGTGTCCTGTGTGTTAGCTGTGTTCCCCAACCCAGTCTCACCAATATGCGTACAGATCGCACGGTTTTACACTTTCAAAATGAGTGCAGTACATACGCCAAATGACAATTTCGCATGCATACGATACTCAAAACCCAGCTTTAACTTCTGTGGAGGGCAGATGCGTCCACATACCACGCATCATTTTATACCCATACCGATGTCAACAGCGAGGCATGCTGCGTTACCAAAACAGTCTCATTCCCTACTCCTCAAATGTGTGATGCATTGCCAAGGATTGAAATGTAGACCTTTCAATCTGCCCAGAGAGTTTACATCCACCATTGTGACTGCAGCCTACATTCCCCTGGATGCTAATGCTGCATTTGCATTGAAAGAACTGTGCAATGGTATCAGTAAACAAGACTCTGACCCCCGAGGCAGCCTTTATTGTTGCGGGTGACTTCAACCACTCCAACCTAAAGTCTGTACTCCCCAAATTCCGCCAACATGTCTCCTGCCCCACTAGAGGAGACAAGACATTAGACCATGCTTACACAAACATAGCTGATGCTTACAAAGCCGTCCCCCTCCCCCACCTTGGTCAATCTGACCACCTCTCTTTGTTCCTACTGCCTAAGTACTCCCCACCCATCAGACGGGTGAAACCCACGGTGAGGATATGGAAGAAATTAACCCTACATTTTATGGTAAACTATGATTATTATTAGGCCTATAAAACATAGATACTTTAATGGTGGAAGGTAGCTGATCACCTCACCCCTATAAGTTAGGTTTGACATGGCGCCAGGGAGCAAGTTCACTCTGTTCTATCTTGTGTGCTTTTTCAAGGGTAAGCTGACATGTACACCATTGTTCTGTATGCATAATGGTTGATGTATGTTCAAGGGTAAAGCTGTGTCCTGGAAAATATGCTATGTAATTTTATGTAAGTCTGACCTCATTCTGTGAGGATTGGGTATATATGGAGCAGGACGAGAATCATTCTGGAGTGTCATTGCAAACCTCACTCGGCTTTGTTGTTGCTTGCTTACGGGTAGCAATAAAGTCTCTGTCAATACTTGATCCGGACTCTCCGATTCCTCTTGCGTATAGCTAGTTGAAGTGAATTAAATAAGTCGTTAATAGATTTCACGACAAGGACAGTCAAGGTTTGGCCAGAGGGAGCAGACTCTGCACTTCAGCAGCGCTTTGGTAGCACTGTCTGGAGGGATTTTGCCACTCAGGCCACCATCGACTCCCACATGGACATTGACATATACGCCTCCTCTGTTCTGAAACATATGAACTCTGAAATCAACAGTGTCAGCACCCTCAAACGGATTACCACATTCCCAAACCAGAAGCCATGGATGAACATAGAGGTCCGACTCCTATTGAAGGCACGCAACATCGCCTTCAGTTCAGGTGATGCTCGGGACTATAGCTCATCCAGGGCTAACCTGAAGAGGGGCATCAAAGCGGCCAGGCACTGCTACAATCAGAGGATCGAGGAGCACTTCAAGAGCAAATCTGACCCCCGACACATGTGGCAGGGCATCCAAGCCATTACGGATTACAAACCGGCCAACATCTCCCCCCCATCCAGTGACGCCTCCCTTCCTGATGAGCTTAACCACTTGTATGGACGCTTTGATAGGGAAAACAGGGAGGTGGCCATCAAGGCTGTGCTCCCTGCAGACCACCAGCCCCTCATTCTCTCCCCCATCGACGTGTGTGCAGCACTGAGCAGGACTAATGCACGGAAGGCTGCTGGACCTGATTGTATCCCCGGACGGGTCCTCAGGGCCTGTGCTGTGCAGCTGACTGAGGTCTGGACTGACATTTTCAACCTGTCACTAGCCCAAGCAGTTGTCCCCGTGTGCCTCAAAACCAACTCCATCGTGCCGGTGCCAAAACACTCCACCGCAGCGAGCCTGAATGACTTCCGCCCAGTTGCACTTACCCCTATAATCTCAAAGTGCTTCGAGAGGCTGGCCCTGGCTCACTTCAAAACCTGCCTGCCACCCACACTGGACCCATTCCAATTCGCCTACCGCTAGAACAGGAGCACAGAGGATGCCATCTCCACGACACTCCACTCCGCCCTCTGCCACCCATAACGCCGTGCCTGTCGTGGACTTCAGGAAGTCTAGAGGTGGCACACACACAACGGAGGTTGAGCGTGTCACCAGCTATAGGTGTCCACATCTCAGAGGACCTCTCTTGGACCCTCAACACCTCTACACTGATCAAGAAGGCTCACCAGCGTCTCTTCTTCTTGAGGAAATTAAAAAAGTCCCATCTGTCTCCTCAGATCCTGGTGAACTTCTACCGCTGCATCATCGAGAGCATCCTTACCAACTGTGTCACAGTATGGTATGGCAACTGCTCTGTCTCTGACCTGAAAGCACTAAAGAGGGTGGTGAAAACTGCGCAACGCATCATCTGTTCCTCACTCCCCTCCATCGAGGCTGTCCAGAACATTCATTGCACTAATCCATGCTAGTTGACTGAACAATTATCCCTCTACTTGAATGTACATATCCCCTTTATCAACACCCATAGTACTCTATTTATTTTATTATATTATATTTATATTTACTGCACTTATGGTACCTCTATGCTGCTCTGATATTATATAATTCATGTACAAACTGCCCTTTACTACTCTTTTTCACTTCTGGTTGGTCACATAACCTCATTTCGTTGTACTCTGCACAATGACAATAAAGTGAATCCAATCCAATCCAATCCAATTTGGACAAAGACCCTCAGAAGTTTTGCCTGCCAGACCTAATGGTTCAGAATGTGGTGGAAAAACAGTTTTTGAGATAGGAAGGTCCCACCTCCCTGAAATTTGGATACCTTATTCTAGGGCCTAACTGGGACCACCGCACCGAAACTTGGCCCGGTCGAACCCCGAGGGCAGGAATTCTAGGGCCTAATTGGGACCCCCGCACCGAAACTTGGCCCGGTCGGACCAAGAGGTGGGGCCTGCCCTCGGTGTCCGACCGAGCAACATGGTCTCACAGGAATCCGTGAAATGACTACGGTCGGACGCTTAACTCAAAATCCGTGGCCACATCACAGAAACACGCCGATATCCGTGTGTGAGCCACGGAATAACAGTGTCATTTACTTGCATTGGAGCAAATTCCGTGGCCACATCACGGACAATTGAAGTGATTCCGTCAGACCACCACGGATTTTGAGTTAAGCCCCCGCTGTGGTCAAATGTGGCACACACACAGATCGAAACGGGAGCACACACACAGATTGAGACGGGAATTTGTGTGTGCGCCACGGAATATCATTGTCATTTACTTGCATTGGAGCAACTTCCGTGGACACAACAAGGACAATTTAAGTGTTTCAGTGAGACCACCCCGGGTTTTGAGTTAAGCCCCCGTGGTCGACTCGCTCGTTGAAACGGGGATCCGTGTGTGAGCCACGGAACATCAGCGTCATTAACTTGCATTGGAGCGAATTCCGTGGCCACATCACGGAAATCGGCGTGTTTCCGTGATGTGTCCACGGATTTCGAGTTATTCGTCCGTAGTCATTTCACGGATTCCTGTGAGACCAGGTTGGACCGGGCCAAGTTTCGTAAAAACACATGTTCAAGTTGAATGATAATGCATGAATTTATTCTTTATTCTGCCATAGTATTTTTTCTTGTCGTTGTAGCAGCTAAATGCATTGTGTGTGTGTGTGTGTGTGTGTGTGTGTGTGTGTGTGTGTGTGTGTGTGTGTGTGTGTGTGTGTGTGTGTGTGTGTGTCCACTGCCCAACCCCGCCCATCCTCTGGTGTTGAATAGTTCTGACTGAGTTTTCATAAAGATTATACAATACATATTACACCCCAACTGTTTCTGCGGTGGGTTTCCAAGAAAGTATCCAAGAAAACCGTGACCCGCGCCTTTGAGGTTTTCACCCGCGACTCCGTTTTTAAAACAACCCGTGAAGCTTGCAAACCGGCATTACCGTCACCTTCACTGTACTGGCAGCGATGGGAAGTTTCCAAATAATTATAATTTATTAAATATGTATTGTATTTATTTATGTATTGTATATAACCAGGAATTTATGTATTTTATAACCTTGTTGGTTGTGCTTTCTTCAGGCGCCTCCAAAGCGCTACGCACGGATACTGTAGATATAACACGCTATTTTACGTTGAAATGCGACTTAATCCAGTGTTCACGAAAACATACACTGTCGACGTATGCTTTTGGCGACTGGGTTGCCCAGATATACAAAGTCAGATAAATATTCAAATATTATAATTATTATTACTATATCATCAACATCATCGTCATTATTATGATTTGTTTTACCTTACGTTACCAACACCGGAGCTGAATAAAATTATGCAAGATCAAAGTAACCAAAGGTAGATGGCTCTGATGGTCTGAGTTGTTGTCTTTTTTAGATCATGTCAAACAAATCAATAGTTGCATAACGTGACGGCATCACCATTGATGGACATTGATTTCCTTTTTCTATATCCCACGGGGAGGGATTAACATGAATGTCTATCTGATTGACCCCCGCGTTGAAAAACGCCGCAAAAGGTATAACTTGAATGTCTATCTGACGGACCCCCGCGTTGAAAAACACCGAAAAAGGTACCCATCTTTCGTCGGAAATTGACCCCAGGGATCCTTGGCCATGCGTCACACATTTAGTAGTAGGGAGTGAGACTGTGTTGGGAACGCAGCATGCCTCGCTGGTGACGTCGGTATGGGTATAAAGTGATGCGTGGTATGTGGACGCATCTGCCCTCCAAAGAAGTTAATGCTGGGTTTTGAGTATCATGTGTATCATCATTTGGCGTATGTACTGCACGCATTTTGAAAGTGTAAAACCGTGCGATCTGTACGCATATTGGTGAGACTGGGTTGGTTTTTTCCGGTGTTACCTGCGTTACCCGTGTTCTCCGTGTTCCTGCCTTTTTGTATCAATAAATGACCCTTTACCTCTAATGTCTGCTACTGGGTCCTACCTGCCTGCCAACCGCTAACCGTGACAATGAGCACACCATGTGAATCGCCAAGCACTACCACACAATGATGCAGGCTAGAAATACCATCTGCCTCCAGCAAAGAAAACTCCCGATCTAAAAATACTCTCTGCTATACAAAGTGATTGTAATTTGGTCTGACATACATTGCGCTAAGGCCAAAGCAATTAAATCATTGGGGCCACTTACAGTCATACAAGGATTTTAACAGTCCAAAGCTTCTATAATTCGGCACTTTGACCACTGACAAGACACAATAACGGGGTGGACTGGCCATCTGGCATACCGGGCATCGTCCCGGTGGGCCGTTGACCCAATGTGGGCCGGTCCGGTCCGCTATGTTTTGTTTTTTTCTCTCTCTCTAAATTCCCTCCAATTGTGCCGGCCAATGGGCAACAGAGGGCTAGCATGCAGCATCGACACATATTATTGGTCTATGTTTGTCATTGTCAATCAATCATGGTCTGACTGGCTCAGAGAGCCCTGACAGTGCTGTCAATCACAACAGAAACCAGGGTGGCCTGGACCTCATGGCATGGGCCGGAGTCGTGGGAGTCGGGACGGAGCTGAAAATGGATAAGCGTAACCCTACATGCCCACTACCTCCATCAGTCAACGGACATGGGAAGGCGTTGCTGACTGATGGGGGAGTAGTCTTTGCAGAGGCAACGTCCCAGGAGCGGCTCGCCGTGCCGCAGCGCTATCATTCCGTAGAATTTCTATTTTTGCCGCAAGCCGTTGCTGAACCGCGTCAATTTCAACAGAGCAGATCGATCAGGGCAGGAAGTGAAAAAGTAAAAGCCATAGAGCATTCCGGTCAATTTTCAAAATAAAACACAATAAATAAAACACCAACATTATTACGTCATGACCGGTGGCACCAGGTCAGCAGTCAATCAATCAAAGGGTCTCAAATCATCCTTTTTATAAGAACAATGTCAGAAAGGACAAAGCCTGGCATTTAATTGCAGTAGTTTTGGGAGTGGAAGGTGAGTACATTAGGTTTAGGATTATCGCGGGATCTCGTGATCTCGCGGGAATACGGCTGGCTCGCAAGGCAGCGTTGCGCTGCCGTAACGCGCCCGGTGGAAATGCAAGCAGGGCAAAGTCGCGGCCAAGACGTGCCGCAGCCGTAACGTTGCCGTAACGCGTCCGGTGGAATTCCCGGGTAAGAAACGCCCGGGTTGCGCTGATAAACTGCGACTCTCTGGAGGTGGAAGCTGCTAAATGTTCAAATTGTACAGACCTATTTGGTGCCGGGTTCAACACCCCAGATGGTGCTGCTGCGCCGGGAGGCGAGTGACCGGAGGCATATATGCTAAGTAACGTTAGCCTGGGGCTAGCTAGGCTACATTTTGAGACATGTCCAAAACAAAACGTTTTTACATTGAATGTGATGTGACCTAATTAACTGCATACTTGTGACAACATATTAGCCCAGAGTTGAAGGGCTGTGACTGTTGGTAGTTGTGGTTGATTTTGTTTAAATATGCCGAATTGTGATATTATGGGTTATTATTGTTCAGATAAGGTAGCTAACAGCTTCTAACGTCAGCAGTCTCTTGTTGCCATAGCATCAGTAAACATTGACATGGACTAACTAGCTGTAAATGGAGATGCAGAATCATGCTGTATTGTAAATACAGATGAGATACTTTGAATTTTAGCACAAAATACAAGTAAACCTATAGGAAATAATTTGTTTAATTTGCAATATTCGCCATTGAATTAATTGTAATCTTTCAATTCATTTATTGTTTACTGAGGTGATGACTATTACATGTGGTGAGAGGAATGCAATATGTGTATGTTTAAAGGTTTATGTGAAGAAACATACTATATGTGTGATAAAATGACAATTGGTAATTCATAAATGTCTCTTTATATTCTCTGCTACCATCATCTCCTGTCAAACAGGTTTTCCTGACCTAATAGAAGTTCTTCAGAGAGAGAGAGAGAGAGAGAGAGAGAGAGAGAGAGAGAGAGAGAGAGAGAGAGAGAGAGAGAGAGAGAGATCTTGACTTGCGAGTTTACTATGCTACATGTTTCGTCTCAGATTGAAACAAAGGTTTATTTCCTGGTTGAAGATTTTCATATTGATGATTTTAATTTCAAACATCTGCATTTCTTTTAAGTTCAATTAACAGTTATGCAGGTAGGTATTGGGGCTCTTTTGAGACTTAAGTCATCCTTCATGACAGATAAATTTGTTCACTAAGTGTCACTACGTCACAAAAAGTCTACATGGCTACATATACTTGTCACTCAGTACACAGATACTGAGTACAAGTTCTGTTTGCTGTTTCTTGCAGGTAATGAATTTGGTGAGGAGTGTAGCTGGCTGGCTGCGGACGAGGAAGTAGGGCAATATATATAAATATAACCATAAATAGAGAATCGATATTTTTTCTTTTTATCTATAGCTGTGTGAAAAAGTCTAATGTCTAATATGAGAATGCATATCTGTTCAGACCTGTAATTCATGTCTTAGACTTTTTCTCGCAGCTACAGATAAAAAACATTAAATTCTCTGTTTATGGTTTCACAATGACTGTCACAGTTGGAAACAAATTATTTTCAGCTCTAATGCTGCTACTGTCTGTAATATGTTTCTATTTAGATTATTTGTCAGGATATTTTGTTATTATTGTCCGAGTCTGGTTTTAACTAATGCTGGGCTTACACCAAAAGATTTTCACATTCACAGACTAAAAACTGCAAGAGAGAATTTAGCGTTGGATCAAGTGTGATATTTAACAAGGGTTTTGTAGATATGGGGGTTTGAGATGCATCGACCACAGGATGTAGGTTAACTTCCTGTTCAGGTTTCATACCTTTCTTTTCAGCAGCACAAGAGACACAAACTTGAAAAACAAAAACAAAAAAAAGCAACAACTGCTATTTGCAGTGCTGTACTATTATTCGGATGTATGTACTTGATTAAATTGTTTTAATAAAGTACATACAGGGTTCTTCCCGTTCGTCTCGTCCCACCCCTAGTGCTGATAATGTAGTGGGCTGGTCTGGACAGAAAATGCCAGGGCTGAATTTTTGTCCCAGTCCACCCAATTTACGCATCAAAGATTTGGCCTCTCAGAAACTAACCTCCACAAAGATTATATAGATAAACACCCAGACTTGAGTTATTCATCTTTCTGCACTCCCCTTCGTTCCCTTCTACATGAAAGCACTCCAGCCATCTTATTGAAAGAGCTGTCAGTGCCAATACCATGAAAAGGCAGACTATGCTTGACGTTTTGAGAGAACATTGGGTAGCTCGTTATCAAAATAAGAATAATTTCTCTCCATGTGTTGTCCCTTCAAGATTCGGGTTCCAAAGAGCCATTTTAAACTTCTCACGAAAAGAGAGCAACAACTTGCATGGGAGGGAACGTTAGAAGAACTGCAGATCGTCTCCTTCTGCAAGAGAATGATGTTGCAAATGGGAAAACATTCTATGAAATGGTGGGGAAAAGTCTCACCAACATCCAGTTCTATGTCAAAGATAAGGAAATGGCGCACTAGGCTGAACTCCTTCAACCCATGAACAAATCAGGTCCTTCCTGAGGGGCAGAAGATCTTTTGCAGATCATTGTCCTGTTTTCACTTTGAATCAAAGACGTGTCAGTATTTCCCTCCATCCGTGTTTGATCTCAATGAGCATATATAGTGCTTCTGCTCACACGTGGAAATAGTTCCTGTTGCAATGTTAATGGGGGAAATGGGAGAAGGAGTTCACACAGAGATACGGCGGATCACATTAACTGCGGAGACGGGCCTGCTGTGATACACGGCAAGAACCGTTGGTTAGCAAAAGCGTATTGATACGCATCACCAAGATATTAAAGTGAAATGCTTTCATCCTAATGGGCCTGCTAGACAGATTCCTCCAGAAAGAGGAGCAAAGGATGTGTGCTTCTTTCCATTCCACAAAGGAAAAAACATTCTGGCAAAAGCAGCGCAGAAGCGGCCTGCCCAGCGCTCCCACGCCCCGCTACAGCAGTACCTAGTGGGAGCACCGATGGAGCAGGGTGGGGGTCGACGTCCTGGGGCCATTCCCAGTCACCGACTCCGGCAACCGCTACGTCCTCGTGGCCATGGACTACTTCACAAAATGGCCTGAGGCGTATGCGGTGCCGGACCAGAGCGCCGCCACCACCGCAGAGAGGCTGGTGGAGGAGATGTTTGCCCGTTTCGGGGTCCCTGCTGAGCTCCACAGCGACCAAGGGCGGAACTTTGAGTCCCAGGGTGGAGAGGTCTGCCGGCGACTGGGGGTGCGCAAGACGAGGACGACGTCGTTCCATCCCCAGAGTGACGGGTTGGTGGAGCGGTTTAACCGCACCATGGCCACCCAGCTCGCCATCCTCACCAGCCAGCAACAGCGGGACTGGGACCGCCACCTTCCCCTGGTCTTGTTCCCTTCGGACTGCAGTACAGGAGTCCAGTCACTGCACGCCAGCTGCCCCCATGTTCGGGAGGGAGCTCCGGACACCGGTGGACTTGGTGTTCGGGTCTCCGCCCGAGCCTGAGATCGCTGGGGGTGCGGCTATGGACTATTTCCGCAGGCTGAGGGATCGCCTGCTGGAGGTTCATTACTACACCCGGCAAGCTCAGGCTGCCACAGGGGTGAGGCAGAAGAGGGGCTATGACACTCGCTGCCGGGGACGAGCATTCACACCCGGGGACAGGGTGTGGGTGTACTGCCCCGTCAGAAAGAAAGGGGTCTGCTCTAAACTGCGGAGCCACTGGCAGGGGCCTGGGGAAATCCTCGACAGTGTCCGAATTGGTGTACCGACTGCAGATGCCGGGGCTAGGCGCCCGGGGCCGTGTGGTGGTATTGCACCAGGACAGACTCTCGCCGTACCGCCCCCTTGCCCCGGTTATTGCTGGCGAGGGCGGCGGAACTCCTCGTGACTCCCCAGGCCGCTCCCCTGCCGACTCTCCGGACGGGGCCGCGGCCCGGCGGCCTAACCGGCAGCGCCAGGCCCCTAGACACTTGAAGGACTATGTGACAGGTGATGGGGTCGCCGGGGACGACTGACCCCTCAGGTGGGAGCTGTGTGGCGACTCCTACCCCCCGGGGAGTCTGGGTATTCGCAATGTGTTGGGTTTAACGGGTTTGGGTTGTGTGTTCGGTTGAATGTAAATTATGTGTTGTGGGGTGTTGTCGGCAACCGTTACCCGGAGTAGCATGTCCATTGGGTGGGTGTGCGGTGCGCTGTGTGTTGTGTGACATTGTTCAAATAAAGGTTCTGCTGTCGTGCGGTGTATGAGAGGCGGAATTACCTTAAGACCTGACTCTGTCCTTCTTGGCCGAAGCTACAATATCATTCACTGTTTTCTGTGTTAGTTTTACTGCAGTAATTGATGAACAGAGCGTTTCACAGCATTGAAAAGAGCAGTGTAATAAGTAAGAAATAATTTATAGAACACCGGTCATCATCGGAACTGGACACTACGGAAAACGGAGGTGTCTTGCTTCGTCCTGAAGGGGCTTATTTTCGACAATGACCAGCAACGTTCTACACATTATCCCGCTTATTACACAGCTACTTGAAAAAATAACTTTAGGGTTAGTGTTCCTTTTTACAATTGATTTGTTGCCAGCATTCGTAGTGTTGATCAGCAGAGAAATAGTCTGCCAAAGACGTTGACATCGCTTAGCAACTGAATACGCTGGGATTGGTAAATTACCGGTAAAAAAATAAATTTTCTTGAAAGTGGTCAATTATACTTAGCAACGGTGAATTATCAAATATAATTCATTGCCGGAAGTTGTGAAGGGCCCATGCAAGAGTATGGAGCATTCCACGGCATTGAGAAGTGCCGTGTAATAAATGTATATATTTATTTATTTATTATCTATTACGGAGACCATCAGACCTCATTGAAAGAAAGAGAATGGTCTATTAAATTCAAGATGGGCGAGAATACGGATATGGTGCCATACATCAATATGATTTCATTCATAGAATTTCCGAGAGGATGGTCAATGGTCAGATAGAGATCTTGTTATAACGATAATTGAATAAAAACTATGACCTACTTATAATATTATAACTGAATAATTGTACATTTATATATATATTTTAATATTGAATTAATTAAATACAATAACGGCTACAAACATTTGACATGCCTACGTTTTTTTGGCCTTTTTTTTCCAATGGGCCTGCGTCCACGTCATGTTACTCTCATGGTTGCTATGGTGTTTGCCATCGACCATCCCCTCTGCTCCTAACATGGTTCCAAACCAAGTTAACAAGGTTAAGGCATGGACCTATAAAATAATCTGTCCATGTGCATCTCTCATGAGAGTCACTTGACGTGGACGCAGGCCCATTGAAACGAAAAGGCCAAAAACACGTAGGCATGTCACATGTTTAAAGCCATTATTGTATTTAATTAATTAAATATTAAAATTTAATTTAAGGGGGTTTCTTTGGCTCTTATTCACGTCTTTGTATCACTCTGCAAGTTGTCCGGTAACTTATCAACCCCAGCGTACTTGGTTGCTATGCTACGTCAACGTCATTAGCTGTGTTTCCATCCCCCTGCCTTTATGCAAATTTTGGAAACACACTTTTCGAAACAGCTGTGACGTTGCGAACATTGAACACACAGGACTGACAACGTCTTTCCGATTTTCGCATAAAGACCGACCATAGCAACCACGCCGACATCAACTTGTAATCGTCAATATATATTTTAAGCATTTGTATATCCTTTAAATATGTCCATGGAACAGATGGCCAATGAGAATAATAGATACATGTGGACTTATGAAGAGGTACAACTTTTCCTTGCTCTCATCGAAGAAAAAAACATTACAGCTACTTTAGATGGAAAACAACAACGCAATTCAACCATATATCAGCACCTAATAGAGAGCACGTTATCAAAAGGATACGACAAGCCCTGGAATGTGTTGATGAGTAAGTGGAAAGCTCTAAGACAAAGATACATGTGCGAGAAACGACAAATGTCCCGAAGCGGTGCCGGTGGAAAAACCAAATTCTTTTTTATCACAAAAATGGATAATATTCTTGGCCAGAGGCCCATTGTCACATCTCTGGCATCCATAATCAACAGCACAGGTTGGTATCAATTTATTAAATACAATTAAATGTCTCCAAAATGTCTCTCCCACAACTCTGTATTCAACACAGGTGGCCAACTTGTACAATACAATGGCCTTGCGTATTTCCGTTGGAATCGGACGTCGTCCAGGGCTTGGCTTGGGACCAACGAATGGATCGATAGAGTTGCACAACGTTTCAAAAGTGGGCTTGGACATTCTACAATGTTGTAGCCAAAGGCTGGCTGTGAAATGTCCTTCCACTATGACCTCCCAGCTAGTGTAGTTTTCCGCTCCAACAACTTGATGGAAATGCACCGAATTCGAATTTCTTTTTTGCGAACTTTCTAATGATTCGCTTCACCTTTAGATGGAAACGTGACTAGTGGCCGACTATTTCTCTGCTGATCAACACTAGGAAGTTTTATTGTAGAAAGACACTTCGTATGAAGTGATTTTTTCATTTTGGCTAGCCGTTTAATAAGCGGGATAATGTATAGAACGTCGCCGGTCATTATCAAAAAAAATATTTTCCCGATAATTACTGGCGTTTTATACATTATCCCCTAAATAATTTAAAAAATATGTATTTATTATTTATTTATAATACACAGAGACCACCAGACCTCCTTGAAGCAGAGAAATAAATAAATATACATGAATTGTTGGTGAGTGTCTACATTCGTTGGTGTAGGATGTTTGGTTTTATAGCCACGCTGGTTTCAGCGTCCATAGCAACCATTGATTGTGGAAAGGGTTGCCTATGAAATTGCTTCTCATCCTACTTAAGGGGCTGCTAATGCTTTCTTTATTCTTCATAGTAACTTTAACTTTAACTGCCAAATATTAATCGTCATTATTGAATGTTTTTTGTTTATATTTATGTATTCAATTTGTTTTAATATATTGAGTTTGCCACATTAGGTAGGAACCAAATTTTCCGACATATGTACACTTAACAGCCAATTAAGATGCAACAGCCATTTTGACCGGAAGACGTGCTCAGATTCCTCGTGTGTTGAAGTCAAGTAACAAGTTATCTATGCTGCTATCCATTTGGATGGTACGCTGGTACGAACGACCAGCTTCAGCGAGAACGTGACGTATTTCCCTTGCTCCAGCCTTCCAGTTTGCCATTTGTGTTTCTGTCGAGCCACGAGGGGGAGTAGTAGCAGGCTAGTCATCATTAGCAACATAGCCTCTTCAGCAAACCAGCTTCAAAACAAAACTTTACATTGAATTGCACGCAAAGCAAGACCGTGCAACGCATATATTGGTGACCGGATTAAAGCAGCAATGAAATCAAGTGTGTAAGAAGTTTTAAAAACGACATTAAAACCACCAACGTGGTACAAAAAGAAAGAAAATACATCTCATCCCCCATTAACTATGGGCGCAGCCATCTTCTTTGCGAGTTGTACAGCTCTGCTCGCTCTACTTTGAAAGCGACGAGATACTACGACCAAAAGGGGGCGTGCCTCAGTGAAATGCCGCAAGAAAGCTGGGAGATTTGCGACTTTACCACTTCGTAAATCCAAATGGATAGCAGCAGTTAAGCAGAATAGTTAAGATGTTTTTCTTTGGGATATTTTGAAACAAGCATTTTTGCGGAAGAAACCTCATTCCCTCATGGTTATATGCAGCCAGCGAGGTATGTGTATATAGCAAGATAACATTTATTTTCTGAATATATTTGTGTTAACCTTTTACCGTATGTAACGTGTCTATTTTACATTATCATACGTGTAGTTCGACGGTGGATATTGCAATGGATGATTGTGGACGGAGAGATGGCAAGGAGCAGCAATAAATCCATCAGTAACGAGAACCACGGTGTCGTTTATTTCTTGGAGGGAGAGATAGTAGCGCTGCTGAAAAATGAAAGTGGTCGCAAACATCAGAGGTTCTTTGTAAAAACCTGAAAAAAAGCAACAGCAAAGATCGGCCTACAACATGATGCAAGCCAAATTTCATTTTTATGAAGTCAAATTGAGTGCTCATTAAAAATGAAAGTTGTCTGCTAAAGGTTAGAACCCAAATTACACCAAATATTCAAATTATCTATATATTGCTCATATATTTGTGTAGCTGTCTCATTAGTTGATTGCGTTCTCCTAGATTCAACGTGTCTTGTACCGCTGCACCCAAACAACGCCTGATTTCCTTCCAAATAAATATCAAACGAGTGATCGTCCTAGGTCCTCCCTTCAGTCTAGACATTTACGCCCGTTGCCATCGCAACGGGCACACAACCCCCAAACTTAGTGAAAGGTCCTTCATAGTCTATTGAGGTTTCATAATCAATGTTATATACTCAATGCTTTTTATGACCAACCATTTCTTAGGCTCCTGATCCATGGCTTCGTCTCTCTATACAAATTATAGTGCAGAATGCAATACTTGTCGTGCGTGTGTGTGTGTGTGTGTGTGTGTGTGTGTGTGTGTGTATGTGTGTGTGTGTGCAGGGACGGCTGGTATAAATGGGCTAACAGGGCTAAGCCCTCCCTACCTTTTACAGTAAAAATGAAAAAATATCATTATAAACCTTAGAACATATTGTTTTAAATTTTGGTAGAACCTAAAGCAGCAACTGCACCAAAAAGTGACAGAGAAACCCAGGATATATGATATATCTTGGGGGTTTTCCTGTGAATGGGCTTAATGTATTCAGCCCAAGCGGAGTAGCGTAAGCTTCCATTCAATTTTGATTGACAGGTATCGTGACACGCCCCCTTCATATGCTTCCCATTTGGGCTAAAGTCATTCAGCCCAAGCACAGTAGCGTAAGCGGCCATTTCATTGTGATTGACCGGTGTCGTGACACGCCCCCATTTGGGCTAATTTCATTTAGCCCAAGCACAGTAGCATAAGCTTCCATTGACGTTTGAATGACAGGTGCCCTGACACGCCCCCTTCATATGCTTCCCATTTGGGCTAAATTAGTTTAGCCGAAAGGCTGACCTTGGACCAGCTAGCACAGTAGCTACAGTACAGTGACCTTCGACCAATCACAGCACAGTAGCGCAAGTGCAGTATGGTGGGCGTTGGCATGAAAATGAACGAAGTGGATTATTTAATTTCTAATCGGTTTTCTTTAATGTCTTTGGAGGAAAAATTGGAAGTGAAGAGATTGGGGACACATCAACCAAACGATGTAGGCCTACATCACACTAATTAATTAAATGCTGACTCATTCATATAACATTTTATTATTACGCAGTGCATTACGGAACGCACTGCTTTTACTGAGTGCGGTCAGAATATGGCCGGTAATAGTGCATTTGTAAGCGGGTCAACAACGTTTCGCATCGAAACATTAAAAAAGCATATGTCTAAATAACCCAACATGACGTGACAAGTGTGTAGAGAAAGTGGCCCCTCTCCCAGCTGCATTTCAGCGACAGGCAGTAACAATAAGGTTCTCTAAGGAATCGGAAATGATCAATTTAATGTTGCATACAACATTGCCAAAGAGGAGTTGCCATTCACCAAATTTAAATCCGAAATTATTCTCATGAAGGAAAATGGATCAAACGTCAACCCGACGTATAGCAATGAGATGTTATGTGCACAATTCATTGCGATAATAGGCGACACCTTAAAGCAAAAGACAGCTGCTGACGTCGGAAACGCCACATAGGTGTCCTTCATGATTGACGGCGACACAGACGTCTCTACCAAAGAGTGTGTTATCGTCTACAGCCGCATTTTGCGCAAAGGGAGACCGGTCAACATTTTAATTGTTTAATACTTTAAGCACAAAAAAAGTTTTATTTTGCTGAATGGTTTAGTTCGAAATGTTCAATTTCAATTCAGTGAAGCACTTTAAACACCTTATTTTTCTTTTTATTTATAATTATGCTTCAAATAAAGACACGCATTTCTCTACACCTTATTCTTGTTTAAAAATCATTCACATTATATGAAAGTTATGAACAGAGATATAAAGGTGACCTCATGGCGTCTGGAGCCCTGTGAAGTAGGCCTATTGATAAATGTAATGCATTCGTTAGCCCACCCACCCAAAATCACCACCAGCCGTCACTGTGTGTGTGTGTATGGTTGTGTGTGTGAGAGAGAGGGCAGGCTCTCCATTATATTTCCACCCTGGCCTTTCAGACAATTAATTCAAAATAATTTAGTCGAAAATATTTCCAGGTTGCAGGAAATTTGGTGGATGCTTTCATCCAAAGCCTCTATACAACAATGTGGGTGTGTGCATTCTAAGCAGTAGGGCCGAGCTCTCTGAGTGGCCAACGACGTGCGTCGCGACGTAGGTCGCATTGGTCGCTGTGTTGGTCGCTCGTCTGGCTGCCGTTTTCTCGTCTGGCTGCCGTTTTGGTCGCTGGCTGGCTCGGTCGCTCAAAGTCTGTGGGCGGTCCTTAATCAGTTAATTTGCATGTTATTAACGTTTTTTTTGCGACAGTTGAAGTACCAGAAAGCCATGCTCTCTGGCGAAAGCTACCTACAGCTCTTTATTGCTAATATTGTTTTAATATTTTTACATTGAAGTACGGTTTAAAATGATGAAATCGTTGGTCTATCAGTATCAATAAAATACATAAGTTGTAATTTGGGGCGTATTCAAATAATGTATTTTATATCTTATATATAGCCTATATATTTGTTTTGCTAAATGTCATTGAGCCTAATAAGGTATATTATGCACAAAGTTCATCGTTATAGAGTGATACACTTTAATATAAGTGCAACAGCATGAATACAATGCCACAGTGGTACAAGCTGTAATGACGCTTAGACGTTAGTGTTCAGGAAGGCCGGCGTTCGATTCTGTTCAAGGACTGATACATTTTTACTCTTTAAGTCAAACTTATTGACGCAATCGGCCTCTTTCATTTCAAATTTTTTGTATGATTTAGTACGATGGTATGATAATTATACGACGTAATGACGGGCTGCGACGCCTGGCTGGTATCGGCTGGCTGGCTCCGACGACAGGCCAGCCACGGCTGGCCGCTCTCTGCCGCTGGCCACTGGCCGCTGGCTGCAGCTGGCAGCTGGCTCTGGCAGGCTGACCGACTAGGTCGCGACCATAAAAGCGTCGCGACCCTTTTGGCGGCAAATAGGTCGCAACCAACCAGAGGTATGGCTGAATGAGCGACCTGTGGCAGCCAGCCATTGTCACCACGGCTGCTACCACAACCAAAAGCCTATGTTATCAGTTAGGGCAGTGGTTTTCAAACTGTGGGGCGCGCCCCCCCTGGGGGGCGCCAGAGTTCTTCAGGGGGGGCGCGACGTGAGAAAAAAAACCAAAAAAAAAAAACCTGAAAGACGATGATTCAAATCATCAGTCGTACTTCAACTGTAGAAGTAACATAACTAAATCAATTTTCAACCGTTTATCTTCGTGCAAACCATTTAACAAATCTACACACTTGTATCTTCAATAATATCTAAACAGAATTTCGATATCATTTAAAATGTCTTCAGAATCACAGTTTTAGTTTCATACCGCTTCGTTTTCAGATGTTTTCATTGAAGACGTCAGCCCATTCTGATACACCTACTTCTAGACATCGTAACTCATTCCTTTTTCAACCGTTTACCATCATTCAAACCATTAAACAAATCTACACACTTGTATCTTCAATACTATCGAAACGGAATTTTGATAGCATTTATACTTTTTTCAGAATCACAGTTTTAGTTTCAAACCGGCGTCGTTTTCAGTTGCTTATAATAATTTAGGTCACCATAGCAACGCCGGTAAACAAACCCCGCCGAATAGTCGAATCTCTGGACTGAAAAGTCAGATCTGATTCGACTCAGAAAATTCAGAGTCGGGGACCCTGAATGAATCTGTAAACTGGCAGTTTACACAGATTAAGATGTTCAAATGTATTTAAAAAAGGTTAAGCTAAAACATGCTTAGATAAAGTTGTTAAATTGTGTTGTTTAAAAACGCAAAAAGATGTTGTAATGTTTCAGAAATATGTTTAAAAGATATGTTAAAAAATTTGTTTCAAATGTTTCAAAAATATGTTGCAAATGTTTTAAAATTATGATCGGAGATGTTTGAAATGTGTAAAATAATTAAAATAGCTTTCAAAACACAGGTATTAGAAAAAAAAATTGGGGGGGGGGGCTCAGCTGAATTTTTTTCTCTGGGGGGGGGCTCACTCTCTCACACTTTGAAAACCCCTGAGTTAGGGCATCTCATTGAACAGAATAAATATATGTGCGTCAGTGTAATAAAAACGTACATACAATAATATATAGCTTAGATATTGATAGACAATATAATCAATATAAATTTGTACACATGACACTGTATTACAAAGTTAATTTAAAATGAATTAAATATAGATGAATAGACAAATAGCCCTATTTATGTATATTATAAAAAGGCCTATTGGTCTATCAATATCTAAGCTATATATTATTGTATGTACGTTTTTATTACACTGACGCAAGTATATTTATTCTGTTCAATGAGATGTTAACTGATAACATAGGTAGCAGCAGTGGTGAGAATGGCTGGCTGCCACAGGTCGCTCATTCAGCCATACCTCTGGTTGGTTGCGACTGATTTGCCGCAAAAAGGGTCGCGACGCTTTTATGGTCGCGACCTAGTCGGTCAGCCTGCCAGTGGCCAGCAGCAGCCAGCGGCTGGGCTGTCGTCGCAGCCAGCCAACCGACCCCAGCCAGCGTCACAGCCCGTCATTACGTCATATAATTATCATAACATCGTACTAAATCCTTCTAAAATGTTAAAATGAAAGAGGCCGATTGCGTCGCAAAAAAACCCGTTAATAACATGCAAATTAACTGATTAAGGACCGCCCATAGACTTTGAGCGAGCCAGCCAGCCAGCGACCAAAACGGCAGCCAGACGAGAAAGCGCCAGCCAGACGAGCGAGCAACACAGCGACCAATGCGACCTACGTCGTGACCAATGCGACCTACGTCGCGACCAATGCGACCTACGTCGCGACGCACGTCGTTGGCCACTCAGAGAGCTCGGCCCTCCTTTGAATGCAATGTACAAGCGTTATGGTGCGGCCACACCAACCTCGCGTTATCCAACGCGAGTAACGTGCCTAACCTGACGCTTGATCAGTGTGTGGTGGTTCAACGCTTCCAACGCGTCAACGCGCCAACGCAGCTAGGAAACCCAAACGCCGCCGTGTTTGGGTGTATGATAGAGCTTAGATCGGGTTAGATTAAATAATCTCGGATATAAATAACAATAATCGGGTTAAATAACTTCACATGGTGTGTCTGGTGTGTTTCCAGCATTCGCAGTGTTGATCAGCAGAGATATAGTCTATAAACTAGCAGTCTAAAGTGAGTTTGTGGCTGTGTCCCAATTCATAGGACGCATCCTTCGTAGACCGCGTCCTTCGAAGGATGCGGCCTTCGTAGACCGCGAAGGACATGTTTCCATAAACGCATTTAATGGCGTAACTATGTTACTATTTCCACCCAGAATAAAGAAAGATGTCGGCCGTATGCTTCTGTGCAAGCTCACTACTCTCTGCCAGTGACGTCGGGTCAAGCTCCACACTGATTGGCTATCGCGGCTAAGCGTCACGCGTTGCAGCGTTGAAAGTTCAACTCTCTGAACTCCGGTGCGTTGGGTGCGTTACTGCGTTTACGTGCGTAATTACGTGCAACTGCCGCGTCTAAAGGCCGATTTATGCTCAGTTACGTAAGCGTAAGCGCAAGCGCAAGAGGCCCTTGCGCGCCCTTGCGCACCCCTTGCGCGACTTCTCACGTCTTGCGTGCGTCGGGCGATTTTTCTAGACTTGCGTCATTTTTTACGTAAGCTTTTACGCGAGCCGCCCAGCCTGCAAGGCTGTGATTGGTCTGCTGGTCTGGTTACTACTTCCTGTCTGGAGTATCACCCGGCAGGCTCATATACAAAAGCATTAACGTGAAGTGAAGTTAACTTTGCTGCCAACACATTATGTCGTTTTAAAATGTAGAGAGATATGCACATTTATACAACCCCAATGATCAACAACTTCATCACTCCTGTTCCTCTGTCTGTTGCCATCATTCACTGTGTATGGGGAGAACACGATCTGGCACATAAACAAACCAACGACTCCACCTACTGTTCTGGCGGTAAATTGCTTGGCAACACGCGCAACACGCGCAACCTAAAAGGGAGCATGAATTGCTTTGAGTAAATTTTGCGCAACAACGTAACACCAACGCTGAAGCATGCAGCCGCCTTTACGCCCCCAACGCAACGCTTCAACGCTTCAACGCGTGTAAAGGCCGATTTATGCTCAGTTATACGTAAGCGTAAGCGCAAGCGCAAGAGGCCCTTGCGCGCCCTTGCGCACCCCTTGCGCGACTTCTCACGTCTTGCGTGCGTCGGGCGATTTTTCTAGACTTGCGTCATTTTTTACGTAAGCTTTTACGCGAGCCGCGCAGCCTGCAAGGCTGTGATTGGTCTGCTCGTCTGGTTACTACTTCCTGTCTGGAGTATCACATTTCCTGTTTTCATACCGCCACCTACCACCCGATCTGGCACATAATTATGCGAACCCTTTATGCGAACCCTTCCACAGGGGCAAAGTGCTATTTTGATGCGCGACATCAAACAGCTGATGCGGGATTGTGAGCCATTTAATGATCTTGTCACCCGATATTCGTTCTATTAGGCCTACTGGCCTTATTTGTTTTAGTGTTAGCCTATTTGAATTAATTACGTAATGTTTTGTGTTCACGTTCTATGTGAAACGTAAGTGTTCATGTTCTGTGTGAAACATAAGTTCAGTAGCCTCTTTGAGTGAATGAAATTTGAAAGCGTGAGTGTGTAGTGAATGAAAAATGTGTGCGTGTATGGTGGGACTATTTTCTGTATTTGATAAATAAACCCCTTTTCTCTAATAATGCTGCCTACCATATAATTTATGTGGACATTATGCGCTATAGCTTAAAGCCTTTGGCTATAGGCCTACACTTAAATAATTCATTCATCTGTCAAGGCAGTAGCTGTTGTATAAACATTTTATATGGATATGAATTAATGAGTTTGACGTAAACCAAATTAGGTAACTTGTGTAACATGATAACTAATGAATCAAAAGTCATGCTTCCAAGTGACCAATGTATATATATTTATTGGTCAGTGCGCATACCCAATCGTAGCACATTGTACTGGTGGGGAAACACGCCAGCATCTGACAAAAAATAATCTGCCAGCTGCTCCCTGACAAGGGCCGGTTTTGGGGAGAGTCGGGAAGATATCGGATGACTCGCGAAAGGAGATCATCAAACTTTGGCACATAAACAAACCAACGACTCCCACAGACAAAGACGTCATTCTCGAGGTCGTCTTCAACGAAAAACTTTACTCCACATATTACTCCACCTACTGTTCTGGCGGTAAATTGCTTGGCAACACGCGCAAAACGCGCAACCTAAAAGGGAGCATGAATTGCTTTGAGTAAATTTTGGTGTGGCCGTGTTCAAAACCCCTATGTGGGGGAGGACGTGCGACGTCTGGCCTGCAGGGGGAGGTAGAGGACGGTTGTGAACACACCTGATCGGCTGGGGGGATTGGACCTGATTGCGAGCAGGTGCCCGCGATCAGGTCCAATCAGGGAATGTGTACTTATGTGCCTGCTTTGTGTTTCAGTAGGGGAGAGAAGGAACCTGAGAGAGAGATCCAGAGACTGAGATCGACAGAACCAGAAAGCGCACGGATCTCAACCATTATAATATAGTTTTGGAGCCTAAGTTTGGTTTATTGAATAAAAGAGCTCCCAATAAAGGGACAAAAGAAACTGGTCTCTGCGCGCTCATTACCTGTTACACCCTGTTTATGAGCTAACCTTTGTTTGTGCTAGTTACCTTGCTCGTCTATTTTAAGTTTAACCACGTATTCTATACAGGGCTATACAGGGCTAGACTTGCAAGGTGTCCTTTGAGCCATGAAAGCAATTCTCAATGAAAACCGTAAAGGAATATCATCAACAACACATCGCAACAGTGTGGTTCTGGAAGTATAAATCCCATTAATTTTCTCCAAACAGGTTTTGATTAAAAGCCATAATGTAGTAACCATCCAAAGTATACTGACCACAAGCTGTTATATTGTGAAACGATGGTATATGCTCCTGTACAGGGCTCCAGACTAACTTTTTTCACTAGGAGCACTGTGGTCCCTAACTGAAGATTTAGGGGCGCAACCAGAAGTTTTAGGGGCACAAAACGTTAATCAACATGTCAACCAAATATTCACATTTCTACTAATTTTCACTGTATTACTACTAAATATTTGATAATAGATGCAGAAATTACAATGGGCTGTTTCAAATTCAGTGTCACATTTTATTGTGATTCTCATCTATCCCAACGGTTTCCAGTTGTGTGCGCATGCGTTCGACAAGCACGACACCACAGTTTCGCTTGCCACATGACAGGAGGCGACGCTTCCTCTCTGCCCGCTCACCTCTCCATAGAGTGGCGAAGTCACGCCCCTTCCGGTAGACCCCTTGGGACCTTTAAGACCTTTAAGATCGTAAAATATGAATGGGTTTCAATGGAGAGTAAGTAATTATCTTCTGGTCCCAGTCTTTATATGCCCCGGATTACACATATGTTGTTTGTGGATTAAAATGAAAAATGTTCATGTCAAGAATTTGACCATTTATTGTGCAATTGTTCAGTTAAAGGCTATAGAGAAAACACAATGAGATTGTATGTGACGTACATTTTAAGCACTGAATAAAAAAAATGTTCTAAGATGCTGAAAGCGCACACCAAGTTAGCAACCTCTCAGTCTTTCAGATAACTGCAGAACATGTAAAATAATTTGACGGTGTAAGTGTGTGAAATAAATATCATGCCAAGATAATGTAAAATTAAGAGCCACTGTTTAAGTCAAAGTTTTGAGTAGGTTAATGTGGACTTCAGTGAAAATATAGGCTAGCGCTAACTTAAAGGCCATGGTGCAGGTTATATTTTTTTCGAATTTGCGCAATTTTCTTGTTGGTAATAAACATTTTAATGGTTACCTATTGTATTTAATGTTGTTGGGTATCACAAAACGGATTTTAATACGAAAACTGGGTCAAAACTGGGTCATATTGGAGCGGTTTGCGATAGCTTCTCATTTCTCCCGGAAGCCGTTGCATGACGTCACGGTAGGGAGACGACAGACGTAGCCCTTCGAGACCCATTGAGAGTAGAGTACGAGAGAGATAAGAGATAGATAAGTAAGAGATCAATTCATAGATACATGTATAGATAGATAGATGGATAGACAGCATAGATAGATAGATAGACATTTATAGATATAGACCGAGAGATAGGTAGGTGGTGGGTAGGTAGGTGTAGATTTAGAATGGTGTACAACTGTGTTTGTGCTGGGTGTAATAACTCTAATAACTCATGCCTTTCCGAAGGACAAGGCAACCCTCAGACAGTGGGTACAGTTTGTCCGCGTTAGACGAGCAGATTTTTCTATTCCCTCGGTCACAAAGAACTCCAAGGTCTGCAGCGCTCATTTCACGGAGGAGGATTACGACCAAGGGGATGTCAGGATGGTATCTCTCGGGTTAAAGAGCCTGGCACAGCTTATTCCGAACGCCGTGCCTTCTGTGCACACGCATCTCTGCCTGCCCTGCCCTGAGACCGAGAGGCACCAAGATCAGTGCCGCCAGCCGCAAGCGAGAGCTGGCTATGGTAAGCCTCATGCTAATGTTTACAAGCTGTGCGTTAGCTAGCCCTGTGTATACTACATACCGTATTCCCGTTGACACCGCCTCCACTACAGTATTGACTCATGATCAGTCTGACATTAGAAACGCACATTTCGTGATTCATGAATATGAACCAAAACAAAATTGTCCTGAAGTAAATGTCCAAAAGTTTGTCATACCTAACTAGAAAGCGCCATGGCTAGTGTTTGGATCACTGGCGCTCATCGGCTTTCACAACAGTGTGTGTGTGTCTGATTTAGTTGATGTATTTAATTGCCCTTTTCCTGATGGAAAGTGACTATTACAGTCCTCTTTCATATGTATTTAGACGTGACCGTGTCGCTGACGCTAATTTATTTATGCAAGATGTTGACAGATGCCTCACCTTGTGAGACCACGGACAGTGTCAATGCTGCTACGGTAGAGGACCCCTTGCCCTACTATTTGCTATAATTCATATGCAGGACAATTTCATGTGTGTTTCCACTGGAGAAAAGAAAATCTGTCTATTTGTATGTCTGCTGTGTGTGTGTCTGTCTGCGTGCCTGCCTACCTATCTTGGTCTCTTGCAGGCTCAATGGCAGCAGTAAAACTGGAGGGTATCATCACAAGGACATCCTTACTGAAGGATGTTCGACAGCTGTCTCCGCAGCACCAGACTTACTCCCTTGAAGCCTTCCACTCCCTGATCCTGCACTTCGCGCCCAAGCACACTGGGTTTTCATACCATGGCATGTATAGCAGGTCAGTGCTGTCCAATGGAATAACAATGCCGTATTTGATCATACATACACCAGGTTTTGAAAGTGTTCTCAAATGTGTTATTCTGTAGGCTTCTCTTCGCGGCGCTGCATTACAACTATAATGCGAACAGAGAGACCGCACGAAGAAGCGATGGTTTAGAGAGGTATAGCGTGCGATATCACGTTTCAGAAAAGGTGCCTGGGTAGTTGTTCCCATCAAAGAGAAGGCCTCATACGGTAGGCAGTGTCATGCAGTTCTATCATATTTTGACATTTGCGCACAAGACATCTGTAATCAGTGACAGCGATCTTTATACAGTATTTTATCATTATTATGTCTGCAGGTTATGCAACGTCATTAATCAAGGCCCTTCGGGAGAGCTACATGGATTCACCCAAGGCTCTTCAAGAGGTTAACGCCAATTTGTCAGCCTGTGCACCTGCCCCCATCGCCAAATCCTTCCAACAAATTCCCAAGGAGGAGGCCGTCAGCCTCTATCTAGCCCAGCAGTCACGCTACAAAAAATTGAATTAGAATTTTTTTTTTCCCAGACAGGTCCAATCATTTAGTTGTGAGTATGTATATATATGTATATAGTAAGTATATGTTATTTTATTTGGTGGTGGTTTTCTGTATGCCGCATGTTTTGTTTTCTCTTTGTGTGCCGTTTATTGCTTGGTTTTTTTTATTGTTCCAGGAAGTTTATTATAACCTTACATTTTAACCCCTTGCGCTGACCCTAACATCTGTAGACTTATCTTTATCTCTTTATCTCTTTATAACATTATCTCTTGGTTATTTATGGCATTCATTCCTTTATCAGCATCACCATGGTCACTGCATGTCGTATGTTTTGTTTTTATTGATTGGGTTTTTTACTTAGTTGTGTGCACAAATCATTCCTTTACAGCTCCATTTGCCCCATAATTCATAAAAAATAATTTAAGAATCCGAAAGGGACCTCTGTGTGCGCTTTTCTCTTGGATCACTATGCGTCTGCTCTATGTAATATCATTGCATGTATGTGTCCGTGAGTGAGTGAGAGAACCATCAGCTGACCCTCAGGTAAGACCACACTATTGCAAGATTATTTTATGTTGGTTTCTTTGTGCCTAACCCTTTTTTTCTTGAGATTTGTTTACTTTATCAGGCCTTTCAACCTGTCCCTTTTTTCAGTAATCGATCCCCATTACTTGGGATGACCTAATAAACTGTTTTTATATGAATTCACGTGTTCTGTGTATTTTATAAAATTTTAAGGGCAGTTGAGCGATCGCAACACAACAAGCATGAGTTCATTCTAAAACTGAAAAATAATTGTATTCATGTTGCACGTGCCAATATGTTTTTTATTCTTCATCCAAACGAGGCCATTGAAAGCCATGATAGGTCTGGTCACCACTCTGAAATTGTTGCCTGATGGCTGAAACCAGACAGGAGGGTAGAGGCTTCCTTATATGCAGGCCAAGAACTCCATAAGCCCAGCGTATAGCCTGCCTGTGTATGCAGTGTACCGGTATTGCCTAGGGAAGTAGGTTGGAAAATAAAAAAAATTCATGCATGTTTATTGTCTATGCAACACGTCTCTAGTCGCCTATAACTACTTAAGTTGGTTCATAGGACTCTATAAAAAGAATGCTAAAGTAAACAAACAATTAACATACTCGTGCGTCCTGGCTTGAAGGGGACCATGATCCTGCTTGAAATGTGTGTATGCTATCTTCAGCACAAACGGATTCAGGCAGCATGCCTCAAATCCTGGATGCTGAGTGAGGCATGTCACATCTGCTGGTCTTGGGCTGAGCTCCTCGACCAGCGACCAAAACGCACTCACTTCCCTACAGAACAAGCTCTCCACCACAGATTCCATGGGACGGCACCGCCCACACAAACACCAGCCAAACACAGCGACACAGACACGCTTAACTACTCTCCCTCTCTCGGTAAGCGGTACCCTGACGGTGTCAATGACAATCAATCACGAGGAGTAAAATCGAAAATAATCACGCTGAATTCATGACCAGCCTACGTGACCGGCGGCTACCGGGTACGTTTGCAACAACACTTTCACCGGAGGAATAGGTAAAAGCTTAGAAATAAACACTAGGCAAAATATGTACCGGTAGTTACTGGAGCTATTAGGCAACCATCAAAACGTGGGATAACTAATCGTAGGGGTTATCGGGGGGGGGGGGGGGAGCTCGTACAGCAACGAGCTCAAGCGCTCGTTGCTGCATTGCTAAATGATAGCAACTCACTGGACACCTCACCAACTCTCCACCCATTCTCCTCTGCAGGGGCGGATCTAGCCATTTTGGGGCCCTAGGCAAAATATAGACATGGGGCCCTCATTTTTGAAACACGTAAACAAAACAAATAACCATCCCAATACTCTTAGAATCGCAATAAACCCATAGTGCACTGCCACTCAACTCTCCACAGTAAAATCAGTTTCAGATTTCTCCAGCCTTTGCCAAAATTACATGTTTATTACTCAAACGAGAGAGAGAGAGAGAGAGTTGAGAATTTCCATTCTCTGCCAGAGATACAAAATGATCTTGCACTTAACAGAACTAAAATACAAAATGGATATGAGTCTATGAAAACCACCATTTACATTTAAACAGGACCAATGAAAAGATTTTGTGTGTGGACAGGAATAACAGTGGCTGTGTGTGTGAGTGAGAGACAGGCAAAGCAGTGGTTCAGTGTGAGTGAGTGATTGACAGGAGAGAGAGAGAGAGAGAGAGAGAGAGAGAGAGAGAGAGAGAGAGAGAGAGAGACAGAGAGAGAGAGAGAGAGAGAGAGAGAGAGAGAGAGAGAGAGAGAGAGAGAGAGAGAGAGAGAGAGAGGGGGGGGGGGTGTTTAGGTGTGCAAGTGGTTAAGTTCTCCATCTTCAAATGTCCATTTTCCCTGTTGCCTTCACCATTTCATGTGAGTAAAACAGTGTGTGTGTGTGTGTGTGTGTGTGTGTGTGTGTGTGTGTGTGTGTGTGTGTGTGTGTGTGTGTGTGTCTGTGTGTGTGTGTGTCTGTGTGTGAGTGAGAGAGAGAGTATGTGAGCGAGTGACTGAGTGAGTGGCAAAGCTCTGTGTGTGTGTGTGTGTGTGTGTGTGTGTGTGTGTGTGTGTGTGTGTGTGTGTGTGTGAGACAGAAAGCATTTGTAAACACAAAGTCCTACTGTTGTCGTCTTCTCAAAAGTCTTCATATCAGAGAAAAGTGGTGAGCAGCAGTATAGAACCCCAACAGCAGAGCCTGTCGCAAGTTCAGCAGCGGCTGCTGTGGCAGCAGCAGGTGTAAAAAATGAAGTCAATTTCGGCAGTGTATCTGCAATTCTTTTCTTCTCAGCTTTTTGTTTTCGTTTAGCACAACCACTATCATAATTCCGCCGCTTAATTTTCACCGAGTCGCATCCCTCTGCTTTGGTTTGAAGTTGGTTATTTCGCGCTGCGCGCGTTACTACGTAATCATATTCTGGACTAGTCCAATGCACAATGGAGGGGGGCATGTGTGCTGGAAAATTATCATTTAGGCATTAGTTCGGCGTTATGTTGATATTTTTGTTATTTTTTTCTACTAGAAATGTTTTTGTTTTTTTTACTTTACATAAGTAATGGCTGGGGGGGATCAGATTTGGGGGCCCCTAATAAAGACAGATTTGGTTGGGGCCCTAGGCACTTGCCTAGGTTTGCCTAATGGAAGATCCGCTTCTGCTCCTCTGACCATGAATTTAATTGGCTTTGACGGCCATCAGTCCTCGGCAATTCCTCATTCGCCCTCTCACGTCTAACAGGCTCGAAATTATACGGCTGCGGGCCATCATAAATGTAATTTGTGGTTCTTGCCACCTCTTCCTCATCCCAGTTAGATGCCATAGTTCTAGTACTAGGCTGAGGCTACCTTCCACCACGACTCCCTACCGTGACGTCACCAGCGAACGACGTTAGAAAACACCCGTTACTACAAAAAACGACAGAAACTGGACTTTAACACCATTTTGGAGACATTAGATGAATGCTATACATATTTTGAGTGCTTTATGTACCCATTAATCGAAACTTCCGGTTAACCTGCACCATAGGCTTTAACAAGTTCAAGTGCAAGTCGTCGTCAAACATGGCGCCAAGAAGTTATTTGTTTCGACTGGACGTCAACCATAAACACTTCCCTATAAAAACAACTCGTTTTCGTTTTGAGAGACGACATTTTAAGTTAAACTTTTGCTTTCTATTCAGAAACTGCAACTAACCTCTACAAACGTTAAGCTAGTCTCGCCTGGTAGACCAAAATGGCGATTGCGAAAAACGAATATTACAGGCACTACAAACAGTAGCGCTAACGTATATTGCGTCATGCAGACTATAATCAAACTATCACAATGTACACAAACTCCTCTACGATTACAAATATAAAACAGAAAGGCAATTACTCACTAGTCTCGACCCGATCCAGCCAAATGGCGATTCCAGAGTTCTTGCTTCAGAGCTTCAGAGCCTTCTTGCCACTTCTTCTCTGGCGCTTGCTTCACTGATTTTACATTTTCAAATGGCGCATGCGCTTAATCCAACGCGCTGTTTCTTCAGAATAAAAGTGATTTAGAATATGAAGGTGTTGGTGCAGTGACAATAAATAATTTAATAGCATGAGTAAATATTTAGTAGAATACTCTTCCTAGTCAAGAAAATTCATTACATGAATATGTTGTGTATAGTTTCATGTTTTTTTCTAGTTTCTATTGAAACTGGATATGACAATGTAAAAATTGCTTCTTCTGAATAAGTATAGATTACAATGCCTAAAAGTCATTTTTTCGTGTTTTTTTCGGACACGAATTTCCTTCAATTTCTTCCTTGCACCTGATGTTAGATGTGTGTTGAACAAAGAAAATACAGAATAAAGAGTGCAAGTAATTCACGAAATCCCCAACGCCATTGAACCCAGAAGACCAAAAAATATTGATATACATAGGAGAACAACAGCCCCCAGTGGGAGTTTTCAGGGAAAAGTGAGTCTTGTCTCAGAAGTCTATCTGATTGGATGTGTTCATCCTTGATTGGTGTGAAGGAAAACACTTCTCTGCCCCGTTTGGGAAACCATTCAAAAGAATAAATCGATCTAAAAACGATTGCATTGATGTAGTCCCCCCGAAAGGCCTCTGTTTGAGTCATAGGATGCAACCCAAATCGTAACATTCGAGACACCGGGTGGACGGATCACGTGCCAGTTTTCGCCGGTTCCCGCTGCGTTGCTGCTTGGCCCGAACGCATCGTCTCTCCACAGGTTGTGATCGATTTATTCGATTCTGCATTTGATTCCAGCAATTCTACCTCTCTCATATCTCCATGCACCTCATGGAGTAGGCCTACGCTCCACATCCCCTCGCCCCTCAGGCATGTGCTTTTCCCATTTATAATGGCGCTTAAAGCAATGGGCGCTCGGATAATTCATCTCAAGCACCATAATCTAAAGGCATTTTTACACTGCCAACAGGTACGGTCGCTGCTTGGCAGATGTTACTATTTCACTGTCTAGCCTGCCTGCGTAAAACCGAGGGGGTATATTTCCCCTTCGTCAAGGAGCCGGCTTTCTTGGTTCATTGGAGCAGTCGGGACTACGCACGGAGACGTCATTAGAATAATTTGCATGCTAGGAATGTTTTTGGTTTTTTTCTATTCAAGTCATTCATGTGCAAGAATGAGTAGGCCTAAACTACATCTGAGTATAGGCTATTAACTCCACTTAGAACTATTCATGTTAATGTCGCTGATCGAGTCATCAACACCTCTACCCGTGTCCTGTCCCTCCCTGGTACCGAGATGCCGTCTAATCGTATTTACTTGAAAATGAAACCCCCAATAGGCTATGTGTGGTTCGAGAGGGGAGATTGGGGTAGGCTACATAGACATCCGGACACATTCTGACACATTTCGGAGATATTCCCGGACATATTGCAGAGACATTTCCTAGTGTAGCTGAATAATCATTGTTCATATTTCAACACCAAATTACTGTTTCTGGTTGTCACTTTTCATTGATTTCGGTCAAATAACTGCTCGGAAACATTCGATAATGCATGGTGATAGCCAGGGGCGGAGTGGGACACTAATAGCCACCGGGAGAATCCTCCCCGGTCCGGCCCTCCCCCCCCCCCCCCCCAACAACGTTTTTTGTTTTTTTTTAATTTTCAGTAATAAAAGAAAATTCGGTAAAAATGAATGATATAATTATAATTAAGAAAATAAAAATGTGTAAAATAGGCCACAGTTCTGCTCTGTGCGAAAGAGAATTGGCACTCCGAGAATTGGCGCACTTCCTTACAAGACCGGTAACCATAGCAACGCCGGTAAACAAAAGCAAGCAACCACGAACTTGCTCGCCTTCTCTGTCTGACGTGTCTTTAGGGTCATTCCATTAGACGTGGGGCCGCTCATATATCCCCCTACATTTCCGAAAATGGACTTGCCCTGCAAGCTGTTTATTGGATAAACGCATTTCCCAATCCCAGGAGTCTTTGCTCCATTCTACGTAAATTCAAGAACAAACAAATTAAAGTAAACTGTAGTTCGTATTATTTATTTATGGCTATGAAAGTTCTGTAACGCCTGAATAATGAAGAATTAAATGAAGTAAAAAAAAATAATATAAAAAAAAAACCATGAATGAGACATAGAGAGTAAGCAAGTGGTATAAATATTGGTTGGATGTTCCCGAGATATATATTGTTTATTTCGGGGATTTTCGCGGGGTCTTGACGGGGAATAAATTATGCTCAGGGCCGGCTTGCAGACGCTTCGCGGCCGCTCACAACTGTGGGCCGGTCCATTGACGAGATTACAGGGATACTTCTCGCGAGCCTGTCGCATATCAATCAGACACCGCTAATGTGCTTGTGGAAATCACACGTAACCGCACATTGCGGTTAATGTAAACAATTCAAACCTACGTAAGTGTGCAAGCCAAGGCGAATGTTCAATTCGTCAAATCTGATGAGGTGATGAGGTGTAGCGCGCTGCCGTTGAGTGCAACCACATCGCGGGGCGGCGCCGTTCAGCACCATGGAGAGCAGCAGATTAAGGGACAGCGCGGAGGATTGGGTAATCAGTTGTTACTGGCCGGGTTATTAGTTGTGACTGTCACTGGCCGATATTTTTTTATCACACACGCACACATCTCTCTCTCTCTCTCTCTCTCTCTCTCTCTCTCTCTCTCTCTCTCTCTCTCTCTCTCTCTCTCTCTCTCTCTCTCTCCCTCTCCCTCTCCCCCCCCTTGTGTTGGGACTGGCCAATTAAATCATTTTTTATCACACACGCACATCTCACTTTCTCTCTGTCTGTCTCTGTCTCTGTCTCTGTCTCTGTCTCTGTCTCTGTCTCTGTCTCTCTCTAACGTGCTACAGCGAAAGGGAGAGCGAGAGCGAGAGCGAGAGCGAGAGAGAGAGAGAGAGAGAGAGAGAGAGAGAGAGAGAGAGAGAGAGAGAGAGAGAGAGAGAGAGAGAGAGAGAGAGAGAGCACTGCGGATTTAAAAGCTCCCACCTGACGATCTAGCTTCACTTTCTTTGCTCTCACTAACTTCAGTCATGCCGAAGAACGTCGCTTTGACCTGATCATCCTCCAACACACGCGAACTGATCTCTGGTTATCCTAAAGTCAATCAAACATAGAAATACTTGGAAATATGACTGCTACACAAGTTGGAATAACTTTGTTATTTTTCACAGTTTCTGCGGGTTGCATGGCCCGGATTCTGGCCAGCGGGGTCAACGGCTCCTGTCTTTTCGAGAACCTGCTCTCCGGGAAGGGGCTGTCTAGAGGCTCGAACGGTTCGGACGATTCTAACGGATCCGCGGGGTTTTACCTCCTGGACTTTGACGAAGGGACGCTCGCCGACTGGCGCTCTTTGGCCGACAAGAAGCGCTACGGGGGAGAGTCTCAGAACCGCAGCACCAAAGCGCTGCTGGTTTCCGCCTACTCGCTGATCATCGTGATCTCCCTGTTCGGGAACACCATGGTGTGCCACGTGGTCATCAAGACCAAGAGGATGCACTCCGCGACGAGCATGTTCATCGTGAATCTCGCGGTGGCGGACATCCTCATCACGGTCCTCAACACGCCGTTCACTCTGGTGAGATCCACAAGCAGGCGCGCGCGCGCGCGCAAACACACGCACACACACACACACACACACACACACACACACACACACACACACACACACACACACACACACACACACACACACACACACACACACACACACACACACACACACACACACACACACACACACACACACGTGTCGTGCAGACTGGAACACACACAAAGTTCCACTATTCCCACGGCCGTAGAAAAGCGAGGTCAGAGAGGCTTAAGTGGTTCGTCACCAATGAATAAGAGTCGAGAGGGGATCTGCTGATTCCCAGAATTTTTGGGAATCAAACCCCCCCCCCCCCCCCCAAATATATATTTAAAATATATTTAATATATTTAAAATATATATATATTATAGGCCTACATTTTTAACGTTATATATTCATTCACATTTTATAATCAGTAAATATTGGGTAATACTGGGTCGAAATTGGGTAGCCATTATCATCAGAAGAAAATGAATAACAACTGAATAACAACATGATGAACCTACCTACTTACCTAGGCTACTTTGTACACTAGATAGTTAGTTAGTATTAAGTTACACATTTACCTGGCTTGTAGTTACTATAGACAGAAATAAGCTAATAAAACTAAGACTGTCCTCCTTCTCCCTTTCTTCTATTTCAACCTCACTGGTTTCTTCTGTGGGTTCATCATGGCTTGAAGAGGGCCCTGACTCTAAGATGCATCATATAATTCAGAATATGTCTCATAATTATCTGAGCATATTAAACAATGTTGTCAACAGTCTATTTGATTGGATTGCATGACTAAATATGTATTTGTATGTTTTGATTTGCTGCATTAGCCTACCATAAATAGCAGCTATTAATCTAAGGGTAGGCTATACTACTTGTAATTTTAGCTGACTTAAAACTAAAAAGTCAGCTAAAATGTAAGTACCCTTGGTTTAATGTCTGCTAATATTGTAATGCAGCCAATCAAAATATTCAAAATCTGTTTACATAAATGTTATTATCATGCTGGCAAGCAGTATGGAATGTTAATCATTGCATTATCTCCATTTATACAACGGGGGGCCTGAATCCAGCGATCTGATTGGTTCCTAACTGTTGTATAATGAGCGTATACATAACGCTACTGTAGCTAAAATAATTACAGCCTGCACTGGATGAAAAAACTGAAAAGATTGTTTGCATTACCATTCTCATGATATCCACCACTGTGAAGGGGGTCGCCGGCCCTCCGCTGCGCGTCGGGGCCGGACAACGCCCCTTAACAGTGGTATAATGAGCACATACCACAGCCTGGCGTGATCTATTGCTTAATTATACCATGGTCTGGGTGAATACTCGATTCTGATTGGCTAATTTACCCCTAGGAAAGACGTTGACCCTATGAAGACGCAATAGCAACGTTGCCTGGCAACGCCTGCATACGGGAGATACTAAATAGTCCGCTCGACTTGTAAAAATAATGTAGGCTTTTTGTAGATTGGATATCATGAGAATGGTAATGCAAACAATCTTTTCAGTTTTTTCATCCAGTGCAGGCTGTAATTATTTTAGCTACAGTAGCGCTAGCTGCTAGGCTTGTTATCAGGTTGTTGGGAAAGTGTAGAGGGAGGGATATACCTTTCTTGGTAAAAAACTGAGTGACGAACTTTCGACCGCTTTGAGCTCTTTCCTCTCTCTTTCCTCTCTTTCCTCCCCTGACAACCTGCTTTCTTAATTTCACCGACCGGGATACACACAAACTGACTTTAGAGTGCTAGTTTAAGACACTAGCAGTCTACACTTGCTTCACAACGATCTGCCTGGCTGCTACTTTGCTCTGCAGTAGCGTAAGACTTGGGCTGTACCAAATAATGACAAATGAGAGGGGTACCTACCTACCTAGGGTACCTAGGGTTTGTTTCAGGTTAGAACACCTAGGCCAAGACATCAAGTGTCTCCACCGCCATTTTCCCGTTGGTATAGCAGCTATAGTTGACTTTTGCTGCTAGCCCACTCCACCAGAGAATTTCTGTTGGCCCCAGTGTATCCAGTAGTAGGGGGAGTGTCAGGGATGGTTTGAAGGAAGCGGTCAAGTTCTGCCTTGAACTGGATCAGGGTTGGGATTGACTTGACATTTTTGGGTACAGCGTTGTACAGAGCAGAGGCAGTTGATGAGAACGAGTGGAATCTCATTGTGTTGATGCTGCTATACTTGGAGCTTCCAAGCGGCTGTACACAGGTTACTCCTCGCCTCTCCGAGTGTTGGAACACCAGGTTGACGCTGTTGGGGATGGCACCGTGGTAGATTTTCCAGACAAGGATGACCATGTATCCTTCACGGCGGCGTTGTAGCGAGTAGAGGTTAAGATGCTTGAGGCGGTCCCAGTAGCTGAGATTCGAGCAACCCGCTATCTTTGCAGTGAAAGAGCGCTGGATCGACTCAATCATGATAACGTTGCACTGCAGATGTGGTGACCAGAGAGCACAGCAGTACTCTACGATGGAGCGAACATAGGTCTTGAAGAGCTGTAGCATCGTGCATTTGTCCCTGATTGAGAACGTCCTCAGAACCCAGCCGGCTTTTCGTGCAGCTTCGGCTGTTTTTTTGGTGATGTGTTGCCGCCAACGGAGATCTTTGTCAATGAACACTCCGAGATCTTTGACGACATCGTCTGAGGAGATTACCAGTCCTGTTGATAGCTTGTACGGCTCCTGTAGATCTTGATTCTTCCCGTGCTGTAGGAGCTGGAACTTGGACTCATTTAGCTCCATGTTGTTGTTAGTTGCCCAACGAACAACTGCGTGGAGATCCTCCTGGAGCAGCTTGCAGTCTGTAGGGGAGCCGATGCTCTTGTGGAGCTTTGAGTCATCAGCGAATACCTTTATTTTGCTGTGCATAACGACAGAGAACAGGTCGTTTATATACAAGATAAAGAGGAGTGGGCCCAGCACTGTGCCCTGCGGGACACCACTCAGAACTCTGATGACGTTAGATCTCACACCATCAATCACCGCATGCAGAGTTCTACCGCTGAGAAAGTTTGAGAGCCAACAAAGCACTTTTCCCTGGATTCCATATAGGTTGAGTTTCTTCAGCAAGATAGCATGATCGACCTTGTCGAAGGCTTTGCTGAAATCCAGATATAGGATGTCCGCGTTCTCGTCGGCATTCAGATCAATCAATATGTCTTCCACGTGGTGGAGCAATTGAGTCAAGCAGCTTCTTCCAGCCCGGAAGCCATGCTGGTCGTCGTTGATGATATCTTGGGCCTCGATGTAGTCGACCAGTTTAGCTCGGAAGACTCGCTCGAACATCTTGATAAGATGAGAAGTCAGAGAGACCGGTCGGTAATTGGCAGCAATCGATCTTTTTCCCTTCTTGAATAGTGGGATTACACTCTGGCTCTTGAACTTAGCGGCTATGTCGCCGGAGTCCAGAGATGCTCTCCAGAGCTGTGTGACCACTGGCGCAAGGACTTGTCCACATTCCTTGAGGATGATGGCAGGGAACTTATCCGGACCAACAGCCGAGTATCGGTCCATTGTTTTGATTGCACCCAGGACGTTTTGCTCGTCGAAAACAAGATCTGTTATTGACTGTGACTGTGCAACAAGCTTCGATACACGTACCTCAGCAAGGTTAGCTTTGTCAGGGTTGCTGAATGCCCTGGCGTATTGCTCTTGTAGGATGCTGCCCATCCTGACAGGGTCGGACTGGATCTGGTTGTCGCTATCCAGTAGAGGTCCAACCGACGAGACTGGAGTTTTGAACTTTTTTGCAAAAGAGTAGAAAGCTTTAGGGTTTGTCGTGATCTTACTCAGTGCAATGAGCTCGTCTCTGAGGTGCTGCTGTGATAATAGGGTGAAGACATTCTAATGATTTTGTAATAATGGAGAAACAAACCACAACAAAACAACGAAACAAACCACCTTAATTTGATGATTTAATCCGAAAAAAAATAAAATATATATATATATATTTTTTGTATATAGTTTTAATAATACCACCAGTGTCCTCTGGGGCGCCCCCGTAAGTGCTGCGCCCCTGGAATCATCCTAATTTACCCCCCCTTAAGGACGTCCCTGTGTGTACCAACCGGTGTGTGTCTGTGTGTGTAACTGTGATGTGAATATTCGTGTACAAATGTTTCTGTAAAAACATGTTGTTGTTTATGTGTATATGTGTGTGGTGTGTGTGTGTGTGTGTATACATGCATATGAATGTTTCTGTAAAACATTCATTACAGAAACATGTTCATTACAGAAACATGTTACGTCTACGGATCTTCTCAAGGACCCAACCACCTCAGCTTGCATCCCACCAGGACATTCTCAAACGACCAAAATACATCCACCGAGGCTCTGGACGGAATTTTCAGTACACTCACACCAGCAACAAAAACATCCGCTCCTTCTGGTCCACTGGGCCCCGCCCCCCTCCTCGCACAGCCCGTACGGTCAGTCCCGTCAATCACAGTGTACTGTCCCCTCTGCTCAAAGCAACCTGCTACACTCCACTCACCTGTCTGAAACTCTGTCTGCTGAACACCAGATCCCTCAGTAATAAGGCCCTTTTGATAAATTACTTTATTGTTGACCAGAGCCTAGATATTCTCTGCCTCACTGAGACCTGGCAACAACCAAATGACTTCTCCCATCTAAATGAAGCTGTCCCACCAGGTTTTTCTTTTATTAGTAAACCCCGGGTTAATGGGAGGGGGGGTGGCCTTGCTCTCCTCCATCGTGATAACATCAAAGTCACCACTGTCACAGTCCCCCTTCATTCCTCCTTTGAATGTCTAGCTGTAAAACTCTCAGGCCCCAAACCCACTATCATTGTCACCATTTACAGACCACCAAAACCCTCCGCCGTTTTCCTCAATGAATTCTCATCACTACTTACATCTGTATGTGCAATGTCCCCCACTGTTATCCTCCTTGGTGATTTCAACATCCACATTGACAACCCATCCTGTACTTTTGCTAATGACTTCACATCACTTCTGGACTGTCTTGGCATCACACAACATGTCAACCTCCCAACCCATAACAAAGGTCACATTCTGGATTTAATCTGCTGCACTGACATCACTCCCACTAACCTTGATGTCATTGATTTCCCCATCTCTGACCACAAAGCTGTACTTTTTGACATTCATACCCAACTACACAAAACCAAGGAACAACGGACCATCTCCTTCAGAAACATCAAACTTATCAACACCACAGACCTCTCCACCATGATCAGCTCCTACCCCAACCCTCCCCCAGCTTCCTCCCTGACTGACCTGGTGACTCACTACAATAACTGCCTCTCCTCCTCCCTCACCACCCTGGCCCCCCTGAAAACCCGCTCAGTCTCATTCACCCACACTGCTCCCTGGTTCACTCCTCATCTGCGCCAGCTCAAAGCCACTGGTCGTCGACTGGAGCGACTCTACAATAAGACTCAACTCACTGTACACCGCCAAATGTATTCGGACCACTCCATCACTACAAGAATGCCCTCACCACTGCCAAACCTCATACTACTCCAACCTCATCAACACTGGTACAGGCAACAACAGAGTCCTCTTCTCAACAGTCAGCCACTTACTTCAGCCTCCTAAATCTCTCCCTCCAGACATTTCCACCACCCAATGCACAGCGTTCCTTGACTTCTTCAACTCTAAAATCAACACCATTCACCAACAACTGGCCTCATCTCGCACCCCCTCTGATGATCCACCCTGGATGATCACCTCTGGCCAACCTCTCATCAGCTCCCTCTCTGAATTCACCCTAGTAACAGAACAGACCGTTTCAGAATTCTTCCGCAAAGCCAAAACCACCACCTGTCAGCTCGATCCTCTTCCCACCTCCTTGTCAAAGCATGTCTTCCGTCGATCTCCCCCCATGATCACCAACATAATTAACTCCTCCCTCACTACTGGTACTGTACCCCTCACTCTCAAGCTGGCTGCCATCACTCCCATCCTAAAAAAACCCTGGTGCTGACCCAACTGACCTAACCATTCCCGGCCCATCTCCAATTCTCCTCGCTTCAATTTTCTCCAAACACACTTGAAAGGGTGGTTTGCCGCACAACTACTACAAGTCCCACCTCGACACTAACAATCTCACGAACCGTCTCCAATCTGGCTTCCGTCCCAACAACAAGCACTGAACAGCCTAGTCAAATCACCAATGACCTCCTCCTTGCAAGCCGACTCTGGATTACTCCACCATTCCTCAGCCTCCTCGATCTCAGCGCAGCATCGACACCATCTCCCACCCTCTGCTCCTGGACCCGCCTAGAGCTGGTATTGGATCACTGGTGCTAGCCTCCTCCTGGTTTACATCCTACCTCCCAGACCGTCAACAATTTTTTCAACTAAGCAACACCAACAAGTCTGGGTGTTTCAGAGTGTCTCACTGGGTGTCCCCAGGGGTCAGTCTTAGGGTCCACCTCCTTCTTCACCACTTACCTCCTCCCGCTGGGCACAATCCTCCGTCACCATTGGGTCCCAGTTTCATTTGCTACGCTGCCGACACATCAGGTCTAAATCTCACCAACCCACCGCTGACCCATCCCCCCCCACTCCCTCATCACTGTGCCTGGAAGAGATCCGGCGGTTTGAGCAGGAACTCTCCTGAACTCAATGGAAACAAGACCGAGGCCTGCTCATACGGAGTCACAATCCCCCCTCACTAATCACCAACACACCCCAGCTCCACTCAATTATCGATGGATTCCCAGTACCCTTCTCCTCCCAAGTAAAGAGCCTCGGCGTCATCGCCGGACAACACTCCACTCTCATTCGCACTGACCATATTCAACACATCACACCGGACTGCACCATTCTTTCCCGCCCACAGTGCACACATCCGCCAGGTGTGTCACGGCTATCACTGACCAATCCAGAGCACTTGAAATCTAGTTCACTCATTTGTCACACTCACGCATAGACTACTGCAACGCCCTCCTCACCGGACTCCCCACCCAAACTCATAACAGACTGCAGATCATTTCAGAAATCAGCCGCCCGGATAATCACCCGCACCAAATCATCTGACCACATCACACCCTGTCCTCATTCAACTTCAACTGGCTCCCAGTACACTACCGCCTCCAATACAAAACCCTACTCCTCACTACAAAGCTCTCCACAACCTAGCCCCCAGTTATCTCTGCGACCCTCCTCCAGAATACCACTCCCTCCCACTCCCTCCGCTCAACCTCTGATGGACTACTATGTATTCCCCACATCACAACTCACTTCAATGGGTGCCCGGTCGTTCAGCTGTTCAGCACCAGGCTCTGGAACTCCCTCCCCCCAACTCAAACAGTCAGACACCATTACAACTTCAAGTCACAACTCAAAACTCACCTGTTCAAACTCTGCTCACAACGTCTAACTGATTCCACTGTTTTTGATTGTTTTTTTTCTTTGTTTTGTTTTTGTTTAGTCTTGTTTTTGTTTTATTTATTTCTTATTGCTGTTTGTTTATTTATTTATTTATTTATTTTTTCCACAATGTCTTGTTTTTAAAAAAATGTATGATGACTATTATGCTATGTAGGTGACCTTGGGTGTCTTGAAAGGCGCCTCTAAATTAAATGTATTATTATTATTATTATATGTGTGTTGTGTGTGTGTGTTTGTGTGTGTCTGTGTGCTTGTGTGTGTGTGTGTGAGTGTGTGTGTGTGTGTGTGTGTGCGTGTGTGTGTGTTTACAGGTGCGCTTCGTCAACAGTAACTGGATGTTCGGCAGGGTGATGTGCCACATCAGTCGCTTCGTCCAGTACTGCTCGCTGCACGTGTCCACGCTCACACTCACCGCAATTGCTCTGGACCGACGCCAGGTAACAGGGCACTCTCAACACACTCGCACAAGCACACGCACACACAGACACACACACATCTACACATGCACACGCACACACACACACTGTGGTAACCCGGTGCTCGATTGTGCCGGGTTCCACGGACATAACACGCTTTGCATTGGGGGTTTAGCCGATCCCGGCATTTTCATTTATTACAAAAATGGACAGTTTAAACAATCAAGGTGCTCGCAGTCTCTAGGGCCTCCGTGGGCCTCTAGGCTCTCTCGGACCAGAGCGCTACACACACACACACACACTAACCCACACAGACGCACAAAGACACGATACACAATAACAGTGTTTTTCTGTGGCAGTCACTAGCGGAATATAGCCTTCAAGTCTGACTAAAGGGCAACCAATTATCTTGTTGAAGTAATTGGTTCTCGACAGCTGACGCACAAACACACACCACACAACACACAACACACACCACACAACACACACCACACACACACAACACACACCACACACCACACACCACACACCACACACACACACACACACACACACACACACACCACTCTAAAACGTAACTGCACCATGTAGTCGGACACTCATTGAGAGCAAAGTATTTGAAGGAATGGAGCATCATCAAGGTGAGGTGCACAGGTGTATAATTCACTGAGCATCGTGAAAGGATTGCTTATGAGCTTTAGCCAGATTGTATAAGCACCCACATCAAAGGATGCAAAGAAACACACACCAAATGGTTCATTGGAGTCTAAATTATTAAGATGCGATACAAGGAAGCAATAGGTCAAACCAAAAGGGGGTCTTCTGTCTTAACTGGGAGCTTTGTTCATTGACTCTGTGCTTCAGCGGTGATCAAACACCAGGGGCCTCATGTACTAAGGTTGCGTACGCACAAAACGTGGCTTACAGTCCTTTTCCACGCTCACGTTCAGATGTACAAAACGTGAAATGACCGTAAAAAATGTTGCGGTCCCCACGCCAGCTCCAGAGCTGTCGTACGCACGTTTCTACAGCTATTGTTCCTTTGGCGACACTTAGAGGTGACGCTGGGAAACTGGGAAAAAGGTGAAAACAATGACTCCAGGTGATTTGCACATCAGAGACACACTAATGAACAATTAACCACACCTTGCAATTATATGGGTGGCTATAAAAGCATGCGCAAGATGAAGAAAATAGTTTTAAAAATGGCTGCGTTAGCGTTGTTAGAGGACATCGCAAATGGTCAAATCCGAAGGGCGCTGGAGACGCCGGGGCCGACGGAGCAATCCGTGCCCTCTCATTGCTTGTCTATTCAAAAATAAAAAAATTAAGTTAATAAACACGAGTCAAAGTCTTTAATATCCTGGCATCTTTACGCACGACTTATGTGTATTGCAAGCAGCCAATTGTATGACCAGTATAATTACAGCATTATGACTTCAGCATATTTACCTTGGGTGATGATCGGCGTCCCCTTCATGGGCTCCCACCACTCCGGTGAGAGCTGTGTCACCGATCAAAGCGGCCACTCTCAATCGAAGGGGAGAGTTCCCCCACTCCGTCCCCCCACCTGTTGCGGTCACGCTTCGGCGGTGGGCAGAAACCCTCCGCTTCACCTCCACCTTGAGGTCTGACCACTTTTTTTAATTTCAGAGTGTGTGCGCTGCTGAGACCCCACTGCATTGACGGCCTCGCAAACACACTCCCACTCACTTCTCTTTTGTTTGCATTTATCCCTGTTGACAGGGTTCCATAGCATATGCTTGCGCATTTCACCTCGTGGAGCAAAATCTCGAGCTCAGACTCCGTGAAGTTTCGTTTTTTTTTTTTTTTGCCTCTGTTCATGGTGCCAGGTGATCGGATTAAGAGGGAATCTCAGGTCCCAGAGGCCCTATTTAAATGAAATTGCATATTAAATGAGGGCGTGGACAGGGAGGAGTTTGGCACCTCGGCATGTGCGCTCAATTCCACGTGATCGAGATTGTACAAAAGAAACGTGCTTGGATCCATGCGTTCGCACACTTTTGATACATCTGAATTATTTGTGCGTAAGACAGTTTCTGTGTGATTTTGGGCGTCGCCAAGTTTTCAGTATGAAATCCACCGCAAGGTCTTAGTACATGAGGCCCCAGGGATCTCATTTATAACCGTTGCGTACGCACGAAACTGGGCTGAAATTGCCGTACTTTCCACGCCAAGGTTGTGATCTATAAAAAAACGAACTTGACGGGAGAATGTGCGCAGCCCTAAGCAAACTCTGACCCATGCGTACTACGCATGGTTTGGAGGAAAAGGAGAGTTGGCGACACAGATGGTGTGGTGGTGAACTGAAGTCAGACAGAAGAATTGTATGGTGAGAAGAACGATTATGTTTTATCATCGCCCTTCATAAATTTAATTTCAACCCGTATCATGCGTTAAATCTATGTAATCAGAATTATTTAAGTCAACTGGGTTATTTCTCAGTTATAACTCCAGAAACATCTCCTTAGAATAGAAATAAAAATAAATTCTCTATAATTAATCCCGTCACTCCATACTTGTCCCATGAAGGCGCGACTGCATGAATAAAGCATCTGTTCAACATGTCTCAATAACATAATATTTTTATGTGACACTGTAAACACATAATCAAATGTCAATTAAATCCCAAGTGTGGAAAACCAAACCACACTCCTCATCACAATCGTTGTCCGTTACTCTTGATGCTTTTCATGACAAATCAGGCATTAAAAAGGGGTTACGTTCAAGAACATTTGACGTGGGTGATTACAAACTGATTATCCAAGGTGTTCTCGGTCTTATTACCGTAACCCTATAAATGCAGAGGTTAGCGCCGTGGTAATGCTGCACTATATGGCATTTCTGGCAGACCATGCAAATGGCAGGATTCGGAGGGAGAGGGTCTTTAGGGACCATAACGATTTATTGGTACATAAAAATATGTAGGCCTACCTTTATGTCAGACCACTTATTTAATTCTGGGACTGTGCGCTCCTTGCTACTGACAGAGTTCACTGCAGCAGCAGCATGATGCCACTCACTCTGCTTTTTGTTGTTTGTTGATTGGCGATCCCAATCCCGTGACCGCCGAATAAAAATACTTTTCGGGCCTCCACCTCACCCACAAGTGTCTCCACATCAACCTCCGTGAAATTTCGCTTTTTTGCTTTTCTCAGTCCTTCTGCCATTGTTTCCGACGACAAGACATAATACTTGCATCTGAGTCTGTTTTATTTAAAGATCGCATTCATGAGGTCATTTGCATTGACCGTTTATGGTTAAAAAGGGGCGTGTACAGGGCGGAACTTGAAACTGATTCAGCTAAGCACATTTGTAGGCACTCTGTGATTTATAAAGCAAAGATTGCGTACGGTGTGCGTACGCAGGGTTTTATAAGTCTGAATATTTTTTTGCGCACGCAAAACTTGGCTTTTGTCCGTACGTACACTTTTAGTAACGATCCCATGCACAGTTTTATAAATGAGACCCCAGGCCCTTTCTCGTTTCGTTGTCCTTCAGAGTAGCGTAAAGGGGCGTTTGATTTCTACGTATACAGCCAAAACGTCTGGTCTCTCCTCAAACCCAAGCCAAGAGAGCCCTGAATGGGATTTCGAGCAGGCTATTTTAGGTCTGCTCTCCCACTTCTCTGCATCAAGTCTATTGGCAAGGGCCGGGTACATTAGTCTATATATGAACATCAGATTATATGAACATCTCTACGGTTCATTACTCAGAATGGATCATTCATTATTGGTAAACATGGATTATTTTTAAACATTGATTATACATTTTTGGTAAGAATGTATATTTGTTAGTTCAGTTCAGTTTGACTTTATTGTCCCAAAAGGGAAACTTGTCTTGCAGTCAGGTACATATACACATCGACAAAGAGATAGACAGTTAATAAACGGTCATACTTATCTAGTCATCAGATTCAAATACATTTACAGGTATGTGCAAAGAATTGTGTAAATTGAGCAAACAGTTCTTTGTCCTATTGGACTTAGAAAGAGGGACTCTTAAGGTGCGAACACACCAAGCGCGTACCTCGCGTACCATGTACGCGCGATACGCAGCTAAAATGTTGCTTGACCATTTTGTGTCAAAATGGTCCTACGTACGCAGCTACGCGCCTGTGGCTGCGCTGGATTTAGGAGTCCGAGGTAAGGAAACCCAAACGCCGCCGTGTTTGTGTGCATGATAGAGCTTAGGATCGGGTTAGATAAATAAATCTCGGATATAAATAACAATAATCGGGTTAAATAACTTCACATGGTGTGTCTGGTGTGTTTCCAGCATTCGTAGTGTTGATCAGGAGAGATATAGTCCGCCAAGACGTTGAGGTTGCTTAGCAACCAGAGACTCTGTCCATGCAAGTGAAACTGGAGCGTTCACCTCTTCGTCATAACTATCAAACCAAACATCCTTCACATTCACCGAGTGAACATTATGAAAGTAAAATGCACATTTCTCGCTAAAAATGTTTCCATAAACGCATTTAATGGCGTAACTATGTTACTATTTCCACCCAGAATAAAGAAAGATGTCGGCCGTATGCTTCTGTGCAAGGGTCACTACTCTCTGCCAGTGACGTCGGGTCAAGCTCCACGCTGATTGGCTATTGCGGCTAAGTATCACGCGTATGAGCGTAAAAAGTTCAATTTTTTGAACTCCTCTCATACGTGCGTATATGTACACGCGTATATATACGCGCGTATATATACGCGCCTCATACGCCCCATACGCGAGTAAAATGTTGCTTGGTACGCATGATACGCGTGTAAACCAATGGTTCCCTATGGAAAAATTGCCGATTTTATACGTGTCTATACGCGAGGTACGCGCGTAGTTTCCATAAACGCATTTAATGGCGTAACTATGTTACTATTTCCACCCAGAATAAAGAAAGATGTCGGCCGTATGCTTCTGTGCAAGGGTCAACTACTCTCTGCCAGTGACGTCGGGTCAAGCTCCACGCTGATTGGCTATCCGAGTCTCCGGCTTTTGTTTAGGAATGTCAACAATTTATTTGGGATTTAACATAGAAAATGTAACATTCAAAATTAATAAGAAAAACCTTGTTCAAGGAAATGTAACATTCAACATCAATACAACCTCAAGCTTTCCTCGAGAGTGCCCGGTTTGTTTACATGATGTGGGCGCATCTGTCTGCGTCACACAAATAGCCGGCGCATTTACTGACGCAAATGACGTTTAGAAATGTTCAGCGTAGTGTCCGAATTTTCGTTCCCTATTCCCTATATAGTGCACTATATCATGTACACTATATAGGGAATAGGGAACGAGTGTATAGGGAACGATTTCGAACACGTCTGACTTAAACCCGTGTGTCTTGCTAACAAAGAGACTACAGTGAGCCCAACTCTTGACCCAAAACTCAACATTGTTGGTTGGACTAATTGCATTGCACAGTTGTACATGAATACTTAATGTTTTATATTCATTTTACTCAGAAATCATAATGAGACCAACAATTTTGAGTTTTCGTTTTTACAGTGCACCCTTAACAACAAAAGACACTTCACAATCTTTTTAAATGACTTCATGACCAGTTGGTCTGAAGTAATTTAAACCCTGTGTAATGTTGCCCTTTGCCACTGGAATAACAATGGACTCATTCCATGCCTTTGGGACCCTTCTCTGTTCCAAGGACATCTCAAACATTTCAGTGAACACCCCACAGAGCTGTTCTGAACAGCACTTTAACCATCTCTTTATTGACCTTATATCTCTTAAATACTGACCTAACATCTTCTTGTGTAATTGAGAATAGTGTGGACTTTACCAGAGCTTGATCCTCAGTTAATTTCTTATGTTCAACTGAAAAAAATTAACTGAGGAGCAAGCTCTGGTAAAGCATTGATTAACGATTATTATTAAGCATGATTGTTGAAGTAAAATAATACATCTCAAGGTCCCCTTTCCTGCCCCCATCCTCACAACATAATCAAGCACAATTCCTCTATATAAACAGCGTTGTCTAGTTGGCTCATATGGGGGATGTGTCTGGATGAATTCAGGCTGGCAATTATCACAGTTGATCACTGTGATACCCCTGACAGCCAAATATCTTGTTAAAGTAGGCTTAAATTATCAGGCTGTCCCTCTCTGGAAGAGAACTTGAGGTCAAATAACCTCTCTCACCGAGCCTTTCTCTGAAGTATTTGGGGGGGAAAATTGCTAAATGGAAAGTTCTGTCAAAAAACGATACTATTACGTATCCTTGCACATTTTTAAGTGGATGCACAGAAATCTAGGAGCTTTCATATGTGTGTTGTATACCAATGTACCACGTAGACCTTTACCACTGCTCATACCTATGATAGCAGCTCTCTTTGGGAATTTGCCTCTATTTGCTTGCTGTTTGTTGTGGTTGATGGGTTTTACAGTGCTGAGTCTTAAGATCATGTCTTGAATTGTGATGCGTTCTGAAGCCCTCCAGGATAAGTCGCCTCAAGAGTGGATTCTCTTTTCCGTGCCACAGAATGCATTAAGGACCAACGGCAAGCGATGGGAAGCAATACTCTACCCCTAATCCTTCAGCGCTCAAAACACATTTTATAAAGCAAATTAGTATACACAAAAGTGTTCCTCTCAAATTCAATTCTAGGGAAGGCCACTATGTACGATGTGTGTGTGTGTGTGTGTGTGTGTGTGTGTGTGTGTTGTGTGTGTGTGTGTGTGTGTGTGTGTGTGTGTGTGTGTGTGTGTGTGTGTGTGTGTGTGTGGGTGTGTGTGTGTGTGTGTGTGTGTGAGTGTGTCTGTGTGGGCGTATGCAAATGTGTGTGTGTGTGTGTGTGTGTGTGTGTGGTTTTAGCCATGTGTGGTCACCCTGTTTATCTGAAACTGTGTTCAGGTGATAATTCATCCTCTGCGTACGCGCATGTCGTCGCTGAGGGGAGGCGTGTGGGTAGCAGTCATCTGGATGATGGCCAGCTGCTTCTCCCTGCCGCACGCCATCTACCAGAAACTACTGAGCTTTGCTTACAGGTGGGGTGGGCACACACACGCACACACACACACACACACACACACACAGACGCACACACACACAAATGTTTGGAAATAATCATTAGCTAATATATACATACCTACTAGCAAAAGGTAAAAGTTAAACAACTAATGACTATGACTAATGATATGATGCAAATTAAAAATTAAAAGTGTGAATTAAGTGAGCCAGTGATAAAGTAAGGAAGATCATACAATTGATTGAAATGATGAAATGTAGTTAAGTCTGTATTTCCTACTCTGTCTGTCTCTGTCTTTGTTTATTGTAAGATATGCAGTCTGCACACACTGTACATGTCCATAAGGCGAAGCCCGGACAGCCCAGCCTTCAATGATAGAATAGTTATACTACTAGAATACAATCCTAAATTGTTGTAATAATACCCTAATAACAACCCTTGTTGTACTTGGTTCTGCTCCTCCTCCACCACCAGGGGGCAGGAGCGCAGCCTGTGCGTCCCCGACTTCCCGGAGCCCTCGGACGTCTACTGGCAGTACATCGACCTGCTCACCTTCATCCTTCTGTACCTGTTGCCGCTCCTCATCATCACGGCCGCCTACACCACGGTGGGCCGCCACCTGTGGCGGCGCAACGCCATTGGCGACACCACCATCACGCAGAACGCTAACCGGCGGCGCAAGCGGCGGCGGACGTTGGCCATGCTGCTGCTAGTGGTGGGGGTGTTCGCCGTCTGCTGGTTCCCCCTCAACTGCTACGTGGTGCTGCTCTCCAGCCAGGCCATCCACTCTTCCAACGCCCTGTACTTCTGCTTCCACTGGCTGGCTATGAGCTCCACCTGCTACAACCCATTCATCTACTGCTGCCTCAACCCCACCTTCCGGCAGGAGCTGCGGCTGCTGGCCTCCGTCTTCCGGCGGCTGTGGCAGGCGCAGCGGGTGGGGGTGCCACCGGCGGACCGCTCGGCCGGCGTGTGCGTGCCCTGCCAGAGGGCGGCGTGGCCCGACGGCAACGACGCCTCCTCCAGGCCCAGCCTGGGCTCCTCGCGGCCAAGCCACGCCTCCTCCCAGCCGAGCCACGCCTCCTCCTCCGTGTGCCCCTGCCACAACCCAAAGGACTCGCGAGTGCTTTTCCGGAAGGGGATTTCTGGGAAAACCGACATCTTGTCGGTGGAGCCCATTGTGGCTCTGAGCTGAAGGAAGGGGTCGCGGAGTGTGGCTGAGACCGTAGAAACCCCCACGACTGCGACCTCTGTGGGGGGGGACGCTCCGGCTCGCTGGACGTGTGAGAGCGTTTGGACGCCCGTTCTGAAGGGAATGTGTCAGGGGTTTGATTCCCTGGCTGAGCGAGACACATGTCAGCTCGTGGATGTGGTATGCGTGTGGTTGTGGTTGTACAGAATGGGAGAAAGGACAAAGTCCTTGATATGGTGGTTGTACTGAACGTAATGGTTTTTGGAATGTCCTCATTCAACCCAGAGAAGGCACTTATGGCGCGTTTCCACCCGTGGGTGTGGTTCGGTTCGGTATGAATAGGTGCGGAACGGTTAGCATTTCCATCGCCAAAAGTGGGCGGGGTCCGGACTTAGCCGTACTTATCTCTCAGTGCTCCTCTGTTTGGTTAGCAAGGCATCTGAAAGGGTGCCAACAAGTTTGAAATACACGCCGTCCGTTGATGGGTCGACAGAATCGTCACTTCCGGGCGACATGGGAATAAAAACAAACAAACACAGTACCCGCGAGGTGCTTAGTTTACGAAGAAAATGACCCGCAAAGGTTTGCCGTCCTTCTTGGACATCCTACATTGTTTATATTGTCACGTTCTTCATTTTTTAATTGGATCAATTAGCAGGCTGCACTGTGTCGGGCTGCTATGAGTTCACGATGCTTACTTAGCTGCCGCGGCTATCGCCATCCGGCTTAAACTCTGCCCTACCATAAGGGTACTGTCTGCGATGGAAAAGCAAGCCATGACTGAGCTGCGCCTAACCGCACCTACACTACCAGACCTTATCGTACTGGGCCTAACCGCACCTACACTACCAGACCTTATCGTACTGGGCCTAACCGCACATACACTACCAGACCTTATCGTACCGGGCCTAACCGCACCTACACTACCAGACCTTATCGTACTGGGCCTAACCGCACCTACACAACCAGACCTTATCGTACTGGCCTAACCGCACCTACACTACCAGACCTTATCGTACTGGGCCCAACCGCACCTACACTACCAGACCTTATCGTACTGGGCCCAACCGCACCTACACAACCAGACCTTATCGTACTGGGCCTAACCGCACCTACACTACCAGACCTTATCGTACTGGGCCTAACCGCACCTACACAACCAGACCTTATCGTACTGGGCCTAACCGCACCTACACAACCAGACCTTATCGTACTGGGCCTAACCGCACCTACACTACCAGACCTTATCGTACTGGGCCCAACCGCACCTACACAACCAGACCTTATCGTACTGGGCCCAACCGCACCTACACTACCAGACCTTATCGTACTGGGCCCAACCGCACCTACACTACCAGACCTTATCGTACTGGGCCTAACCGCACAGCCCGGTGGAAACGCGTCATTAAAGACAGAGAGGAAAGGACTTCTCACCTTGACAACTCATTTCTGGTCAATAGTTCTTTATGCGATCGGTGCTCTCATTCGTCTGTGAGCTTGACACCTTTGAAGGTCTCCTTTGAAGGCGACACCTTCAAACAGTGAGAACCATAGACTACAACATTGTCTCAGTAGGCCATTCCAGCTATTAGATCTGATCAATAATGTCATCAACACACACAAACACACCTATATGTTTAGTTCTGCCGTGATATCCTGTTTTAATTGGAAAGGCTTCGAGCCACAGAAAAGTTGTACTGATAACTTTTGATGTGAGCCATGTGAGCACAAACAGCAGGGAATAGACTGGGCTTTTGTAACAGCTGGAGACTGAGACTCCGGATCAAAAGAGTGTACAGTTCTGCATTAAAACATTCTCAATGGGAGAAAACTAAAGAAATGTGTGCTGGCCGAATGTACTTAGACACTGTTTAATTGTTCCTTGACATATATTATTTCCTAACCTTTCTTGTAAAATAAGCTACAATTTTTGGGGTATTTTTTTTATTTAGGGCCTCTGAGTTAATCGCATAAAGTATACCTGCTCTCTGTATAACAAGAGATGGAAGCGATACTTAACCAATTTTTTCCATTTGCAGGAATAATGTCAACACTCATATAATAGCGCCATTCAGCATCAAACACAATATAAACCAGCATGAAATAACTCCCCGTTTCTGTGTGTAACCCCCACGGTTGATCATTAGGCTTGGGCAGGACGGCATATCATTGGTCACCTAGCAACCTTAATATACATCAATGTGCAAAGGTTACAATGCCTTTGCACATCTAAACTGATCCGGCAAAACATTCAGGGTGCCTTGAATGCTGTTGACCAACGTAGACTTTGGTCTTAAGATATCCCTGAAGGGCCATGTGAAGCACTAAGGTGCCATGTGTGTCCATTGCAATTTGATATTCACCTCACAGCCAGTGAAAAACATTGTTTATTTTTGTTTTACAGCATATTTACTTGTGGAGTTAATGTGGTATTCATGACTCATTTGTTATTAATAGAGATGTCTCAACAGAAAATTATCAATTGAGCTAATTTAATAGAGTGAGCCTGTCTTTCTTTAATTTAGTCTGTTGTTCCATTTAAGCTGTTTCAGGGAGTCTGACACTCAGGGACATCTTTGGTTCACATCTCAAAGGAGAGGGCAGCAGGAAAATACCACAGCCTTGAATGTCCTTTTAAGGCTTTTGCTGCTTACTTACACACACACACACATACACACTGTTTTCTGTATATTTAATATATACATAACTAGTTACCCAGGGAACATAAGGCTCCATTAACATTAGTTTCTTCTCTTCACTCTCTCTCTGGTGTTCGGTCAGAAAGCAAGTCTGTGTCTCTCTCTCGCTCTCACTCTTGCTCTCTCTCGCTCTGTCTCTCTCTCCTCGCTCTGTCTCAGTATCGGTCATTAGAAGCGCAATTTGGTCTATTGAAAAAAGTGGGAAAATAATTGCTGTTATCCAGTCAACTGGAAAGGGCAAAATCAAATTTTGTTATTAACTGAATGCCCCCGATAACCCTTTTATCCCAGGGGTATTCATTTAACATTTCAACAGTGTTCACTTTGGTCTACTTTCAGAACTTATGGACCAAACAAAAGATGATTTCCGGTTTATATTAACATATTCTGTACGTCTGATACTAATGTGCTTTGCTCGTTCTGGCGGGACACTCTAGTCATGTGCCCCAATCAGCTGACAGCTAACGCTGTCCAATCAAACACATGTACACTGATAGGCGGTCAATTTAAGACCTTCCTCAAACTCTCTGGGAAGTTAAATGTGCTGAGCAGAGTTTCGCCTACCACCACCCCAGGCTCCAAATGCTTTGATTCAGCTCTGTATTGTATGTAACCTGTACGATGGGGCTGAGATATCTGATGTACCCCATGTGGGATTGTATCGTGCTCCCTGTTATAAAATGTTGTTATGCTGTTGGTGATCTGTATCTGTCATCTGTAGGTCATGTTTTAAATGATGCAGTAGGGAGCACCAGAAAAGAGTGGAACCATACCGCCACACTGAATTGTATGTCCGTTTCATGAAATAAATGGTTAAATCGATGACATGAGGGATTCCTGACAGAACTACAATGAACTGGCAAGGTGTGTAGAGTAAGGCAGGGTTTCAGCGGAGAAGCCTTAGAGAGGGAACTAGTCCTTGACTAGACTCAGATTCAAGCTACGTTCTGATCCCTGATGGGCGGCCGAAACCGAGGGGTATCGTGAGAGACAGCGAGGGACTGTGATGATTCAGAAGTCATTTTATGTCACTGCTCAATTCAGAGTACAGTGATGAAAGCACAGGGCACATTGGGGAGTCCGTTATCCACCACCTTAAACAGTGCAGAGTTCTTGGAAACGTGTTATTAATTAGTACGCGGAAAACGTATCACATGTAATGTATGAGTGCAATATAAAATACAAAATGTACAGGCATGATTTGAATGGAAAGCCTACATACAACATATCAGCAAGATGAATATAATATCAGCAGGTTAAGGAGGCCTGTCACGTATGCTATGATGAGACACAGATGAGAGAAACGCAGCCTGCTTTCTCTAGGAACAGAAAGAGGTGCATAAGAATCTCACTTTTTGTTATGTCTGAATGCCCCTGTTCCACCTGTTGTCCCAGCCCTGTGCTATTCATTCAACATTACGACAGTGTTCAGCTTGGTCTTCTTTAAAAACTCGTTTACCAGACTAAAGGTGAATGCCGGTTTATATGACCTTTTTCTGTACGCCTGCTACACAATAACATCAACACACACACACACACACACACACACACACACACACACACACACACACACACACACACACACACACACACACACACACACACACACACACACACACACACGCTAAGCACTAAGCACTAAGCACTAAGCACTAAGCACACTAAGCACTAAGCACACTAAGCACACTGATGCCGCTTTTTTCCACCGCACATGTAGCTCGACTCGACTCGACTCGACTCGACTCGACACGACTCGACACGACTCGACACGGTAGCAGCACGGGTCGTTTTCCACCGCAAATAGTACCGCCTGGACGTGGGCGGGGTCGGCTGTGCGAAAGGGCCGTGACGTATTTTTGTACGCGACGCAAACAACACGCACGCAACGCAACCCACACATGGACAGAAACCACATAACAACAATGGAGGACATCGATGCAATGGTATTCGTGTTCGTATTATTAGCTGGCATGTTGAAGAAGTTGAAGAAGTGGAATATGTTGGCTGCTGCGCTGCTATGGCTGTTACCAGCATGGTTGCCATGTCGCTTTCGTGACTTCGTCACACTCTCTGGCCAATCAGTGTCCGGCCGTCTGCCGACGTCACCTTTTAGCATCGGCTCAGCTCGCTTGGAACCTAGAGCGATGCGGTACTAAAAAAAGCAGCCACTTCAGGTACCAGATACCATGTTTTCGCGGTGGAAACGCCAAAAATGCGAGCTGAGTCGAGTCGAGTCGAGTCGAGTCGAGCTGGTACCATGCAGTGGAAAAGCGGCATAAGCACACTAAGCACACTAAGCACACACACACTAAGCACACTAAGCACTAAGCACACACACACTAAGCACACACTAACACACAATGAATCATACTAAATTGACCAAAAGGACTGGTTCCCCGCAGAGAGGGAACCAGTCCTTGAGACTCAAGATTCAAGCTATGATCTGATCAGCGGTGCCAATCAGAGACAGCATTATGCACACAATGAGACAAGTTGATCCAAAGACCAAACATTCTTCTCCCAAACAATGATGGACTTATTCTAGTACGGTAAAAGGTATTTATTTCTTGCCTTTGACTAAAGGTCAAGCCCCTGACATGATAAAATGAGGAGAGTGGAAGAGTTTCGACAGAGTGTCACCTGTTTTGGAAATAACACGGTTGGGGTTTGTTCACCTAATAGAGATCGATGTATATTTTTAGGAATGTTTGTTCATCCAGCAAATTCTCTGGTTAATAATTGTAATAATAATCAGATGACGTTGATGCATCTTTTTCTTTTATGAAGTAAATCTCATCTTTGTAACAAGTGATATAACGATACAATCAAATCGTCATGGAATAAAAGATAAAAACTGTAAGATACTGTGAGAACTGGGGAAATAATACAAAATGTGAGGGTAGAGAAAGGTCGGAAGTACCTCCTTTTAAAGGAGATATATTATGGCGTTTTCACAACAAGTAAACATAGTATTTGAGTTCCAGAAAACATGTTTTCAAAGCTGTTTGCTGGATATAGCTTTTAAATCTCGCCTACCGCTATTCCCCTCTCTTTCAGTCCCTTCAGAATGCGCAGTTTCTGGTGTCTGTAGCTTTAATGCAAATGAGCTGCCGCCCATTGACCAATGAGCTGTCAGACTGAACCACAGCATGGAGGAGATGGGGGGATTGTTGCCGTTTGCGGACTCTTGGAGCTCTATCTATAAATTATATAATATAATATAATAATAATAATATCATATATGGGTATTTATATAATATTATATCTAATATCATGGCCAAAAGCTATGTGCGCCTCGGATGATATTATGAATCATAAAGACTGTGTCTGACGTCTCTGGCACTTCCACAACAAGTAAAGACTCGTAGTGGGGGATATCTCGGCCATGGTTGAGAAGAATTGGGGGAAAGGAACTTTGGCCTTGACTCTCTGAAGTCCATGAATGGAGGAGAAAGTGATTGTACTCCGGGAGCTGAGCTGCCGGACTGCCGCCGAGCTCCCAGCGCCGGAGCTGCCGGACTGCCTTCAAAGCCGTTTCGGAGGCAGCCCGGCAGCTCCGGCAGTGTACTCTGGGAGCTGAACTGCCGCCGAAGCTTTCTGGCTGCTCCGGTGGGCGTCCTCCGGGAGCTGAAAAGTCTGGCGGGGGTAGCTCGGCGACAGTCCGGCAGCTCAGCTCCGAGAGTACAATCCCTTTCTCCTCCATTTCTCCTCCTAGCTTCGGCGGCAGGCCGGCAGCTCCGGCGGGGGGAGGCAGTTCGGCAGAGAAAGGGATTGTACTCCCGGAGCAGAGCTGCCGCCGAGTCCCAGGTCTGACGCACAGGCCACATTCAGAGCACAGGTTGAGAAGAAGCGAGATTACAGCCTCCCCGACGCATCTACTCTGCCACTAACTGAAACACAGATAGCAGACAGACCACAGACCTTGAAGAGAGACAACAGCCTGCCCGACACCATGGACACCGTGCCTTCCCCCATCGCTGATGCTGGCTTGGATAGGAACGGCCACCCCCCTCCTCTGCACTCCCCCAACGACGATGACCTCCAGCCTCATCTCTCCCATAGCCACAACAACGACTCCAGCTCCACTGTCTCCTCCCTTTGCGGTATTCCAGCTGAATTTAAGAAACTGGAATATGTTGGCATAAAACTTGCATCTGTGTCAATGATAGCATCGCCATCGTCATGGCCACAGGCTGATAACACCCAAGCGGAGGGAGCCCCAGCCCCCCCCCCCCTGTACTGATAGTAGTCCTGAGTATTACTGAGACCAAAAACGGTTCAGCCGTAGACACAGTATAAAGGAAGTTTTGCATTATCTGCTGAACCCAAGGTTGCCTACGTCAAAACATGGCAACTTTTGCATTCCTGCTGTAACCACCAAGAGAGTAAACAAAGGGAAACTTAGACACACTGCTAACCTCACAAATCTCATACATATTGCCTCCAAACCAAAAACAACCTTAAAGCCTATCAACAACACCATCAGGATGGGTCTACTTAATGTTAGGTCTCTTAATAACAAATCATTTTTAGTTAATGATTTTATTACCAACTCTAAAATGGATTTTATGTTTTTAACTGAAACATGGCTGGAACAAAATAACAGTGCAACCGTTCTGATAGAGACAGCTCCTCCCAACTATAACTTTTTTGATGCATGTAGATCTGGAAAAAGAGGTGGAGGGGTTGCTGCTGTATTTAAAAATGTATTTCAGGGGAAAGAGATGTTATTTGGTGATTTTCCATCATTCGAATTCCTTAGTGCTGTATTGAAATGCTCCCCCAGAGTTCTCCTATTAATTATTTACAGGCCACCCACATATTTTGCAAAATTTTTGGATGACTTCACAGATTTATTGTCTAACATCTCCACAGAATTTGACTGTCTAGTTATAACTGGTGACTTTTTCAATTTTCATACTGATGACAAGTGTGCAAAAAAACTTTTTACCATTTTGGACACATTTGAACTGTCTCAACATGTGAAAGAGGCTACTCATTGTAAGGGGCACACTCTAGACCTGGGGATCACAAAGGGCCTCAATGTTTCGGATCTCTCTGTGACTGATCCTTCCTTGTCTGACCACTTTTGTGTTTTCTTTAATATATCTATTATTCCCGACATACAGACAAAATCAAATACTGCGAAAGATGGTATATCAATGAAGAATCTAATGTACTTTTTAAAACGGCCATCTCCTTGCTACCACCTCTCAACCCATGTTCTGCTGATGATCTTGTAGAAAACTTTAATTAGAAAATTTTGAAAGTCATAGATGTCATTGCACCTTATAAGGTTAAAATTATTTCCGGAAAGCAAAAGGCACCCTGGAGAAAAGCTGCTTCTGTAACAGCACAGAAAAAAGAATGCACGAAAGTTGAACGCATCTGGCGTAAAACAAAACTTCATATTCACCAGGATATCTATAAAGAGAGCCTCCGTGCCTACAATTTAGACTTAAAAAGTGCTAGAAAAACAATTTTCTCCAATATTATTGAAACCAATACTAATAATGCAAAAACCCTATTTGCAACTGTTGACAGACTGACCAACCCCCCAACACAAATTCCACCTGATCTCCATTCCACGCAGAAATGCAATGAGTTTGCAGCTTTTTATGCTGATAAAATTGAAGGCATCAGACGCACCATCAATATCTCCACTTCAAACAAAAATGTTGGCCTTCCACCCTGTTTAGGCAAAAGTAACGTGGCAGGGATGGCATGCTTTAATGTTAGACTCTAAAACTCTTGTGGAAACTGTGACACAACTAAAGCCATCCACCTGTTGACTTGATTCTTTACCTACCACTACATTATATTATTAGTATTGGTTTCAATAATATTGGAGAAAAATGTTTTTCTAGCACTTTTTAAGTCTAAATTGTAGGCACGGAGGCTCTCTTTATAGATATCCTGGTGAATATGAAGTTTTGTTTTACGCCAGATGCGTTCAACTTTCGTGCATTCTTTTTTCTGTGCTGTTACAGAAGCAGCTTTTCTCCAGGGTGCCTTTTGCTTTCCAGAAATAATTTTAACCTTATAAGGTGCAATGACATCTATGACTTTCAAAATTTTCTAATTAAAGTTTTCTACAAGATCATCAGCAGAACATGGGTTGAGAGGTGGTAGCAAGGAGATGGCCTTTTTAAAAAGTACATTAGATTCTTCTTTAAGAATGTTTTTGACTGCCTAGCAATAGACATATTGCAGATAGTTAACAACTCTCTCCAGTCAGGCAACTTCCTAAAAGCCTTGAAAACTGCAGTTATTAAACCACTTTTAAAAAAGTGGAGCCTAGATACCTCTATTATTAACAACTACAGACCAATATCAAATCTACCCTTCATAAGTAAAATCATTGAGAAAGTTGTCCTCTAGCAACTTAATCACTTCCTGGCATCAACTGGTTGTTATGAAACCTTCCAATCAGGATTTCGACCCCTGCACAGCACTGAGACCGCCCTCATTAAAGTTGTAAACGACATCCGTCTGAACACAAACTTGAGGCAAACCTCAATACTAATGCTACTAGACCTCAGTGCTGCATTCGACACTGTAGAGAGACCATCAATTTAAAGTCTTAAATTGGTTCAGATCCTACCTACAAAATAGGAACTACTTTGGCGACAGAATTTTGGTCTCAAACCCTTATCCTTTCTCTCTGGTATCAGATCATGTATCTTTCTGGTAAAAATAGAAAATAAATTGAAAGTTAAAAAGGCATTTAGTAAGTAAAATAGAAAGTGCAATGTATTTAAGATCAGATCAACAGTCTCTCTGGAACCCACATCGGGACTCCAACCCGACCTAAAGGAACTTGGTCCTTTCTCTGGGACTCCAACCCAGATTCTAGGATTCTAACCCAGACAGACACTCCCATTGGCGACTTTGTATTAGAATCAACCAACGTGATGTGTGGAGTGCCACAAGGTTCGATCTTAGGACCCTCTTTATTCAACATCTACATGCTCCCACTAGGGCAAATCATGCAAAGTAACAATATTGACCATCATTGCTATGCTGATGACACACAAATCTATGTATCGCTATCACCAAATGACTATCGGCCCATAGATCTGCTGTACCAGTGCATTGGGAAAGTGAAAGACTGGATGTGCCGAAATTTACTTCAGCTAAATGAGGACAAAACAGAGATAATTGTATTTGGTGCTAAAACAGAAAGGCTTAAAGTAACCCAACACCTTCACTCTCTGTCCCTGAAAACCTCAATCAAAGCCAGAAATCTAGGGGTTATCATGGATTCTGATTTTGATTTTGACAGTCACATCAAATCAGTTACAAAATCTGCATATTATCACCTTAAAAATGTAGCAAGACTTAGAGGGCTCATGTCCACCGAAGACTTACAAAAACGTGTACATGCCTTTATCACTAGTAAGCTTGATTACTGGAATGGTCTCCGTACAGGTCTCACAAAAAAAAAAAAAAGCCCAGTTCAAACCAAAGATTCACCTTGCAACGGCTTGCAACGAGACGGTTTAAGAGCGTCGCAGGGGCGGTGTGAACGGGTCGTTGCAAGCCGTTGCAAGGAGTTGCAAGGCGTCGAAAGGAGTTGCAAGGAGTCGCCAGAGATTGAACATGTCAAATCGCAAGGTCCAGTTTTAGAACGCGGTGATTTAACTATTTCTCTTCAGCCAATCACAGCACAGAACAACTTGTACGTCACGGCCTTACTCCGTCCCGGTACCGTACTGTCCACTCCAGCATGTATCCGAAGATGGCAGACTTCTGGTCCGAAGTATTTAATTTGCTTGCTGGAGGAGCAACCTGTCCTTTACGACGTTGGCAGTAAGGGGTATAGCAACAGGGACAGCAAGAAGAAAGCATGTTGCGACATTACGGTGGCACTTGGTGTGGTGTTTTAAAGCGTCTTAGAGTACCATATTAATATATTAACCATATAAATTTCATTTATTATTATTATTATCATTAAGTTCAACTCGTGACCGTGTTAACTGGTGACCATTAGCCGAATGCGTCGTTTGTTGTCGTGGCTACGCCAGCTGTTGGAAGTCGGGCCAGACACGTAGCTGTCCTTGCGAATGCCTCTTTGATTTGTCTTTCAATAAAATGTCAAAAACATTCCCATCTCATTCGTATTTGGAGTGTAATTGGAAGAAACTTGTCACGTAGAACCGTTTTAAGCCGAAATAAATGAAAAACGAATGCTTAAAATATGATACATTACGGGATTCTAACTCATACCGTCGTGGGGGGGAATATTAATAAGGTCGGATTTCATTCCGTTGTACCGTAGACCCACATAGAAACTTTCCGCAAAAAAAATATTAATTCTTTGTGAAAACACGAAAGGCAGCCAGATCAACTTGTGAACTTGCGTTCACAGTTGCTAGGGATACCACCTACCGTCGCAGACCGTTGGAGCGCGTTGCAGCCAGTTTGAACTGCCCAGTTTTAGAACGTCGCAGCCCGTCTCGTCGCAAGGCGTCGCAAGGAGTTGCGAGTTGCAAGTCGTTGCAAGGTGAATCTTTGGTCTGAACAGGGCTTTTGGAAGCTTCAGAGTGTTCAGAATGCTGCTGCTAGAGTTTTAACAAAGATCAAAAAATGTGAACATATTACACCAATTCTTAAATCGTTACATTGGCTTCCTGTAGGTCAGAGAATTGATTTTAAAATCATGCTGCTAACCTATAAATCCCTACATGGTTTGGGCCCAAAATATTTAACTGATATGCTTCCACTACATAAGCCTTCTAGAACACTAAGATCTTCTGAGACCAATCTGTTAATTATCCCCAGAGTAAACACGAAACATGGGAAACCAGGATTTAGTTACTATGCAACAAATAGCTGGAATAAACTCCCTGAGGATTTAAGACTTGCCCCAACTGTGAGCTAGCCTGGTTCTACCAGACTCTCGTACTTCACTTCATTTCATTTCATTTGTACAGAGTCTGGACCTAATCAATTGACAAACGTTAACTCACTGGAAGGGGGGTGTCTGTTGAAGTTTAAAATGATTGGATCTGCCCAGTGCCACTCTGGATCTGCCATAACCAATCGCTAAAGTTTGGTTGTGACGTATGTCATGCGCCGGGAATCACGCGCAGGTTGTACACAAACCAAAACACCTTGCGCGTCTGCACGAAAATGTCCGTCAGCGACAGCTGCAGGTTTTGTTCGTCGAATTTAATTTATCAGGGAAAAATTGCACATTGTAAATCAACTACCGACCTACAACAACAACTCAAACTGGCGTACGACTTTATCGCCCTCTGTTCGCTGAATGGTGGCCGCTGTGGCGGCACCAGAAAACCAAATTACATACAGCAGGTCCAGACCTAGTACTGAAGGGAAATTCAAATTGAGCGGAAGTACTTAGGCGGGCGGAGCCAGGCTAACTGTGAGCACCTTTAAAACAAGATTGAAGACTTTTATGTTTGCTTTAGCTTTCTGCTAAATCTTAAATATATTGCAATTTCTAAAAAGCTTTTTTTTTTTTTTTACTTTGCCTTAATTTTACTAAAATGCCTTTTTAACTTTCCCTTTATTTTCTATTTTTCCAGAAAGATACATGATCTGATACCAGAGAGAAAGGATAAGGAGCTAGAGACACAAGTTCTGTCTGGGTTAGAGTCCTAGAATCTGGGTTGGAGTCCCAGAGAAAGGAACAAGTTCCTTTAGGTCGGGTTGAAGTCCCGACGTGGGTTCCAGAGAGACTGTTGATCTGATCTTAAATACATTGCACTTTCTATTTTACTTGCTAAAATGCCTTTTTAACTTTCAATTTATTTTCTATTTTTACCAGAAAGATACATGATCTGATACCAGAGAGAAAGGATAAGGGTTTGAGACCCAATTGCTGTCTGGGTTAGATTCCTAGAATCTGGGTTGGAGTCCCAGAGACAGGACCATGTTCCTTAGGTCGGGTTGGAGTCCCAGAGATAGACCTGAGTTCTGTCTGGGTTAGAGTCCTGACGTCTGTCTGGGTTGGAGTCCCAGAATATGGCCTTTGGTTCGTGGTGAGAGTTACTAGATTCCAGGTTGGAGTCCCAGAGAAAGTACCAAGTTCCTTTAGGTCGGGTTGGTGTCCCAACGTGGGTACCAAATTATTTTAGGTCGGGTACGCGGATACCAGAGAGACTGTTGATCTGATCTTAAATACATTGCACTTTCTATTTTACTCATTTCTTTGCATATGTTTTCTTTTACTTATCTTTTATTTTATTTTATTGTATGACAATGTTTATATGTGAAGCACTGTGAGTCTGCCTTGTGTTTGAAAAGTGCTACATAGATAAAGTTGCCTTGCCTTGCCTAAGTAGTTAAGAACGCAAGTTTATTTTGAAAAAATAGCAACTTTCTGCGTTAAAGGGACACTGTGTAAAAGTTACTCCCATCTAGTGGTACAATTGGATATTGCATTCAAACTAATAGTGCCAGAGCGCGTCTACGAAGAGCCTAGGCACTTCCCATACGCCCCATTGTACCGATCTTGGTTGTAGTTCCTTCAGAAATCCACTGGGGGTGATCGCGGGCGAGTCCAGATTGAATGGGAGTCTATGGGGCTAGACGGTTAAATATATCTCTTTACCTGCTTGTCGTTGAAATATCGAAAATTTCATTGTAGATTCCGCAAGTTCAATATAGATTATAGTTCAAAAGTCAAATGAATGAGTACCTATGTCCTTTCGATTTCTTACAGTTTGGGCCGTTGTTGGCCGTACACGCTAGCATTCTGCTAATGAATGCTGATTGGTCAGGGACGGACTTGCGACTGATTACGACCAGAGACCCCTCTTGATGGCATCTGAAGCTGAAGCACAATCTGAGGACCAAATATAAATGAAAGATAAATAGGTTTTTGCAAATTGCAACCAACAAGAGCGCAGTAAATCAACCATAGGCTAGTGGTTGGCTACGTTTTTTTTTCATTCATTCGACTTTTGACCTATAATCTATATTGAATTTGCGGAATCTACAATAAAATTTGCGATATTTCAACGACAAGCAGGTAAAAGAGACATATTTAGCCGTCTAGCCCCATAGACTCCCATTCAATCTGGACTCGCCCGCGATCACCCCCAGTGGATGTCTGATGGAACTACAACCAAGATCGGTACAATGGGGCGTATAGGAAGTGCCCAGGCTCTTCGTAGACGGGCTCTGGTCTGGCGTTAGCCAGGCTATTCCTACGTAGGAGGGGGCGTCGAAACTGACTCGCTCGTTTGGTAACTGTAGGCGGGGTACTTTCAGAAATAGAGTGGCGAAGTCACGCCCCTTCCGGTAGAGCTCATGGGACCTATGAGATCGAAAAATATGAATGGGTGTCAATGGAGAGAAAATAATTATTTGCTGGTCCCAGTCTTTATATGCCCTGGATGATATGTTGTTTGTGGATTTAAATGATAATTTTTCATGCAAAGAAAACTAAACATTTTCGTGAAGAAGTTTGATAATTTTAGGTTTTATGTGAGGCCACTTTGTAAACTACAGCTCTTCGCTGCTCTCGACGCATATGATATACGTCACCACATCCGCACTTGGAACACGGCACAGAGAATGCGATCTCTCTGCTCCACTTCACCACTTTTTTTCAAGGCGAGGATTAAAGCATAGAAAGAGGTGAAAACCACTATAAGTCGGGGCATGTGGAGAGTTTTAGTTATGTGTCATCTCTGTGTGCCATCTCTGTGCCGAGTTTGATGACGTCAAGTGCGGGTGTGATGACGTATATCATATGCGTCGAGAGCAGCGAAGAGCTGTAGTTCACAAAGCGGCCTCACATAAAACCTAAAATTATCAAACTTCTTCATGAACATTTTTAATTTTCTTTGCATGAAAAATTATAATTTAAATCCACAAACAACATATGTGTAATCCAGGGCATATAAAGACTGGGACCAGAAAATAATTATTTTCTCTCCATTGACACCCATTCATATTTTTCGATCTCATAGGTCCCATGAGCTCTACCGGAAGGGGCGTGACTTCGCCGCTTTATGCATATCTCACTCAAAAAATCATGTACAGACTTTTTTCAAAGTTTGTATGCGTGTTGGAGCACCAGAGACCCAAAACAACACCCAAAATCCCAGAAAAAGTGTTGTTTTCATAATCTGTCCCCTTGAATTTAAACGATAGATAAAATGCAGGGTCAACTACTGGTGTAAAATGTCATGCCCCCCTTAAGAACAATGTCAGTTTTCGTTTAAAATATAGATTGGCTTGCATTAAAAGCAATGCTTAAGTTAACACATTGAAAGTTAAGTTAACACATTGAAAGTTATTATATCAACAGACTACAACTACCCCCACGGGTCAAGTGTTACTACTATTAATTTATTTAAAGAAAAATATGAATGTATTAATTGCTATCCATTAGGAATGTAGCGGGGGTTGAATACGTGTGTGTAATTCACACACACACACACACACACACACACGCACAGACACACACGCGCACACGCATACACACTCACACGCATACACACACACGCACACACGCACACACACACACACACACACACACACACACACACACACTGCAGAAATATAGCTAGGCCTATTTAAAACTAATGTATGAATGTCTGTGCATGTGGGTGCGTATATTCCTTTAACCAATGGCGACGCAGGAACAGGGTCACCTTCCACGCCCCCTGTTCACGCAGACTCAGTCAAAGCCTGCTTGTAGCCATTCTTCCTCCCTGAGATCAAAAAACTCTCACCTTAGAAAGGTAAGATTATTTGACCTTTTCAAATGTAGGCAGCTTTCCAAATGGTCTCGAGAAAGTAAACTACGCAAATATAGTTTTTTTGGGTGAATATTCGCTCCTACTGCCTTTCATTGGCAGTGTTTTTTGCAACCGGCAACACAACAAGCTAGCCAAAAGCTAACCCCAGCTGTGACCCAAAAATCCGGCGTTTGGGTCACAAATATCCTATATTAATAAGTATATACCATAGTTGTATAACTGTCGTGTCTACATTCAACTTCAAATCAGTGGACAATATAAAAACCCCTATGGACTCGTGTAGTGGTGTTCGTTTCATGTTCAGTTCTACTTAAAGCCAAATTGCAAGCCATTGCTTTGACTTCAACTAAGCCTTCCGGGTCATGTTATCCTTCTTATATGCATTAACCTTTTGATAAATTATTCTTGAAACAACAGCTGGTTTCAAATGTCTTTGTAAACCGGAAGTGAGAATCTATCGCACTATTACCAAACATCAGCTGCTGTATAATGACTATTTAGGGAGAATTTACAGATATTTACAACGATCCAAAGCCAGGCCTGTATATAATTCATCTTCAACACTGTAAACAATCACAGTGGTACAAAATCTAAACCCAAACTAGAATACACCACCTATTGTTTTTCACTTTATTTTCCAATTTGGTGAACTGTGGGATTCAAACTGGATTTTCAAGTACTTTTGTGTTTGGTTTGACCCCAGCTCTCTGGAGCTCACCGCCCCACAGTAAAGCTGTATAAACACCGGGTTGAGGGTGCGGACGGAAGCGGAGCGTCGTACGGGGAGTTGCGGAGTGACCTCGCCATGAGTTACAAACCCATCGCTCCCGCGCCGTCCGGATCCAACCACACGCCTCCAGGTAAGCCCATATTAGGCATGCAAAGGATTCTACGATCAGGCCTGTGTTGTCAGCGGCATTAACGCTTTATCCAAAGCTATTGTCTTTCAAGTCCTTCAGTTATGAGCATGGGGTTAGGGCATCTTGCTCAAGGGTGCCTACAGGTAGTCCGTTGACGGTTGGACCCAGAACCTCTCAAATGAGAATAGAATGCCCTATTTTGTAGACTATTCCGCCTAAACTATCCTACTAATTGTTTGAGAACATCAATAGGAAGGTACTGCTTTGAAAATGTCGTATTTCTCCACCTTCCTAGGTTCCAGCGTGCCCTCTCCGTCGTTGCCATCCTCGTCTAACTTTAGGCCAGCATTCAGCGACTTCGGCCCCCCATCTATGGGCTTTGTCCAGGTATGTCTCTGATTAAGGTCCCCCCCTTCTATAAGTTTTGACCAGGTAGGTCTCGTAGCTTTGTCCCCCTTTCTTAAGCCCTTGTCCAACTATATGTAGGTAGTTGTGGTAGTTTGGTCCCCCCCGTTCTATAAGCATTTTCCAGGTAGTTCTGGTAGCTTGGTCCCCCCCTTCTATAGACTTTGTCCAGGTAGGTCTGGTAATTTGGTCCATCCTTCTATGGGCTTTTGTCCAGGTAGGTCTGGTAGTTTGGTCCGTCCTTCCATGGGCTTTGTCAAGGTAGGTTGGGAAGTTTGGTCCGTCCTTCTATGAGCTTTGTCCAGGTAGGTCTGGAATTGGTAGTGTGTCCTTATTTGGGCTTTTTCATCTTCTGTTTTATTTTGGTTTTCAGTTCAGTGCATGTACATTAATGCCAACGAAAGGAGGTACAGGCGCACAAACTACTCAAAAAGTTGACCGGTAGTCTTTTATACCAGACTAATGTTCTCAATAAAATTATTATTCAGGTGTGGGTTGCAAGTTTTCATTGTAAATTGCTCTTCAGTATATTCCGCAAGCCCAGAGCATTTTTTTCGGGGCCAAATAATGATGGATATCTTTGAATTGGCTGGATTCAGAATATCCTTGGATTGTCTGCTCTGCACACACCATCATTAGTTGGTGTGTACGGTTACATCATGGTTTATTTTATATAACATTTTACGTCAATGTATTTAATAGGGATGCACCGAAATGAAAATTCTTGGCCGAAACCGAATATACTGAAACAGTTGGCCGAAACCGAATACCGAATGTGGCTTTTGCTGTTTTTCATTTAAGAACAATATACCTTTTAAATAAATTAGTAAAACATTTTTTTTTTTTTGTATCAAAAAAAAAAATGTTGGGTGTATTATTTTCGGCCTTTTTACTCCTCAGGCCAAAACCGAACATTATGTTTTGGGGCATTTTCGGCCGAACATTTTCGTTGGCCGAATATTCGGTGCATCCCTAGTATTTAACCGTTGAATATTTAATTCCCTGAACCTCAAGCAATTTTTTAGTTCACGGTGAAAAAGTAAAACATTAGAATGACTAAAACACAACCTTAGAAACTGTAAAAGATGCTTAATAACGGTTTGTGGTTTAATGTGATAAATGACTCGTATCGTTGATCCCCAACACCTGCGCCCTCACAGCCAGTCAAGGTTTCCCAGGGCTCGACGTACAGCGAGCTGCTCTCTGTCATCGAGGAGATGAGCCGGGAGATTCGCCCCACCTACGCAGGAAGCAAGAGTGCCATGGAGAGACTAAAGAGGGGTACAGCTCACTTTAACTATTGTTCATAATAGAAAAGGGTTAGATGTTCAGTCCAACTGTGGTAAAGCACCACAGCTTGGGTCAGGGGTCGAGTAAGCAGACCCAGCAGTCCTGCTATATGGCACAGAACCTTGGCCAGAAACCAAGAACTGCCTTGTTTTGTGTTTCGTCAGAGTACCACTGTAGGTTGATCCGTCATACATCTTGATGATACTCGTACGTTTTTACATTTTTCAAGCTGCTGTAGCTACGATTGGGTAATCAAGGGCGGGAGCAATTTTTATAAGAATGAACGACCCAAATGACCCTTCCCTCACCATTTTTCCACACCATTTAGAAGTGAAATGCCATGGCATTTCTTATAAACTACTCAAATTATAGCTCTTAAAGGATCAGACTGGTCTGGGAGATAAAAGCCTCATTACAGTCTCCCCTGGCTTCACTTAACCGCTGTTTTCATCATTTCAAAAATCACAATGTTCCTCGGCAGAATTTGCACTCTAAAGCCCTTTTGACAAATTATATAAATTGCGGATTAAGCCAGTGGGCCAATTGTGTTTCTTTAACGTGGTACGTTTAAAAACCTTAAGGAACCATATATCTAAATTAAGGGCTATAATCTATAGGAGCGATTTTTCCAGGGAGGGGAAGATACTCCTTCAGAGAAAAACATGTTGGGGGAGGAGTTTAGGTGTGAGATGGGCAGATAAAAGCAGGCAGACTGCAGGAAGCTCTAAAGCATCGGAGTCAGTGGGAGAATTTTTTTTTGTTATGTTGTTCAATACCTGGTATTAAGCAAATAGAGAAATCCTGATTTGAAGTTTGAGGTTAGTGATGTTTCTACGAAAAGTTCCTTGTTCGGGTCGGCGTACCATAAGGATCCATGCTGCGTCAGAGCGATATAAAATGTCAACTAACGTGAATGGATAAATAAAATGCATTTAATCAACTTCCTTGGGCTGCTTGGCGGTCCATGCGGTATTTTGCCCTCGTTTTTTATCTCCGATATGCCTACTACATTCACAGCAAACTGACATTCATTGAGTATTGTCCGTGACTGTGATCCCACACCTGGTGAACTGCAGGGGGTGCAGGAGACCATGTGGCCAAGTGCCGGACTGACGCCTTGCATCCCGTTAAACTGTCCCCTCTTCTGCTCCTTACAGGCATCATCCATGCCCGGGCCCTCGTCAGGGAGTGTCTGGCAGAGACCGAGCGGAGCGCACGCACATAACGCTGTTCACATTCCCCCCCCCCCCCCCTACCCTCCCTGATCGATGCCTTCGCTAAGGTCTCATCTCCACCTTTTAGTCTCCCATTCTGAGCTCCTATCATTTGCATTTTATAATCTGCATTCCTCCGCACCATGTCTGTCTTCACCGGGTTCGTTCAATGTTTGAAGGTTCAACAGATTGGAGATGGATGTTGTGGCCAGACTGTAGGGATGGGTTGGGGTGGGGGGGCTTTTTAACTTGTTTTGGAACAGGGTTTGGACCTGGTGTACGGAACTTGTTTTGGAACAGGGTTCGGACCTTTGGACCTAGAAAGGTTGGGGTTTAATTAAAAATGAGGCCCAAAGCTTGGCTTGAATCTCTGTGAACAACAATCTCCAACCAAGGGCTGAATTTTCTATCCTGTTTTTTCTGTGCAGAAATAATGTGCACCTCCTTGAAAACCCTAATGACCTTTGACCCGTTTTTGTTCCGTTGAATGCATTTTGTAAGAGCAACATTGTTGGGAGTTCTCACACCCCAAACTCCCTCTTTCCATTTTTCCGTTTGTCAGTTTGTTATGGCAATTTTGTAAATGAGATTTTTGCAGATCCGTATGTATATCTAAATTAAATAAAAACAATCTGATTTGAATTCGGAGTCCCGACTTTTTCCTACAACAGCCAGTCAACAATTGCCATTTAAAGAGCAAGTAAACCCAAACCCGTTTGTTTTAAACATGCTAATTATATGGTATTTTGATCGGTTATTAAATATAGAGCAACCATGAATAAAAGTGTTTCGGCCTGCCTCCCCAAAACACTGATCGATACACCCTGCTCCAAACACGGGTGGTGTTCTTTTCACAAGGGAATGCCTTTTCTGAGACCCTCCCTACTAAAAGGACTAAAAGTCCCGTTGAAACAGTGACTAACTTGCTCTTTAGAGGAGCACCAACAATCATTTTCTAAGCATGAGTCTGCCTGAAAAGTGCTATACAAATAAAGTTGCATTGCCTAATATAAAGGAGTATTGCTTCACATGCGCATTGGGAGACAGCTACCCTTCGAGGCAACAATTGTTTCAAAAGACTTGTACGAAGCCGTTCTCTTCCATTAGAAAGCCTTTAGAACCTTTTGATTCCATGACGCAACTCAAAACATGTATTAGCAGTGAGTTCAGTATAACAGTTCAGCATTTTCTTTCTCTCCCAGTGAAAGTAAATGGTTGGCAGAGAAAAAAGGGTCAACAGATTAAGAGACATAAACATCCCTCCAGCACTTACAAAATACAAAGAAACCAAAGCATCAATCAATAATAACAGATGTATTTGTAAAGAACAGTTAAAATATAAAGAACTTTATAAGGAAATGGCAACGATAACATAAAAATAAAGAGTTACGTGAGTCGGTATAGATATGATTGTCATGACAACGTGATGGTTTTCCAGAGCAGACGGCACACTATATATGTCTATATGACACTATATGTCTTTGTTTCCTGCTTTTGCCGTGTGTCTATATGCGTGTTCCTTCCTCGGTCAATTCGACTGTGCAATTTTGGTCCAAAGAGGACAAATATATACAGTCCCATTCTTTTTTTCCAACACTTCAGCATGTCAAGGTAATTATGTTGTTACCACAGTGCCTTGACACTAGAGTCATAACAAGTCTTTCCTTATGTATTCCCTCTATGAAGATTCAAGCTACAAGCTGTTCACACTGCCAGGGTTGTGTATTCAATTGTTCACTGGGTCGTCTTGTGGAATCTGACTGATGCACAGGACATCTTTTAAGCAGCCGCTGAATACTAATTCTTTGGGTAATGGTTGATACGTTGATTATTAATTAAGAAATCGAATAAAGGAGGTTTTATCTAATAAAGGGGGTGTAGCAAAAGATTAATTAATTCATTGCTGGTTCTTATCGCAGCGTAAGACAGAAGAAAGAAAAAAATTGAATAACAAAACAAGAGGAAAAGTGAGTGCGATGGAAAGAATATCCGCAACGGTGAAGACATGATGTAGAAGAATAATAAATGAACAAGATGGAGGGCAGGAACTACTGCCCTTATCTCAGGCTTTGGGTTAGAGTTGGGGGGGGGGGGGGGGGGCTTTGTTCTGCAGGTATACCGCATACAGTGAGTGCAAGGGTTTCTGTGTGTGGGGAGGTGATGGAGGGATGGAGGTGGAAGGGTGTATAGTTCTGTGTATGGATAAAAACTGAGCGCTCAATGTCCACGGCTTCTCCACATCAAAAGGTCAGTCACAAGCGTGGTCTTGGTTTGGGCTGGTGGTGGAGTCAAGCCTGTGGAGGATGAAGAAGATCCAAGTGAAAATCCAAACAGGGCAAAAAAAAAAATCCCTAGAATCAAGATTTTGGAGTAAAGAGATGATTCTCAAATAAAGATGGATAATATTGAGCATGGGCAGTGAGCTAGTGACACACTCACTTTTTAATGTCTCAGGTGAACCTTTTAGTAGAAAGGATTGGCAGTTTGGGATAGATGTTTTTCCCTGAAAATCGGGCTCAATAAGACATATCTTAAAAAAAGCTTCTAGGAGCCAAATTGACGTTTAAATAGCTAAAATAGTGAGTGCCTTTATTTTGTTGTATATGGTACCGATTATTTATATGGTTTACATGTCAGCTTAAATTTTTATTTTTTTGAGCCAACAGAAATGTGTTTGTTTAAGGAAAGACACTACTCATGGCAACGCAGAGTTTGAGCTGCAGTTTTCTGATTGTCAGAATAGGATAATGCAATGTCTAAGAATAAACAACATTTTTGAAATAAGACCAATCTGTGATATGACTCAACCAAATACCCGCACCAGGCCGAAACACATTCTCACCGCATGGAGTCAATAAAGCTTATCACGGCTTTAAGATTACAACCAGGCTATGAGAAGAAAGACTTGGTGTGGAAGATCAAACCCAATACATAGAAAAAACGAGCTTGTTCTATCGCCAAGACGAGTAACACATGTTTCAAACCAGACGTACGGGGGAGGTGCTGGCGGTCTGGGTGTTCCCGCCGAAGAGGTCTTTGTATCGGTCCTTCTCCTCCCTCCCCTTGGCACGCATCTTGCCCTCCAGGGCCCGGAGCTCCTTGGCCACCGATGGGCCCAGCGTGGGGTCCAGCTCCAGCACTTTGGCAAAGTCAGCCCGGGCCTCCACCTCGTTCCACACGGCCGAGTGGGCTTTGCCCCGCTTGTAGAGCGCCTTCACATTGTCTGGGAGATGGGGGGGGGGGGAGCGGAGGTCACACGATCAGCCTCGACAGGAAGGTTTTTTGGGGGTATTTCTTCATATCCTGTGGTGTGTTGATTGTGATGTGATAATCAAATTGGCTTTGAACTACTTTTTAATTTGAACGTTAATTTTAAAACAAAACATAACTAGTTGGACCAAAATATTGCACAAGATAATTCAGAGTTGATTTGGATGAAAGCGTCTCTAAATAATGACTGTAAATAATGATAGTCCCCTTCCACACATAGTTCCTATTCAATTACTGGGATAACCTTCCAAGCACCACTATTGATTTTCGCTGTTCACCCATGCAGTTGTTTTCTGGAAGATGTCCGTCCTGTGCCCTTTCACACATGGCATCCTTTGCCCTGAGCAGACCAGACTGCCTGTGTGAAAGGGGCTGAAGAAGCCTCACCTTCGTATTTGGAGATCAGGGATGTGCAGTGCTCGATGACCTCGTAGTACTGCCCCTGGACCAGCTGACACTGGCAGTAGTTGAGGAGGAGGGGCGTGATCATCATGTCCAGCTTGATCCACACCTCCTCTCCCGGCTGCTCCTGAGAGTCACAGGGAGGGTACAGAGGGTTGGGGTTCCATCCCAGAGGTCCACAGCCTAAAACTGTAGGGCATCCTTGATGCCCTAACCCCTTACCCGCTCTTTAATGACTTGTAGTTAAATCAGAACAAGTCTCTTTAGGTCAAAGGTCCTGCTATTGACTCAATGGTAAATAGCATTCTAGGGAAAGTAAAGTCAACTACATGCACTACAATTAGCAAGTGTGGCTCCGCACCTCCAATAAATGACCAACAGCCTCGACGTACATTTAACCATTCACAATATGACCATTACATTTGCGTTGGCCCATCTCAGGGCTCTAAGACGTTAAGGGCTCAGGGCTCTTAAAGGCGGCGACACACCGGGCCGACTGCCCGATTCGCGTCGTTAAATGAAGTCGGTCTAATAATCTGGCCGACTCGATGAACCAAAATGGGAAGAACACACCTACGTGGTTACAGCTGAAGCTGTACGTTCTGCGCTTGCGCGAGATGTAATATCCCCAAAACCACAGGCGGCTCTAATCTGTGTTGCGGTCCGAAAAAAAACGTAAAACTGAAATACCAGGTCCTCTCTCTAGACCAAAACACAGAGCACGCTGTCATCACCAGTCACTGTTGTCAAACGATGGATGATGTTGATACTGGCCTTGTCAGCTCTCTTTTCTTTCATTTTTCAGCTTTTTCTTTTGGAAGAAGAAAGTCGTTAGCGAAAAATAAGGAGAAAAGTCAGACGCACAAAGTGGGTGAAGCTGTCGATCCAACTGCGAACAGGCCAAGGGGCTACCTACTCATATCATGTCTGAACATGGTGCAGTGCATTTTCAATGGGGCAAGATATAGGACAGATTGACCCTGTGTAAAGAGGATAACTTCCTGGGTTTCAATTGTGATTATTCAGAAAGATCAATAAAAATCATAATTGCTTCATGTAGCATCATCATTGCTAAGTCACCACACTAGCGTCATAGATGTTGGAAAAAAGCTGCATAGTTTTTGGTCAGGGAATAATGGAATGTGAAAAGTTTGGCAAGTATTTGGTCCACGTGGTTTTGTGGCCAATTTGATGCCAAACAATGCGTTGAGAGAGTGTTTCGACATCGTCTTCGCTTACACTGTTTATCTGGTATGTTTACCATCCCCACTTCCGGGCTTCGCTGATTCGCTAGTCAAGCTACTAGCCCTCCACCAATCAGAATGGTAAAAGACTGAACGACTCACCGATGCCGATTTTCGGCCCGGTGAGTCGCCTTAAGGCCTAAATTTCAGATTATTCGATTTATACGACTTTTTAAGGACACGTGGAAACCCTGTATAATTAAGTTAAAGGCCCACTATGCAACTTCGGGCATTTCTTCGCTGTTTTCTTGGTTTTAGCACGCACATTTCTCTACACAGCGCCCCCTGCAGCTTCGTAGTAGATATTTTACAACACTGTCGCAACCCTTCCCCATGCACTTCTACGCGAGCCATGTGCATTTGTTTTCAAAGAAGCCGGCGAATACGTGGAGCCATGTCCGAAGTAGATGTTCATAAAGTGTAGGCAAGGTTATACATTTCTAAAATGGTGTATTTGTATTGCAATAAACATAAATCCATACTCTTTTATAGTTGACGGGGAGAATTTATATCCTAGATTATAATTGTTTTATCTTAGGTTGAACAGAACAATCAGTGTAAGAGTGTTGGCCAACATAATAATCTAAATAAACAAGGACCTGGATTCGGGGATTCAGTCTGTATCTGGGGGACGAGACAGACGAACAGCAAAACACCCATGGAAACAAACGTGTTTATATGGTTGCAACCAAGCAAGCTAGAAACATACAGGGCTCACAACAAAACGGTCGAGAAAACAATTTTTACAGGGCTCACAACAAAATGGTTGAGCAACCACATTTGTACAGAGACTATCAACATCAAGAATACCACGAAGACAAAGTTCACCCAAGGGTACTTTCAATTTAAAAAGCAACACGGCCAAGTCGGCGTCTGATTTGCAGTCTTCTTTTTCTTTCAGTTCACGCTATTCCTGAAAAGCTTGCCCAACGTTTACTCGTGTTTGGCCTCTCTGTCGGTCAGTCTCCCTTTTCTCTTCTTCTGTTCCTCTGACATTGGGTTTCTCTGTCTCTTTTTAGTCGGCTGATCTTGATGAATGTAACAATCCCTTAGTTACTTGTGTTTATATCGAGCCGGTTCCGTGTTTGGGGGTCTGTGCCGTAAAGCAATTCGTTACTTCGCGAGACCCGAGACTCCCGCGAGAGTGGGCGGCGGGTCGCCGGCAGAAACATACTCCTTTTCTCCGCCAAGATGCGCAAGGGGGAGTCGAAACAACGAACAATCTAACAAAAATGTATAATAGAACCATCGCAATGACTCTTAGCCTGTTATATTAAGGTAAATCAAGGCAAAAAAGTTGCATAGTTCCCCTTACTGTGTATGAATGCAGTACATTTTCATGTTTGTATGTCGAGCCACGTCAAAGATGATTTTCTGTTACGACAGACAATAAAGTTTTCTGAATCTGAATCTGAATCTGAATCTTTCACTCGTGTCTGATCTCTTTTCTGGTCCATTCTTCTTTTGTTCCACCGACAGTCGCCTCTTGGGTCCCTTATCAGTCGATTGATCCATGATGAATGCAACAATTACCTCGCAACTGGCTGTTTATATTTAGCCGGTGCTATGTTTGGGTGTGTGTCTGTGCCGTAAAGCATTTTCGAAACTACAATCTGATTACATTTTCGGCACGATTGGATACTTCCGCTGCGTCACATCCGGATTGTGTCGGTCCGAACAGAGCAAGTTGCATATGCGCTTTTTCCTTGGAGAGGTGACATGGGGCAATGACACACCCACCAAACAACCCAGAAATGGTTGCAGACCCATCAGAATAACTCTCAACCAGCATAATTAATGTAATTTTGGCTAAAAAAGTTGCATAGTGGGCCTTTAAGATAATAAACCGCAATTAATATTAGGCAATTATGAAATCAAACGGTGGCCAGTTTCTCTGTAAAGGAAGAGCTCAGTTTTGCCTTATGAGGCACGGTATTCATCTGATCATGACACAACCCTCGTTGTTTAAAGGTGAAATCTGGTGTAAAATAGATCTGGGATATGTTTAGTATGATAATGAGTTGGAATGTTCGTTTGGTAGCAAAAAAGCGCATGTAGACGCATTCTTAATTTGGCTGTTTTTAAACCTATTCTACCAAAACGCTATAAACTTGGAACGATGGGGGCATGTGTTACAGTAAAAACTAAATCGATATTTTAAACCACTTACAAGGCTAGAAATAGCCCGACACTATAATAAGGGTTCAGGGGTTCAGTACAGATTGTTTATTAATAAGGACATTTTATACACACAATACCATCAGCAGTTAACCCGTCTACGCCATCTTGTCTTTTAAGACTCGATAGGTAGATTGGCGAACACAGAGCTTGTGACATCCATGATCAAGACATAAGCTCTGTGTTCGCCAATCTACTTATCGAGTCTTAAAGACAAGATGGCGTCAACGGGTGAACTACTGATGGTATTGTGTGTATAAATTGTCCTTTTTAATAAACAATCTACACTGTACACCCTTAGTATACTACCAAAGAAGGGTCGGGCTTCTTCTTCTAGCCTTTTAAGTGGTTTAAAATAGCGATTTAGTTTTGACCATAACACATGCCCCAATCGTTCCAAGTTTATAGCGTTTTGGTAGAATCAGCAAAAAACAGCCAACTTAAGAATGCGTCTACTAGTGCTTTTTTGCTCCCAAACGAACATCCCACCTCGTTATCATATTAAACATATCCCAGATCCATTTTACACCAGATTTCTTCTTTTAAGACAAAGTTGAAGCATTCGATTGATGAAATGTGAAATACATGTGAATGAAGCATTTTAGCATAGTCCTAAAAAATTGATGTGGCAGAACACAAATGCAATACCAAAGAGTACCCACAAGGGGAATCATTTCCGTAAGTCGAAATGCTGGCAAACATTTATAAATAACTTTTATTCTAGACCAGTGGTTTTCAAACTGTGGGGCGCGCCCCCCCTGGGGGGCGCCAGAGTTCTTCAGGGGGGGCGCGACGTGAGAAAAAATAAACCCGAAAAAAAAACCTGAAAGACGATGATTCAAATCATCAGTCGTACTTCAACTGTAGAAGTAACATAACTAAATCAATTTTCAACCGTTTATCTTCATGCAAACCATTTAACAAATCTACACACTTGTATCTTCAATAATATCTAAACAGAATTTCGATATAATTTAAAATGTCTTCAGAATCACAGTTTTAGTTTCATACCGCTTCGTTTTCAGCTGTTTTCATTGAAGACGTCAGCCCATTCTGATACACCTACTTCTAGACATCGTAACTCATTCCTTTTTCAACCGTTTACCATCGTTCAAACCATTAAACAAATCTACACACTTGTATCTTCAATACTATCTAAACGGAATTTTGATAACATTTAGACTTTTTTCAGAATCACAGTTTTAGTTTCAAACCGGCGGCGTTTTCAGTTGCTTATAATAATTTAGGTCACCATAGCAACGCCGGTAAACAAACCCCGCCGAATAGTCGAATCTCTGGACCGAAAAGGCAGATCTGATTCGACTGGCAGTTTACACAGATTAAGATGTTCAAATGTATTTAAAAAAGGTTAAGCTAAAACATACTTAGATAAAGTTGTTAAATTGTGTTGTTTAAAAACGCAAAAAGATGTTGTAATGTTTCAGAAATATGTTTAAAAAATATGTTAAAAAATTTGTTTCAAATGTTTCAAAAATATGTTCCAAATGTTTTAAAATTATGATCGGAGATGTTTGAAATGTGTAAAATAATTAAAATAGCTTTCAAAACACAGGTATTTAGAAAAAAAAATTGGGGGGGGGCTCAGCTGAATTTTTTTCTCTGAGGGGGGGGCTCACTCTCTCACACTTTGAAAACCCCTGTTCTAGACTAACAACTACTTCAAAGAGAAAACAATTGGATGGTGCTACTGCCATTACACAAAGGGATTATAAAAAAACATAAGGGTGTTATTGAAAGCAAAACATTGCACCCAGAGGACTGAGTCAATTCCCCACGCCCACAGAAAAGACTTAACTTATTGAGTTTTCCCTCTAGAAGTCAAGCAATGTTGCAGTATCACTCATTAAACAACCTCCCAATTTATTGTCATTAGGACGATTTGAAATGTTGAAGACTCAAGACCACACCTAATACTTTTAAAGCATAAAGGTATGCTACTATAAAACACATCAGCCCACCGTGCTTCACCGACAACATCTTTCAATTAGATGAAGTGAAATCTAAACCCACAAATAAAGTGCAAAACACTTTATTTATGGGTTAGGGTTAGGGAATTTCTATGCAGACAAATTCTGTCTGCATAGAAAAGACCCGATCGCCGTGGCTCATTTTGCCCTCCTGTACACAACAACCCCAGTCGACGGACGCTCTCTCCTCACCTTCATCTGTAGGTTTTTAAGGCAGGCGATGCTGTTATAGTACTTCTCCGAGGCCTCCTTTATGCGGCCCTCCTTGAACAGGGAGTTCCCCTCCTCGTGGATCTGTGGAACCGCGTCCAGCTTCTCCTTGTCCGACATGGCCCACACGTCCAGCATGAAGGACCCCGGAGGAAGCACCTGGACACGCACACGTAAGCGCTTCTTTTTTTAAGTGCCGTGCCATGAACATATCTTGCTCGTTGTCATTTTGTACGATGGAGGCATGGTTCAGCCATGTACCAAGACTGAACTAATAATGAATACAAAACAAAAGTAGTGAAGCTAAGAAAAATATAAAAGATGTGTAGGTTAGTAAGTAAAATGATTAGAGTGCCAAAATGTATGATTAGCTGATTGTAAGTGTCAATACATATGAAATGTAAACAGAAGCATTCACAGACATATGTGATGAATTTGATTTGAAGGAAAACCGCTATGCATCATGGTATATAGTCTAGAAATAAGTGTGCATCAGTGATGCACTTCCTTCACAGCGTAAGTAGGGGTGTGTATCTCTCCTTTATGGGACGATCCAATACGTATCTAGATACATGCACTTATATACGATTCAGGGATGACCTGAATTGCAGGAAAAAAGAAAAAAAGATATAGGCTGCATCGCAATTTTGGGGACGCATCCTTCGAAGGCTGCATTTGAAGACCGCTTGCGTCACAGCGGCGCGTCAAGGCTGTCCCATTTCAAAGGCTCCTTCAAATGCGGCCGAGAAATTCTCCTTTTCCTGAATTTGAAGGGTCCACTGTCTGGATCCTTCACGGCCCAACATATCCCTAGATTCATTGCGCGTTGGATTTTTTCAGAAATGGCTTCATAGAGAGCGGAAGCGGCAGTTGTAGCAAATTATATATTTAATGACAGAAATATGTAAAAACATTTAATATTAAAATAAAGTCGGGACTATTTTAAATTTGTAACTTTATTGTCAAAGTTCAATGACATTAACACGAGCCATATAACGTTAAACTAATTAACATTCTATTTTATATAATTATTATATAACGGCTCCATATTTCTCCTCCGTCGTCCTGTTTGAACCGCAGCTGTCAGGGTTGCTAGGTGACAGGAGCGGCGCGTTGTCACGCAAGGTAAAGGGTGTTAACGGCTTGTTACGCAAACTTGAAATGCTCCGTAGGCCATTTAAAAACGTTCGCTTGGCCTTCGGTCCGGCCTTCACGGTCTACGAAGGCCATACCTTCATAGGCCGCGTCCTTCGAAGGATGCGCCCCCTGAATTGAGACACAGCCATAGAGCGATCTGATTAGTCGTCGACTGTCAGGTGGCTTACCTCCAGCAGCTCTATGGTGAAGACGAGGGGCTGGGGGCTGGCCTGCAGGGCGTCAAGGTCCTGGTAACCCAGGGAGTGGTGCGAGTGGATCTGGGCGATGCCACAGCAGTGCCTCTGGCCTTCCAGGGGGTCCTTCCCCGCACTGATGTTCCTCAGAGACTGGGACACCAGGTGGTACAGCGCAGTGTGCTGTGATGGGACCCAGATACAGGTGTTATTCTGCTATAGCGCTCCTCTGGCCTGGTGTTAACATGCATTTAATGAGTTATGAGTATGATTATAATTAACCGCTATGCTATTTTTATACAATCCATTTTATATGTGTTTATATTACATAGACAACCATAATAACAATGGTTATACACTTTTGTCGTTTCATGCAGTCTTACTACTGTATGTTTTCACTACATCATTTTTTTACGATTGTTCTTCGATTGCATTTTTGTGTCTTATACATTTTTTGAGGTTTACCAATAAAATACATGTTTAACATTACACTGCCCATTGAAATGAATAGTAATCACTAAAGTCAGAAAAACACATTGCTGACATAGCCTGACACAAGAGCTACATCGAAGAGTTATTTCCCAGAGTAGCTGCTTCTCGCACCTGGGTGCTGCAGGTGAAGTCAGCGACCTCCTCTTTCCTCATGGTGATGACGACCCTCTCCCACACAGCCAGTTTAAACTTCTTGCCCAGGATTAACTCCATGGGTTTGCTCTGCCCTCCCATCGTCCTGGAGTCGTCCAGGACCGTGCCATCGCACAGGCTGGTGCGGTAGTGAAACACCACCTGGTTGAGGAATACAACACATTTACACCTTTTGCACTTTCAAATACAACACACACTTTTAGACGCGCACACACACACACACACACACACACACACACACACACACACACACACACACACACACACACACACACACACACACACACACACACACACACACACACACACACACACACACACACACACACACACACCTTGATAAAACACTCACTTTGCGATAAAACTCACTTTTCGATACAACATTCTTTTCGATTCATCGCAACTTTTAGATACAACGCACACGTTTAGATATAACACACAATATATGACTATGCGAACCTGATTCCACAGTTTAATGATAATCATATTTTGCTTACTGTTGACCAGTAAGTAACCATTATTTAACCTGGAGGAAAAAAAAATCTTAGGAAGCCATATTGGCTGTCACATATACTAACCAATCATAACTACTGAAACCCAATTGACAGCCCGTACCAACCAATCAACGCCCGGGAAAACACGCTATATTGGCCCGCCTCCGCCTCACTGGAAGGGATACGGTTTAGCTTGAAACAACTAATCAAAAGGTACCATAAAGCATCATCAAATCAGGAAACTTGGGAACCTAATGATCGGTCAGCAAAGTTGTACTTATTTTAATAGCACAGTTGTATAAATAACGGCAACTAAGTGAAATATAGTTCAGGTTAAATAACCTTAGCATTGACGTTAGCCACATAGCAAAAATCAACACATAATGTAGCCATTTTACGTACTGTACGCACATAAATCGTTTATCCCCACGACTGTCTCTACCTTAGTTCCATCGGGAAATGTTGATAGCTCCCCTCTTCCAGGACTGGTGAGTTTCTTTTGTATCCCTTCTTCGTTTAGCTGGCTTGCCACCTCCTCCATCCTTCTTGGAGATTCAAGTCAATAGCTTGATACTAGGGGCGTGACGTTACGTCTCGTCATAGCCTAGGGGTCTATGTAAATCACACACGTATGTGCCTACTTTATGCACTGAAATACACTTCGCCAAGATTGGTCAATATATAAATTACGTTATTTGAATACCTCCATCAACATGAAACAATTATGTTACATTTGGATATCAGTGCAGGGTAATTGTGTTTTTTACCAGAAAATACACAGTTATAGGCTTCCTTGAGCAAGAATCCCGAACCCTTACCTTTTCGTTAATATTTGGGAAAAAATGCCTGTCGAAACCTAGATTAAAGCATATGCTAAATGATGGTGGAATGGTGGGTGTTGTTGTGTTAGATGAGACAATTATATCGGCACTGTTCTTTTACTATACAAAAAGTTAATTTGTTTATTTCACATTTCTATGTCATCATTCACATATTTGAAGCGTCCACAGGTTTACCAAATATTATCATAACAACGCATATAAAGTGAAAAAAAAAATGTAACACTCAAGTGGTTAAAATTAACAAGTGGTCATAATAATGACATGTTAAAACATATGATGGACAATTCATTTAGTGTTTCTTTTTACAATAAAGACTGAACAAAGTGTGGAAAAAAATAACATAGCAACGGAAAACAAGATCAGTAAATACTGACAAGATGTAGAGTTGGAACCACAGATCATTTTTCAAAGTAAGGCAGGTAGAAGAATTTGAAGCCCCGCCTCCCGTGAACAGCACAGCTGATGTAAGTCACATGGTAAACTGGAACAAACACAGAGCAAGACCGTTAACGTTGCAGAACAACAAGTACATTTCAAAAATCGATCCACTAGTAACCAGTGCCCACCCCCAGTTGCTGTGTCTAATCAGATGTATACTTGATAGATCAACTCCCTGTTGGGACTGTACCGACTGGTAGGCCGGAGTTGATCAGTCGATCAACCATGACATAGCCGAGGCCCTTTAGAATTGTATTTCCCAATGCTCCAACTGGCGACAGTACAGTTGTAAACATAACTTGGGATGAAATCCAAAACAAATATTTACCCCCGGGTATGAAGAGAAGGAATCCGGGAACAAAGAAAATCGCACTTGAAACACCTGCACAAACAGATCCATTACTTTATAATCTAATCATTATAGCTGATAACTTATGTACTTTTGTAACTACAACACCCAAGAAGACATACTTTTGAAAATGATACAGAATATATGAGGAGTGTTTGTTTAGAATAGTATAATAGAATAGTGTATGATAGTGTGGTATAGTTCTAAAGGTGTGAAATGGACTGCATTGAGGTAGGTGGCAGGCGGTTAGGTTTTAAGATATATATGTTGTCCACTTTGGCCGACCATGTGGCTTGGTTTTTCCTAATGCGTTTGCTAGAACATGAGGTTAAAGTGGAATAACACTGATTTATCATTCCAGTCTGTAGTAAATAGTCCGCTAAACCTGACTTACTGCCCTCCTTTATGCATTAGGGGCAGGAAAGTTTGTACCATGAATGCCAAGTTATAATCCTTTCTCTTTGAGGATAAGCCGTTGTTTTCTGGTCTTGTTTTTGTCATGTGCTTGTTCTCACCTGCGTCTGGGTTTAACTGGATTACAATGCCTGTAAAAATAAGGGCTGAAAAACAAATGTGAGATAAGGAGCAGACAGAAGAAAATAATTGTCATTCTTCCTTATCTTATTAATGGTGTATACTTAGAGGGCATCGGCACAAACACACATAAATCCCCCCGAAAAGCCCTGAAGGAATTCATTTTCCGAATTAAACAGAGGTAAAATAGATTTAAATAGACTAGATTTAAATAATAATAATCAGGGAAAAACAAACACTCAATTCCTCATCACAAATTTGAGGGAAGAGAGAACAACATGTCCCCTCCAAGGTTGTAGCACCAAAGAAATATTCCCACGCACGCACACAAATGCCCATACCCAGGTGCCCACACACTCAGGCACTCAACCAGTGTTTACAGGACAATCAATACACCTGAGAGCAACCAAACTACAGAACAGAGCTCCCTCAAGGGGGGACTATATTTCCATACAAAGTGGTTTGTGCATTTGTGTGTGCGTTTGTAAGAACACAAATAGAACAGTACATGATATGAAGCAGTACATACCCACTCCAGTGATGAGCAGGAGGAACGAAGCCAGGACAACTCTGTAGTTCTTCTTGACAAGCGGGTGAGACATCCACCTGATACACAGCACAATGATGCATGGGTTAGTGTCTGATTTAATACATGCTTGTCAAATCAAACGTTACTATTTATATGGGTTTTTCTACATAACATAAGTGTGTACACTAGTGGGTTCAAGGTAGCCATCTCCGTACTAGTTTTCCACAAAAAAAAAGGTTTTCCTTGTAAAAATGGCGAAGAAGCACCAAGCAGGCATCTTGGAATAATTGTGTCCTAATGTTGAAACCTTCCTATAGGGGCAGGATCGTCTTACAGTGGCTAAGGGTGTATGTCATTGGAGTATTAAAGTTAGTCAGTTACCCGCAGCAGTGTGCGGAGAGGTGGGTGACGGAGCTCAGGGTACTGAAAGACCACTGCGAGCTACAGTAAGACAGGTTGGAAGGGTCACTGTAGGGAAGGGTAGAAAGAATATCAGCATTATTCATACATTTTGCATAGATAGAACCAACTAAAAGTTAGAATTGAAAGACTGACCTGATTTTAAAGAAGTTGTTGAACGAGGAATGCCCACTGCTTCCCAATACGTCCTCATTTTCTAGATTCTGAAAGGGTCATGTTTACAACACATAGGAGTCATTGTGATGGTTTGTTATTTGCATGCATGTGTGAGTAGAGTGGGCCATCTACCTGATACTTGAGATTGCTGTGGTCTGCAGAGCCGGCGGTTGCCGGCGAGGGGTGGCTCTGAGGTTTCGTGAAAGACAAGGGACCAAATGTCATCTCTCCTGCTGCTTCTCTGTCCTTTTCTCGACTATTCCATCCTTCCCGTTCTCCGTCGGACACCACCACATCCTCTTCTCCGTCCAGAACGAACGCGTCATCGATGCTGAACTGCGTTGCCATGGTCTCAGAAGTCCTCCTGGCCCAGTGGGTTGGAGCGCACTGCGTTAAGGGACGGGAATGATTGAGATTGTACAATTTCATGAGCTGTGAAATCAGTGTTTCGTGGTGTTGCGGATTGTCAACACTGCACCTTGAAAATGGGTTAGGGTTAAAGTCGGACCCTCTAATCCCATCAATGAATGTGCGTACAAAGCCAATGTAATGAAAAAAGACCACTACATTTTATAGTTTTTAAGATAGGCCTGCAAGATTGTCGCGCTTAAACACATTATTGGTAATAATACACGTTATCCGATTAGTTTCCAAACCAAAAGCACTAGGTCGACGAGGTCGTATGCTGAGCTATTGTTTGGAGAATTTCCGCTACCAAGTCAGTTGATCGGCCGTAAACTTACTCTCTTTGAAAATATCTGAAGACAAGATGACAACTTCACCTTTATAGGCAATCCTTCGCATATCTACATGTTTGAATATCTGTGTCGCGTTTTTATAAAATCATAGAGGGCATCTGGCTGCCAAAGAAAACTTTCTAAAACTTTTGTGTTTCTTCTTTCGTTGAATTGGCCCTCGATTACACTGGCCTGAGTACGCCCCATGAAGTGGGGCCGATAGAGGTAGAGTGCAGCATTGTCGATCAGTTGCAAGAAAACCTGAATGCTATTGGATAAAAACCGGGCCTGTTTTAATTTCATCCTCCACACCTAAATATATTGATACATACATCCATACATACATACATACATACATACATACATACATACATACATACATACATACATACATACATACTGTACATACTGTACATACATACATACATACATACATACATACATACATACATACATACATACATACATACATACATACATACATACATACATACATACATACATACATTTCTACACAAATGCTACTGATGGTAAAATACAAAATCAATAAAGAAGATCTCATTAGTTGCTGCCAGCATTGAAAATCATGTGATTTCCTCTAAATCAGAAGAGCAGAATATCAAACAAACATCCCTGAATCAACATTCATAGGTTAGCCATTTTAGGTGGTTGTACACTGCCAGTTATAAAACAGCCAACAGTGTTTGAGTTTCAGTTTGTATCTGGTTTCATGAGGCAGCTCACGTCTGATGCTTTTGGAAGTTCTGTCAATGTAAGTTTTCCTATAACGCTGTATATATGATATTTTTGGTTAAATAAGGTGTGTTAAATACTAAACAAAAGCGCATGAAACTGGATACAATATTTGCAGAAGGTCCAGTATTGAGTCCATCTGATAATGAAATGTGTTGAGAGAGATCAACTCTGCTGTTTTAAAAACAACTATAATAACTTGTTATTGACATTTTCTACTTTATTTCAGATGAGATATCAAACCATATTTGTGTTTGTGCTACAGCTCCTCTTTGAGGTAAACACAGCCTTGAGACCTTTCATAAATTTGACAAAAAATATAAATTAAATGGTAGCAAGAAAGGTTTGGTAGTAATAATCACATTTATACAGGGATTCATTAATGTTCTGGACAATCGTATGACCATTATTGTCAAATATTGATTGTAGATAAAGTGTGAAAATTCTTGCACTTTTGTGGGTAATATCCCACAAGTGATGTGTGTGGTGTGTGCGTGTGTGTGTTTTTGTGTGCGTGTGTGTGTGTTTTTGTGTGCGTGTGTGTGTGTGTGTGTGTGTCTGTGTGGGGGGGGTGGTGTCGGTGGGTGTGGGGGGCTATTATGGCCAATAAATACAAATGTTGGCTTGTAATGAATTGTGTAACTATAATGATTCCACAAAAACAGTTTCCTAACCTGAATATATCTACAGCGTTGTTGGTCATTAAAGTTCCATGCTGCAGCTGGTTCCACACTGGTACTGCCCTGTTTTCCAAGTGAAAGAGGCATCGACCAGTTGCCCATTTTGTGGAAACACAATGGTATTATGATTATTCTTTTTAAATATAAAACAGTTCAAAGCCATTAATTTAACACATTAGTTACCCATTGTAAGCATCATGTACCCTATATAGGGACCAGAATATTGTAAGAATAAAAGCCTATTGGGGGTCCAGAGTAATCTAATGGGTGTTTGACTCCATGGCAAAAGGATCTGGGTTTTGCAATTCACCTGTATCCGGAGCCCCTACCTGCTCATTGATAATATGTATGTGAATTAAGAATTTATGATAAAAGTTTCTAAATACTAAAACAGTAAAATAGTACAGTAAATTTCCATTTGGCTTCCCAACAGGAAAAGGCATTGTTCCTTCTCCAAACTTCAAGTTCGAGCAGAACAGCATGTTTCTCTCCGTATCTAAAATCACTCCCGCCAGTGAGGGAGTCTATGAGTGTTTTGCCCGGGAGGAAAACATAGTGTGGATGAACACACATACCATTACAGTAGAGAGTGAGTAGCCTCCTCCTTCTTCACACAAAGATCCCTTTTTAACCACATACCTATTGACATTGTTATTCCTGCTTAATCACCAGAGGCTGGTGTGAACATGACATGCCATTATAACATTTGTCCACTTCTGACATCACAAGTGGGAGAATTTACCCAGATGTATGCTGGGTAGATCGACCCCCCGGGTCCTCTCCCTGGTGGACCAACTTTGCGATTGTTCCACCAGGATCCTATTTTCTTTGCAGTTTTAATCTACGAAAACCGGCTGCAATGTTATCTCCTCAGGTTTAGCGCCCCGTCAATGTATGTCCTCTAAAAGTGCTTAACTTTACCAGTGTCAGGCTCCTATTTTATTTTAACATTATGGAAAGGCTCCCTACAGAGAAATTGATCCCAGTTTGTTTGTTTTTGTGTCCAACCAATTCTCGCTCAAGGGAAGGTTGCAATCTCAATCTGCAACTTAAACTCCCCTGAGACTTCCCATGAGGAAGACTCGGTTTGACACAATAGAAAAGCATAAGGGAAGAAAAACATTCATGATGTTAGAATATAATACAAGCCCCTTTGGAAGACATACATTGGCACACCACATTGGACTACATTTAAGCCTATTCATGCAGATCACGACTGCAGCTTTCTAGCTCAATTCTGGACAAGTTTCAGAAACTGCTGTCTGCACTAGTCCCTTGGACCCAAAATGATCGGAAAATAGGGTAGTACATTTTTTAACCTTGGTTCTGAAAGGTTAAAAAAAACCTTTCAGAACCGAGCAACCATCTTGCGACATTCCGCATTCAGTTCCCCCTCCCAGCCTGCATGTAGAACCAAGATTGAACCAAGATGGTCACCAGGTGAATAATACCTCTGATGGTGAACACTCCCAAGTGTGATGTCACTAGTGGAAAGATTTGAAAGGGCACTGATTAATCAGCCTCACACCTGGTTGTAAAATGGGTGCTGTTTAACTTTATTGAAACATAGAACTGACAGCCTACACCCTGAAGATAAACGAAGGCTGGGACATCAACCTGATGTGCATGAGACCAGCCCACCTTCAGTCTGACACCTACGCTCAGTGGTACAAGGTCAGCCCCGACGGCAACACAAGTCTGCTCAGGCCCAGTGACGGCATGGCGGAAGGCAGCGCCAACAGAGTGGAGTGGGTGTTCGGCAGTCCGGGCAACAATGACCAGAGTATCACCATCAAAGACCCCGTTGTGGGGGACAGCGGATTGTACCGCTGTGAATCCGTCAACGGGAGCATATTCAGCGTCATCCAGCTCATCGTGGAAGGTATAGGTTGGATCTTTGAGACTTTGACATAATAACCCCCTGAACAACCATCATGATATCCTGGTCCATTATGTTCATAAAGGTTGATGAAGACTGGCAATCTAAAGGGTAGTTGCCATAGAGACTTGAATACTGTAGGAGTTAGAGTATTGTTTTGTAAGGGTAGACTCAGTAAGGAGCTCCAAATCATCCCTTAATACGTACGCAAGGAACGGGAGACATGCATGGACGCTTAAACCTTGTTTATTTTTTGTAGTGGGCCAAGCACTGCATCACGGCCACATCCAACATCACTTCGGGCACTCAACTCGATCAAGGCTCATAACCTTCACTGATATGGCTTGAGAGAGAATTTATTGAATGAGAATAGACCTCCTTTGGCTTCTTTGCTATCAGGAAGATGTTGCAGAATTGTGGATAACACAGAATGAATTATGAATATCTGGGTGGTAATAAGTGAGATGTAGACAGCAAGAGCTTAAAAGCATCGCCAATTACTTTCAAATGAATTGTCTGTGTCGAAAAGGACCAATCGGACCAGAAACAGCAGAAGCTTTTATACCTGAACTTTAAAAAGAGCCGAATATAGTATGCTTTTACCTTGAATTCAGAGGCATGCTTTTGGGGACAAAGCTCCTAAAAGTACTACTTCCAGTTACTAAAGCCTACTTCAAGTTATTTCCCAGAGAATCAATATAATCAATATAATAAGTAAAATCAATCTCAGAATCCTTGTTGTTATTCTTTAGCATCACTTTATGTTTGTTCTCAGTTGCCCCTACGGCGGCTCCCCACTCGTGCGCGGGCTTCCTCTCAGCCGGGGAGCCCTGCCTGGACACGGACAACCGCTCCGGGAGGGCCATCCTGAAGGAGTCTCTCGCCGAGTTCTCCACGAGCCTCTACCACCATCTACAGCAGCTCAGCCCCTCTGGGAATCTGCTCTACTCTCCCATTAGCATCGGCAGCCTGTTGACGCACCTGTTGCTGGGTAGGAAATAGGAATATAGACTGCCGGTCGGTTGATATTCAGTGTGTCACCTCAAGTGACTTCCACCAACCACACGTCTTTCAGTATATTTACAATACAATAAGACCTTCCAGGGGACCGTGGGTAGCTGAAACACCTTATCTCACCTCACGAGCATGCATCACACCTTTTCTCAGAACGACTCAGTCTGCAGTTCAGTCCGGTTCAGAATAAAAACACATAAAACTAAATAAATCCAAAAACAAAAAAACTCTGTAAATGTCACTGTTGTTATCGCTGCCATGATGGACGTCATCCACCGTTCTTCGCCTGCATTCACCTGCAGATGTGAACAATTATTTAACTGATGTAATTGTCACTGTTGTTTTCGCCGCAATAATGCACATCACCCACCGTTGTCCACGTCACAGGGGCGCGTGGCGCCACCCGTGGCAAGCTGGAGAACGCGCTGCGCCTGCCGCGAGAATTCCCCTGCGTTCACCTGCAGATGGCCAGAATGAGGAACGATCTCCACGGATCCCTGAACATGGCCTCGCAGATCTTCCACAACCCAAGTTCGACGCACCAACTCATATGGCCATTTCTATTTATTCACCTGTCTAATGTTGTTATAATCACCTTATAATGGTTTACATACAATCTAACCACAGCATTGTTCAATTTTTAGTATAAGTAAATAACATTTTAAATCAATGCACAAAGCATTGTTGCATAATTCAGATTAGCAGATTTAACATCAACGGGAGCAGCGAGGGGTATTAAATCACCCTTAAAGGGTTTGCTTTGTGTGAATGACTGGCTCGCTGTACGTTATCCCGATTATTAAACCCTCTACCCTCCCCCATCTGTTCTCACCCGCTCTCCCATATGTCCCCTCCCTCTCCCCTTCTAATCTCACTCTCTCACCTCAAATATCCTCCCCCCCCCCCCCCCCCCCAACTATCCTCACCCTTTCTCCCAACTATCCTCCCGAACTCAAACTACCCTCCCCCCCCCCCTCTACTATACTCCCCCTCTCTCCCATCTGTCCTTCTCCGCCCCAGACCTGACCCTCACTAAGTCCTTCCTCAATCAGACTCTGAAGTTCTACTCCAGCCAGCCGGCCCCCCTGCTGGCCGACGGCCTGGCTAACGCCCGGATGATCAACAGCTGGGTCTCTCAGCACACCCAGAACACCATCACCCACCTGCTGGACACCCTGGACCCTGACACACAGCTGCTCCTGCTCAACGCTGTCGCCTTCAGGGGTGAGGGGGGGACAGTATGTGTATCAGTGTGTGTGTTTGTGTGCGTGCATAGTTTTGGGGCAGAGAGTGGATGTATTCAATGTGTGTGTTTGTGGTTGTGGGAGGGGGGAGCGTGTGTACTCAATGTGTGTGTGTGTGTGTGTGGGGGGGGAACGTGGTATGGGGGGAGTGTTTGGGGGGAGAGTGTGTGTATTTAATGTTTGTGTGTGTGTGTGTGTGTGTGTGTGCTGCATATCTGTGTGTTACGTGTGTGTGTGTGTGTGTGTGTGTGTGTGTGTGTGTGTGTGTGTGTGTGTGTGTGTATATATGTGTGTGTACGGGTGTGCTGCATATCTGTTTGTTACGTGTGTGTATGTATGTGGGCTTGTGTGTGTGTGCTGCATATGTTGCATGTATGTGTGTGTGTTGCAGGCCGGTGGAAGACCAAGTTCGAGAGCGGGAACCAGACGGCAGTGTTCACCAAGCTGAACGGAGACACGGAGACGGTTCCTGTCCTCTACAGCTCCCAGCACAGCGCCTCCAACAAGTACATCCCTGAGCTCAAGGCCCAGGTAACACACGCTGAACACACACATCATACACATACTCGCATCATACACACATGTATCACTCACACACACATAAATACATCATGCACAAACACATTATCATACATGTATCACTCACACACACATGCATACACCATACACACACACACACACACACACACACACACACACACACACACACACACACACACACACACACACACACACATCGCTCAAACACACGCACACACACAACTCAAACGCATGCATACACACAAACAGACACACACAAATGGAACACTTACATACAAACACACACACATGCATCACTCACCAAGACACATGCACACACACACACACACACACACACACACACACACACACACACACACACACACACACACACACACACACACACACACACACACACACACACACACACACACACACACACACACACACACACACAGTGTTAATAATCAGAGCTTTGTGGGGGTCTCAAAAATTGTAGGGGCAGAGATAAATAAACAATATCTTACCCGGTGCAGGTGCCCGAGAGAGAGGGAGATTTCACTGGTCATGACTACATGTTACTGAATCCAACACACACTGACACGCACTCGCACACGTGCACAGCCATTATGGTCATTCACGAGAGAGAATAGTTTCCTTATTTTTTTTAAATACATTTTTGTTATACTTTTTTACAGGAAACATTGCAATATTTAAACTAATGGATGTTCATCATGTATCCTAGTGCCCGAACAGGTGGATGGATTAACTGCTTCAAGGGGGCTCAGGCAGCCACTTATGGGAGCTCAGCTCCCATTAGCTCCCACGCAAATCGAACCCTGCACAAACATGCATTAACCGCACAGACGCACACCGAACCCATCGCTTCTACCTTCTCCATCTGTGTGTGTGTTTGATTCTTATGTGTATGATATGATATGTGTGTGTGCGTGTGTGTGTGTGTGTGTGTGTGCGGGTGGGTGGGTGTGGGTGTGTGTGCGTCTGTGTGTGTGTGTGTGTGCGTGTCCACCAGGTGATGCTGTTCCCTCTCACAGGGCAGACCAGCCTGTACATCCTGCTGCCCAAGACCCACAGCCTCTCTGACCTCCAGCAGCTGGAGGAGGGGCTTAGCGACCGCTCACTGGCCCTCATGATGGAGGCTCTGCGGAGCTCCCCCCCGGAGATCATCGAGGTCACCCTCCCCAAGATCCGGCTGGACCTGCAGACGGACATGAGCGCACTGCTCAGGAAGCTAGGTGGGATTTGTTTTTATTTTGCTTCACGTTTGTTTCAACCAATCGTGTTGCAACACTGTTTAGGGTTCCCCAATTTCCCTTCTGAAAGGATTGTCTACTATTGAAAAAGGAGTTTCTCTTGGGTAAAATATCTCCGTAACGAACAAGGCGTATCTCTGTCCCTTCAGTTCTGGGGTTTCCGACTCAGGATCTCTGCCGTTTCCCCCCAGAAGACGAATACTTTACAATAAGAGTACAATAACTTACCAATAATTTACATTGGTTAATGCAGTATTAAGCAACAAACAGTTAACAATGTACTAACTGTCAAATAATCATTTACTAATTGGGATCCATGTTTACTAGCTAACTAGTATTCATGTTAATTAAGATTATAGGGTTAACCATAACCCTTGCCCTGAGGGTTAACCTTTTAAGAGGTTAACCCTTGGGGGTTTGGGTAAGTGTAAATCTGAACCTTACTACATAATGTATAAATGAATACCATAATTAACATGAACACAATTAGAAAAGGATAACTAGACCGTTATTTAACTATTAATTAGCTAATTGTAAGTAAGTGCTTATTACTGCATTTTCCAATGTTAATTAATGCTCTGTCTGATCGTCTGAGTGACGATCAGACCCCCCTGGGTTCATGTCCCCCTCCAAACGACTCTCTTCCGTCAAACATATCGAGTTCTTTGTCCATCTTCCAAGTTGCCTGTCTCTCTCTCTTCTTCTCTCTTCTAACCGTATCACCACCACAACACCCCAATACACAACCTCCACACACCACTACCTCCGTCCACCCCCTACCTCACCCCCGCCTCTCTCCCCCCCCCACCTCAGACCTGTCGGAGCTCTTTGAGGGCCCCAACCTGTGTGGGCTCCATGCGGAGGGCCCTGTGCTGCTGGACGGGGCCCGTCACCAGGCCTTCCTGGCCCTGACGGAGGAGGGGGTGGAGGCCGGAGCCGCCACAGCCACCATCTTCTCCCGCAGCTTCCCCGCTTTCTCCGCCACACGGCCCTTCGTCCTGCTGCTGTGGAGTGACAAGGCCAACATGCCGCTGTTCATGGGGAGGGTGACCCAGCCCTGAGGGGGGAGGGGAGGGAGAGAGAATGGGGAGAGCGAGGGAGCGGGGGAGACAGAGAGGGAGACATGGGGCTGCCCTTCGACCTGGTGATATGGAGTGACCCTACCTCTCTGGGGTAGAGAGTGGAGGGGAGAGAGAGGAGGAGGACAGAAGAGGGGAAAACGGGTGGAGGGAGGAGAGAGAGAGAGAGAGAGAGAAAGAGAGAGAGAGAGAGAGAGAGAGAGAGAGAGAGAGAGAGAGAGAGAGAGAGAGAGAGAGAGAGAGAGAGAGAGAGAGAGAGAGAGAGAGAGAGAGAGAGAGAGAGAATGGGAGAGACAGAAAGAAAGAAAATCAATGGTTATAAAGAGTGTGTGTGTGGGAGGGAGAACTAGATGGGGATTGAGAGGGAGAGAGCAATGCCCTGACTCTTATCTTTCAAATAGCCAATGAACAGAACACTGGGTATGTGTACCCAACGATGAAGCAACACTTGTATTTCTAATAAAGTCAAACTTTCGTTGTTGTGAAAACCTACTTGCGGAGATATTTGCGTCAGCGTGTGCGTGTTTGTGCGTGTCAAAAAAACATATCCACCACAAGATGGCACCCATACCACAGAATCAACAGTGACAGCAACATTTATTCACGGGGATGCCCTTGGTGAATTCTTTGTCGCAATGCCTCTCTCCTCCTCCCATTCCCAGAAAACGTTATTTAAGAAAATGTCAGCTTCTATAAAATAAATTCTTTTTAGCAATAACCGATTGGCAAAGCTCAGCAAACAGACCTTGAATTTGTCTTATTCACACAGACGTAATGCAATAAGATTGAATGACGAAAACCCAATAATTCATCATTCAGTTAAAATTAGGGGAGCTATGAATCCTTGAAGATTCTCAGTAGAAAATAAGCCTTTCATCACAGTAAATACGTTCCATTATCAGTTAAAATTGTGATACAGTGGAGTTCCTTCCAGGAGTAGGCTATCTGGTATGAACCGGAACTCACTGCTGCAGTCTGGGGGGTCGAATTGCTCAGCGGTAAGACAGGCCACCTCTGGTGAACCGAAAGTTGGTTCAAAACCCAAAACCTATCACGGATTTCAACTCAAGGGTGAATTTAAATGGCGAGGCTCTAAAAGCATATAGTTTGGGTAAAAAAAAAATATCATCCTTACTTTTTACCAACATACTCATCATCACCAACACTTAATGTTATTCTGCAAAGGGGCATCACATGTTAAATCATTTTTTTTTATTCTTAATGTTGACTAAGCTTTGACAACTGAGTGTTAAAAATAAAAACAGTTTATCAGACCCTCTTTTTCCATCAATAAATGTGTGTACAAAGCCAAATGAATAAGAAAGAATTCGCTATTTCCTCTATCTTTTTTTCTACGGTAGGTAGCAAGGGCGTAACCATGGTTTAGACATTGGGGGGGTCCAATTTTTTATTATTATTTGTTAAGTGCATTGCCTACAATTCTATATTTATATATGAAAATGTGGACATTTAGAACATAGTTTCGAGGACTACATTGACCATTTGAATTCACATCTAAAGGAATAGTGTAATAATGTAATGTCTTCCCCGCCCCGCCCCCCCCCCCACACACACACACACATACACACACACTTTGTTTTGGTTAGCTGCTTACTGACCTTAAACACACCTACCAATTACAATTATGCTCTTTGAGTAGTACTGTAGCAAAAAGGATAGCTTCCAATGGAAAAATACCACATACCCATGACCACATGTCATTATGCTATCAGAAGAACAGTGGCTGACCTTCGTGATCATTTTGGTCTATATATTCTGCTTGTATTAGAAGTAGGCTACTTTTATGTATTGCTGACATGTAGGCCCAGGTTATAAACAATGTTGTAAGGCTGTCTAGTCTCATATTCAAAATTCTCACCTTATCACCCGCATGTCCAGAGCATGTCCCTGTCTGGCCACTGCTTTCAGCATGCCTGTCAAGTTACTTACTGTCTGAAAAAAACTGCGTATGCTTGGCTGTTGGTCCAGTTTCTTCTGCTTTTTAGGTAACCTCAAATCCTCCATTACTCAACTTTACTTTCTTGGCTCTCACTGAAGAAAGAGTGTGGGGTAACCATGACAACGCAGAAAGTCGCGAGGTGGTTTCAAACTAAATCGCACAAGTGTACGGGGGGATTCACACACTCAACAAACGGAAATAAATTGAAAATAAATAAGACATAACCAGTGATGTTGATAGGTTTTCAATGTAGTGAGTCCCCGGGACCCACAGGTGGCGAGTTGGGTGGGTCCCTGAGAAATTCAATGGGTCCCGACTCCCCAGTTTAAAAAATGTGTTTCTTTTTTATTATTATTCTATTTCTTAAATTAAATTAATAGTGTTAAACTCCTTGATGGTGGTATGATATGGTTAGAGCTGGAGTACTCAACCGTTCATGTTTAACACTAGAAACGCCTGGCCATTTGTACTTACTCCTAGCGCCGCAAGAGGGGTCAAATGACCCCTAAGTCATTTTAATGAGAGGCTGTGCATTTGCACATAATGATCACTAGGTCGCGCCAATGAGCTATTACCGCGCGAGCGCCACATTTGTGTGTGTGTGTGTGTGTGTGTGTGTGTGTGTGTGTGTGTCACAAGCCTAGTCCTCACGATTTTGTCATAAATGTACATATATTCAATCAGAAGGATTGCAAAAAAATCCTGTTTGATTTGCTCATTCGACACGAATGAGCACAGCATCGAGCAGTGGAAACGTGGGTTTATTTACTATGAAGTTCGTATTTTTAATTGTTGAAATGAAATCAGCGGTGACGAGCTAGTTGTTTTGGTAGCGGCTAAATTAGCATGTCGCGATACCTTGTACAGGGGATCACGTCTGCGCCGAGTAGATGCGCAGAGGGTTGAAACAGCGCTTGTCCGATCTGCTCACAAGAAGGTTTCTTTGGCCAGTTACTGTGATTAAACACGAGTTGTTTAATGTTCACAATGTATCGTTTTTCATGGGGAAAATGAGATGCGTCCCCGGGACGCATGGATAGTGAGTTTAGTGTGTCCTTTCAGATTTTAATGCGTCAGGGACGCAGGACGCGTACCTAGCAACATCACTGCATAACAAGAGACCGATCCATTGACAGGGTTCATAAAAAGAGAACATATATTTTACATTTTATCCTTCTGTATATTGGGGGGGACAGGTTAGTATTTTCTCAACATTGGGGGGGACACGACCCCCCCAAAGAATGCGTGGTTACGCCCTTGGTAGGTAGATAATCTGCTACAAGATAATCCCGCTAAAACACAGCACTTTATTTGTAATAATACGGGTTATCTGATCAATTTCCAAATCAACGGCATTGGGCCGCATATCTTTGTTTGGAGCAATTCCGCTCTTAGCTGAAAAAAAAGCTGACACAAACCTAACGTTTATAGACAATCGTTCACATATCTACATTGTTAAAGATCAATTTTCTCCATAGAAGGCCTGAGTACGCCCCATGAAGTGTGGCCGATAGAGGTATAGTGCCGCACTGTTGATCGGTGGCAATCAATCAGGTCAATCGTTGTTGGTGGCTGCCTGCACTGCTAGTTATAAAACGGCAAACAGTGTTTGAGTTTCATTGCAAATCTGGTTTCATGAGGCAGCTCAAGTCTGATGCTTTCTAAAAAAGAAATTTCCGATAACGCTATGTAAGATAGGAATAATTATCCCTGCGGGAGCCATTATGCTACTTTCTTTTTTCGGCTCCCAGGAAAGCACGATACACCTTGTATCGTGTCAAGGTGTCAGCGATATTTGTTTGCTTTATACCGAAACTATTGAAAATGAATTAAGTAAAAAAAAAAAAACTTTACACATAAATAGATTTGTAGGTGCAACAAATTATATTATCCTTAGGTGTGTTTAATTATTACCACCTAGTATAAAAGTTCTGCATTGGTTTGAGGTGTTTGGGTCCCATGCCATGGAAGCTATTGAACAAAAATAAAATTTTACAAAATCAAATAAAATTGTGGGTGCAGAAAATGATATTATCATTGGATGTGTTTAATTAGTACCACCTAGTAGAACAGTTCTGCATTGGATTGATGTGTTTTGGTGCCATACCATGGAAGCTAATGAGCAAAATGCCATTTTCTATAGGAAAGTAATGTGATTCTTCAAAAAATCGAATATAATTGTAGGTGGAACAATTACATTATCCTTGAGTGTGTCTAATTAGTACCACCTAGTAGAACAGTTCTGCATAGGTTTGAATGGAGGTGGTAACAACATGTTTTCGGTCCACAGCTGAACTGTAGACCTAGTGGCCGTCTGGCACCCATTCTGCATGGATCAAATCCAAACATCCAACCAATCACACACAAACTCAGAATAACCAACTCTACCCGCACAATCTCAGTAGCACACAAAGAACATGGACATTGGGAGGGAAATTAACACACACAACTCAATCACGGATGATAACTGCCTTGATTTGGCTTGAGAGAGAACTCAGTGAGACTACAAATTCAAATAAAATATGGACACCTCCTTTGGCTTCTTTCTATAAGATGTTGCAGAATTGTGGATATCAAAGCTCTCTGGGTTGAAGTAAAGTGAGATGTAGACTGAAAGAGCCTAAAAGCATCGGCAATGCCTTTCAACGGAATTGTCTGTGTCAAAAATGACTAATTAGACCAGAAATTTCTAAAGCTTTTATACCTGAAGAAAGAAAGTGCCAAATATAGTATTCCTTATACTTTGAATTCAGTGACAAGCATAATTCCCATTATTACTAGGCCATTCATGTCCAAGATAAATTACCTTTGGGAAGAGAAAACGGTGACAGAGGATTGTATGTTTTTTATCTCTCTCTCTTTCTGTGTCTCTTTCAATCACTCTCTCTATCTCTCACTCTCTCCCAAGCTGACGGTTGGCTATGCTCCTACTTGTAAAAGTACAAGCCTACTTCAAGTTCAAACGTTATTAAATCCCAGGGGAAAAGTGGTTTTGCAGTCCGAGTGTAACATGGTAACAGACATTGTAAAATAATCAAATAATGGTAAAGATTATCATAATGATTATCAATATAATACGACCAATCAATCGTATTGCGGCAATCCTGAAGGACTCTCTCGCCATGAGTTCTCCGCGAGCCTCTACCACCATCTACGGTTGGTCAGTTGTTCTTTAGTGAGTCACCTCCAGTGACTCATCCACCATCCGCAATTCTTTCAGTATATAACAAATGAACACCTTCCAGTCGACAGTGGGTGGCTGGAATACCTCATCCAATCTCACAAGCATGCATCCCACCTTTTCTCAGAATGACTCAGGCTTCAGTTCAGTCGAGTTCAGAATAAAAGTTCAGAAAAAAATATATAAAAAAAATCCTAAATGTCACTGTTATTATCACCGCCATGATGGACGTCACCCTCCGTTCGTCTCCTGGGTTCACCTGCAAATGTATGGGGAAAGAACTGTCTCATAAATAATGAATGCACAGAGAAGGATTCACAAATGTATTTTGTGATATAAATTACTCTCTTCTCACAAAGACATTTCAATGCACACACAAATGAATATCGGTATGTATAAATGTAAAATAAATCCCTAACAATCCCCTTCACAAACACATTTCTGATCCACACACAAATGTGTCTTGTTGTAAATTAATGTAGGATAAACCCATAAATATATGAATTAAGAAAATATTTGCAATTTCATCAAAAATGTATTTGGATGTTGTTACAGTTATATACAATCTGTTAAATTTGAATTAACAAGACGCTTTTCATTTGTGAACTTGTCTGCATTTGTGTGTGAACTGGTCTGTATTTATATGTGGATTTTTGAGACTCCTGACGTGGCTGGATTTACAAATGCCTTTTTTTTAACAAGGAACTCTCTGTAGCCAATCAGATGCCTCCCTCGTTTTCAGCCAATCACATGACTGCAGTCCCGACCTCTGAAGAATAAGTCAAGCCTCCGAGCCTACCGGTTCCTTCGGTCAAATGGGTCTATGGGAAATTACATGGGGTTTTTGAATGATCGTACATAACAATCTCTAGGTGACGAAGAAGTAAAAGCTGTGTCACGTTTCAAACACTTTTTCCATCTAGTTTCGACTGGGTTTTGGGATTGTAGGTGCCGTCAAAGTAGTAAACGATTATTAATGCTACTTTAACGGCACCGACAATCTAAAAACACAGTCACTGCAGTCATGTGATTGGCTGAAGACGAGGGAGGCATCTGATTGGCTACAGAGAGTTCCTTGTTGAAAAAAATGCATTTGTGAATCCAGCCACGTCATGAGAGTCTCAAAAATCCACATATAAATACAAACCAGTTCACACACAAATGCAAACAAGTTCACAAATGAAAATACAAGTTTTACAGTTTGTATATAAATGTCACAACATCCAAATTCATCTTTGAGGAAAATTGCAAATAATCTTCTTATTCATTTTTTTATGGATTTATATTACATTTCTTTAGAACAAGACACATTTGTGTGTGGATCAGAAATGTGTTTGTGAAACTTATTTTTGTTTATGGATTTATATTACATACCATATTCATTTCTGTGTGCATTGAAATGTATTTGAGAACAGAGTAATTTATATATAAATCGCAAAATACAATTGTGAATCCTTCTGTGTGCATTCATTATTAATGAGACGGTTCTGACCCCATACAAATTGGCAGAATGAGGCACACTGAACATGGCCTCGCAGATCTACCACAACCCGAGTCAACTAAGTCTCACTCCGAGAAGGTCAAATGCCGACTGTACTACAGCATTGTTCCATACTTAGTATAAGTGTGTCTTATGTGTCTAATGAAATGTCTTCCCAGCTGTTGGCCATGCCTTTGCCCTTTGTTAGTTGAGGGGAGAGGGTGAGGTTAGTTGAGGAGAGAGGGTGAGGATAGACAGGAGAGAGGGTGAGAATAGTTTGAGGTCGGGGACAGTCGGGGGGGGGGGGGGGGGGGGGAGGCCAAGGATGGCCGGAGACTATGGTTGAAACGATGAGTTTTCATGCCGGAGATGGATGACAGGTGTGCATCATGGAGCAGGTGAAGAGCCAGGGAAAAATCAATGGACTGCCTCATCCATCGCACAGACACGCAAACATCATGAGGGAGAGAAAAAATGCTGGGTAACAGCCACGGCTGTAACAGTTGTGTACTTGATTAAGATGGAAAGATTGAACCAATACAGTCTCACTCCGAGTTCGTCAAAAATCAACTCGTTTGGCGTTAACTGCTGACGCAAAGGGTGTCCTTGTGCGTCTTTATTCGACTTAGGGGTTTTTCAACTTCCTTTCACTTGCCTCCATGGCGATATTTGACCCCCAGTAAAAGCGCTCCCGCAATTTTTTTTTTCGTAGGATGGTAGGGGCAAGTACCGAAATGGTACTGAAACGGTTTAGGGTTAGGGTAGTAGTGGTTAGGGTTAGGGTAGTATTGGTTAGGGTTAGGGTTAGGGTAGTAGTGGTTAGGGTTAGGGTAGTAGTGGTAAGGATTAGGGTTAGGGTTACTGTCAAGTTATGTTAAGTTTTGGTGCTCAGCTCTTTCCCAAACTTGAAAAACTGCTTGATCAAATACTTGGAATGACGCAAGGGACAAATCAAATTCTCTTCCTTTTCTTATTTATTTAGAAGTGAAGTGCATATAGCATAGTGTAGTTAGGTTGTTAGGTTGAAAACCTTCAAAGATAAATCGCAAGAAAAAAGAGACATTGCATTATTATCAAATAATATGTTTTAGACTAAACACATAACTTTTGATACTGTTAATCAAATCATTGCATCTTCTGCAGTTAAATAAGCAATATATTCCTGTAAAAGCACATCAAATAATTAAAGGTTTCAAACATAGGCCAGCAAAGTATGATTTCATCTAAACATAAGGATGCCTTTTACTTTACAATTTCAGTCAGCATTCAGATCAAGCCTGATATTTGCAAACAATCATTTTGCAATGCAAATCAAGTTAATTACATATGCAACAACTGATCATGCACAAAGGGGCTACTACTCCAACGTAAGTACTGATGCAATGCCTTAATATAGTGATGTTATGGTTTGCGTCGAGGCATCGGGGCGTGTGTCGAGTACCTCGGCTCCTCCCCCAGCGAAGCTCCGTATCGAGTGGGATTCACATAGGCGAAATGACGTAGCGTGTGACGTTCGAGGCTTCATCTCGGGCTGTTCCGCGATATGGGTTCAAAATTGGCACATTTTTACAAAAAGAAGACTACCCAGTTCCAAGATCACTTGAATGGCTATGCAATTAATCACACTCATTCTCAGTCATCATGCAGTTGTTCTACTATTACAATTATTAGACATTCTATTTTGCCCGGGATGACATACAATCTTTGTCAAATGATTTGTTTTTCTACCATGAGCTCGGGAGATATTTATGAACGGCACACTCGCACGTATCACCGAAATGACTTTAATTCTCAAATGTTTTGATGTTGTACGAAGCAAACATCACATCATCACAGGAAACTCTTTCTTTCATCATAATATCATTCACCACTAGGTGTCCCTAGCGTACTCATTTGAAGCTTCGAGGTCGAACCACTTTGATGGTTAATCTGGCTGCGAGGCTTTGACGTTTCATGAGGCATCATCTCGGCACCACTACCTTAATATACCTTTTCAACATTTGACATATTTATATTCATTTAAATAAGGAAGTCCATTTCTCTACCAGTTGCGTCTCCAGTGTTTTGATCATGAGCTGAGCGTCTTTCTTTGTTTTAATTGTTTGCTGGAAGATCTCTCACAAACTTTTCCTCCCATGCAGGTGTGCAGGTGATTGCCTGCCACAGGAAGTGGAGGGCGGGGCTTGGTTTCTCACACGCACTGACTTTCTCTCTGCCCCCTGCAGGTTCGGAGGTTTGGAGCTGAGACTTGGAGCTGAGATGTGAATGTTTCTGTGCATGATTTTCCAGTGCGCTTTGATTTGACGTGACGCATGTTACGCATGGACGGATTATGAGATATCGGGTCCCCCCCCACTCCCCTTCCACCTTCCAACACAAACACACGCACCCAGATACACACACTTATTGGTGATAATAATAACTAAGTCATTGGCCTATACTTTCACCTGCAACTCAGCAGGATTTGTAGAACATAAGGCAACATCACAATAATTATTACAAATAAATGCATCTTTATTTATACAAAAAAGGATTTACAAGGGTTGCCATTTTTGGTGTTTTGGACGAAATTCGTTAGTTTATAATAGTATAAGAATAGTAAAATATAATTTTCTTGTGGCTGTTCAAGCAGAAAGAGACGGATCAGCTAAGTAAAGAAAACTGCGCGGGCATGGCGGCCTCAATTAAAGTCAACAGCAAATTAAATTTCTCCTTTTATCTTTTCGCTTAGCTGTTCCACTTAGAGTTCACCGTTACAACCGTTTGCCGTTGCTCCATGTTTAAATCACAGTGCCTTGTTCGTGACCTGTGAGTGACCGGTCTCAAATGTACAAACGGAAAGAAATACTAGGGGGGTCAACAATAATCGATTCGGCGACGTATCGCAATGCGGGGCATGCACGATTCAGCATCGATGCGGCAACATGCCATAATCGATTATGTCGCTGTTTATTTTCGGGCCTCGAGTGGACAATAGAGTTGTGAAGTACATGCTAAGCGGCGGCGCTAGCTAGCAACAACAACAACACTAGCCTGATATCCACCTGGGACGTTCAGCGACTTCACACAGAAGCTCTGGCGTTCTGCGCGGCGCCGTTCAGAGACTTCACACAGAAGCTCTGGAGTAGGGCCCCCCTGAGCCCCTTGGGCCCCAGGGCATGTGCCCGGTGTGCCCGTGCGGTAATCCAACCTTGGGGTTACTCCACTTCGCAGTGGAGGGATTACATTTGAAAACTCCTGCGTCGAATGAAGACGCACAAGGACACCCTTTGCGTCAGTAGTTAACGCCAAAAGCCTCTGAACAAGTGTGGATTTTTGACGAACTCGGAGTGAGACTGCGTTGATTTAACATCACCGGTCAGGAATCATGTACAGCGAGGGGTCTTGGATCACCCTGAAGGGTTTCGCTCTGTGTTAATGAGTGGCTCGCTGTACGTTATCCTGATTAATACACCCTCTACCCTCCCCCCAACTGTCCCCCCTCTCTCCCATCTATCCTCCTCACCCTCTTCTCCCCCTACCCAACTCTCCCTCTCCCCCTAGTAACCTCACTCTCTCCCTTAAACTATCCTCACGCTCCCCCCTCTACCCTCTCCTTCTCCCCCCTAACTATCCTCACCCTCTCCCCTCAACTAAACTCACCCTCTCCCCTCAACTATCCTCACCCTCTCCCCTCAACTATCCTCACCCTCTCCCCTCAACTATCCTCACCCTCTCCCCTCAACTATCCTCTACCTCTCACCTCAACTATCCTCACCCTCTCCCCTCAACTATCCTCACCCTCTCCCCTCAACTATCCTCACCCTCTCCCCTCAACTATCCTCACCCTCTCCCCTCAACTATCCTCACCCTCTCCCCTCAACTATCCTCTACCTCTCCCCTCAACTATCCTCTACCTCTCACCTCAAATATCCTCACCCTCTCGCCGAACAATTCCCGCCCCTACCCCTAAAAAACCATACCCTCTCAAGGTAACACACCTTACAAACACACATCATACACACACACATGCATGCATCAACCACACACACGCACACACACACATACACGCTTAGGTGGTTGAAGGTAAACCCGAACCGTATTCAATAATTTATACATGAATACCATAGTTAAAATAAACACTTTTAGGAAAGGATAACTAGACTGTTAGCCAATTAGCTAATTGTTATTAAGTGCTTATTATTGCATTTGCTACTGTTCATTTGTGCTTAATTATTGTACCCTTATTGTAAAGTTTTATAATTTTTGCCAGTTTTCCAGCAGTGCTAACATAGTACAGATAGTGCAACAGGTATTATTATTATATTTTTATTATTTATTTATTCTAATTATTTCATGTCCAGTTTTTGTTTCTCTTATACGTTTTCGTTTTATATTGTTTTTGTTTAAGGGAGCCTGAGACTCAACAATTGAATTGCCATCGACTGCTGCTGTAATTGTTGTGCATATGACAAATAAACCACTTTGAATTTGAGACCCTCAGACTCTCTTCTGCAAAATATGTCATGTTTTCTGTTCACTCACTTTCTTACCATCCCCCCCATCGGCACATAAAAATATACACACACTTACACACACTCAAACATCCACACACCTCGCACACTAACAAAGTGTTAGTGTGCGAGGTAGGTGTGTGTAGCTGTGTGGACGTATATGTGTGTGTTAGTAACACACAATAATACGTCCACACACCTACACACACCAACCTCGCACATTAACACACTCGTCCACACACCGACCCACCTCGTACACTTGCACCCTCAAACATCCATATACCTACCTCGCACAATATCACACAATTATGTCTACACACCTACCCCCCAGCACCCTTACACAACCTCCATACAACATTCCTACTTACCAACCCTCAACCTCACCCCTCTCTCCCCCACTATCCAAAAACATCCACCCACAACCACACACCCACTCTTATACACCCCCCTCCCCACACACACATGTATCCACATCCGAAACATCTCCTTACACAATGTCAACACACCACTACCTCCAATCAGAGCTGGTCCTCCCTATACACAAACTGAGCGGCTACTTAGGGCCCCCAACTGCCAGGGGGCCCCAAGAGCAATGTTGTTTTTTTTATACACATATAATTTTATTTTTTTATTATCATTTTTTAATTACACAAAGCAATTTACTTAACAAGAAAGGAAACATTATAAACATACAGCTCATATTAGCATGAGAAAACAATGGAACAATGGTGGAATTAAGAATTTTGACTGTGTCTGTCTGTCCCTCAGACCTAGAGGTCTGATCATGATATCCTAAAATGACCTGATTCTGACTGACCTACACATGTTGTTCATGTAATGCTTGGTGTTGACTTTAGACTTTTACTTTATTGTCCCCTGGGGGAAATTCTTTTTCACTCCATAGTACATTTGTGGGCCGCATGCCGACAGACAGTAACAGATTGACAGCATACACAACAAAAACAACATGCAGACAAAATATGTGAATAGTGTGGAACAGGGGTGAGTTATCTTGGCATTTTATTTAAGGCTGCTATGGCTGCAGGCACCAGGCTTTTGCCATAGCGTGCCCTCCTGCACAACAGGGACCTGTACCTGCGTCCAGAGGGCATGATGGTGAAGTGGCAGTTGAGTGGGTGTGTGTTGTCCTGTGCTATTGTGGATGCGATGCATGAAATGGCCTTTAGGTTAAGCTCTGACAGTGTGGGTGTGGGGAGACCGATTAATTTGGCAGCTATGTTTGTGACACTCGTGAGTATGACCCGGTTTTTGACAGTGAGCATGTTGAAGAAGCAGGTGGAACAGTAGAGCAGGATGGGCTGGACAATGCATTGGTACAGCAGTAGGAGGAGATGGGGTGCGACATAGAGTCCTTTAAGTTTACGGACTCTATGTTGCACCCCATCTCCTCCTACTGCTGTACCAATGCATTGTCCAGCCCATTGCGCTCTACTGCTCTATGTTGCTGAGAGGGCAATAAGAAAGGAACATGATATTTGATTCAGTGCAGGCGCTGGTTTGACTGATCCCAAACTGGCAAACGCAATGATGACGATGCAGTACATGAAGAAGCTAAACGAAGCTCGCTACCTTTGGATAGAAAGGGGATCAGGGTGAAGGTTGTTTTCTTATTATCTATTTTTTATTTATACTATTTGCTTGCATATTATTCATTTATTTATTATTCATAGCATTTTCTTCGTTTTTAATTGTTTTGTGACTTTTGGGGGATTTGAATGTGTAATACAGGTTTGATCTAGAAAGTTAAGGTAGAGGAGACAATTTATTTAGCATTTTTGTTTTTGCACTTTTTTTGCGCTTTTGGCTAATTTATTAGCCAAAGTTATAATTGTGTTGTATTGTTTTTGTTGTGGAATTTATTATTATCTTGATGTTTTCTAAAAAATAAATACAAACACAAATACAAAATACAAATTTCAACTTTCACCTCTTTTAAATGTGAAAGGAAAAAACCATAAGGGTTATGAATGGGTACAGTTGCAAAACTACTCTATCAACCCTAAAGCAGGGCCCCAAAATGATCCTGCTTAGGCCCCCCCAGGTGTACATGGCTGGTCCACTTGAAATGTAATTTAGCCCGCGGTGCGAGGGCACCCCCTAGTGGTAGGAGCCCCACACTGCGCCCAGTGGCCACTTGCCGTTGTAAAGGCCACGCGATTGAGCAATCACGAAATGCCCCCAACCGCCCTCTCCAACCCGTCTGGACACCTTGCCCCCCCCCCCCCCCCCATCCCCCATATCTGCGCAGGGGCAGATACGGGCAGAAACTCCCGGTATGAAAAAGGGCTCCGCCCCTGGCCACCATCCACTTTCACGGCTTTCCCTCTTTCTCCACCACACGGCCCTTGGTCCTGCTGCTGTGGAGCGACGAGGCCGACAACACCACTGAAACGACTGCAATTTATTTTGCAATGTAATTACACATATCCACCACAAGATGGCACCCATACGACAGGATCAACAGTGACATTCGGACAACAGTGACGGTGGCGAGAGACACAGGGATGCCCTTGGAGAATTCTTAATCGCATTGCCTCCCATTCCCATCAAATGTTACCCAAGATAAATGTCGGCCTCTATGACAGCAATCTTTTTTTGCAATAACACACTTGGCAAAGCAGAACAAAAGGAACCTGGTTTTGTCTTGTTCACATAGACGTAATGGAATCAGATCGAATAGATGACGCAAACCAAACAATTCATTCAGTCAAGATTAGGTGAGCTTTGAATTAGCAGCTGATAGAATTAACAGCTGATAGAATTTCAGTACAAAACATGCAGCTCTAACTCTACATCGAAGGTTCCATGAGCAAATTAAATTGAACATAATATAATCAAACATTTAAATAAATAAAAACTCAGGTCAACTTGATTTAAAGATTTTTCTCATAAGAAAATAAGCCTTTCTTCCGAGGACACACAAGCTACGTTAGTATATCAGTTCAATTGTTGTTACAGTGAATTTCCTTCGAGGAGTAGGTATCTGGAATGAACCGGAACCAAGGATCTCAACTTCATACATGAATGTCAACGTTTAGTGTGAGTATATACAGTATATCACTGCCTCTGTCTGGGGTTCGTTTTGCTGTGCGGTAAGACAGCAAAAAAAAGCGGTTATAGGTTTGGGTTTCAAACCCATACCTATAACCTAACACTTTAACTCAAGGTTTAATTTAAATGAATATAGACGTTTGGCTCAAGACGTAGAGGTGTTAAAAGGATATAGCGTGGGTAAAAAATATATCATGCCTACTTTTTTCCGACAGGCCTATCCAATCATCACCTACACTTTATGTAACTCTGCAAAGGAGCGTGTGACCTTTCTCGCTCACACAGACACACACAGCAGGGGCTCACAGGTAAAGCTCATTAGGTTGAAGCCCCAACATGTACAAACCCAAAGTCCATGTGGAGAGCATCTCCTGGGTTTCCCATGAAATTAGGGCTTTTCAACTTTACGTGACCTGTGATGTTCATGCTGCCATCTGAAATCTGAAATAAAAAAATGCACAAAAAAAACAGAAAATGCTGCAATTCAAACACAAAAAAAACAACATCTGGATTGCAGAACCATATCTCCAATATTTCGCCCTTGGCTGAAACAACACAAGTTCAGAGACATCCTCCCTGGCCTCCTCTCCGTCCGCACCACAGAGTGTTACGGTGCCAAAGCAGCCGAAAGGCCACCAATACCGCAGGGGTGCAGAGCTGGGAGTTTCGAGGTTTGAAGGTAGAAAGTGTGTCGATTCAGCCAAGATATAAAGTAGAAATAAATGACTTAAAGGCATGATTACATTTTTATATCTAGCGTGCCTGGAATTCTCCAATTTGTTTGTGTTTTTGTAGAAAACACAAACCATCAGCTGTTTGTCTACAGCTGTTGCCCCCGTCTTACAGACGGTAGGGGAGGTGAGAGCTACATCTGGGCCCAGCGGGTGAAGGTCAAGGTGGGATGGAAGGTGAGCTTCCATAGACCAACCCCATGTTGTTCTAGAAATCACCGCGACAACCACCGACACTCAAAAATGCAGAGTGGGCCGTGACGATTCAACATGGCGCTGTAAACATGCATACATGGTTTTGAAAAAATATTCCATCAGTTTGCATAAGCCAACCATGGCCTGCTTCCAGAGTGTTACATAGAGTGTAGGTTTTAGAATAGATCTGTTCACAGGTTCAAGACCTAGTTTCAGCCAACACAAGAAAAATACTGGGAATAAAGGAAAGTTCACACAATCCCTTCGAAGACACCAACCGGTGGAGAATGAGTGGAGCTGTTGTCATAGTCTTTGCATGCTTGTTTGTTTTTTATCTGTTGCCATCGTTTAACAAACAGGGTCTCATTTAATGTTATCATACGTTGCAGCTGGACTTGTTGGTTTTGTGGACACATATTTGTCTTCCAATTCGTAGCGTGAAGCTAACGTAAGGAACCACACTCAGGAATGGTTTGCATTCCTCATGCTCCGAGTTGCTCTTTAAAAGCTGCAAGGCAGTGCTAACCCTGAGGCTACGATACGTTAGAAAGAAAGATGTGTTGTAGTTCCATAGGGGGTCCTGCCAGGATGGCACCATATCACAAGCTTGGGATATGAGCAGACTGGTAAGACGAACAAGGAGAGATAAACACTGTTAATTACACAAGTCAGTGTGAAGAACTGCACACACAAAGTCAAAATTGTTCAAGCATACAAACTTACAAAGACGCACTCACACACACACACACACAACAAAGAACAGTAAACTGTATGTGTGTCAAAGTCCTTTGACTATCTCTTAAGATTGTCCGTTCCTCCTGAATTGATTCTCCACGCCCGAGTTCTGAACTTTCTTCTCTTCTTCGTCGCGTAATTCCCTTAGTCACTGAAGTTCCTCCACAGTCCAATGTTCACTGTGTCTGCTTCCCCGGCCAGCAACCACAAAAACACACAAAGAGGAGATGGGAAGCCAGCCCAATATTTCACACGGGGACACAAATGTCAGAGTGGTGGCGTCCAGAGCAGCGGCTCTGGGCCAACGGCCAGCACTGAGCGCAGGGAAGCCAAACAGTCCATAACTCAGTCTGATGGCGTTCCCTGGAGTTAGCCGTGCAGCCAAATTACTTTAAAGGGATCCAACGTCAGTGCAGGCAAAGGACAGACATTCATCACACTGTGTTTCAGTCGATCAATCGACAATCACTCAGGTAATTGGATGAGTAAATCAGCGCAGATTAGCATGATAAGTACAGTGTATGGTACCCACGCGGAGTAGACACAACAAAAACACTGCAGTATCGGCTGTCTTCTGTAGTACTTTATCAGACAGGATTTGTTTCAAACATGATTTTCTTTTAGACTGTAAAAAAAACTGTGACGACAACAACCTGAAATGCTTGAATGAGTCAAAGTCAGTTTCCTGTCTTGCCTAAGAGAACCCTTTTTTAGCAACCCTTTTGATGGGGGGTGGGGGTGGGGCAAGAGGTCAAAGGTCAGAGGGTCACAAGTTAAGACACCCTCCAGATTCTGTACCAGTCTTTCTCTGATGGTCCGTGGGCTGGAGTCATATGCGACCGACAGGTTGTCGGAGGTTGATCTGATGAGGGGGGTTTCATCCACAGAGGGAGTTCCACTCGGTTAAACTCTTCTGGTCGTTAATGGCCCTCCTAGGCGTCTCCACAGAGGACAGATGGAA